>NC_138997.1:38034672-38438870 GCF_964374135.1 Grampus griseus
GCTCATGTAATTGTGGGAGTTAGCAAGTTCAAAATTTGCAGGCTTGGCCAGCAGGCTGGAGCCCTGGGGAAGAATTGATGCAGTAGTTCAAGTCCCAAAGTAGTTTGCTGGTAGAATTCCTTATTTGGGGAAGGTCAGTCTTTTTCATTAAGGCCTTCAACTAACTGGATGAGGCCCACCTGCATTACAGGAGAATAATCTGCTTTAATCAAAGTCTGATTTAAATGTTAATGTAATCTAAAAAATACCTTCACAGAAACATCTAGAATATCTGGGTACCGTGGACTAGCCAAGTTGACACATAAAATTAACATCACACTATTCTTTCTTCTTCTTTTACCAAAAGTCTAGCTTTTTCTACCAGTTATCATATTAAAAAGAGAATTAGATTGATTCTTGGAAACTTGAAACTCATCTTAGAGCTGTGTATTAATTTTTATGCTCTCATTATAGAGCTCTCACATAAGCATGGCCTAATTTCCACTACCAGGAATAGGATGTGTGCTGTGCTAATGGGAAATGATATATTTAGTGTTTTGTATGATTATTATTTAGTGTCTGTGTCCCTTTTATTGGATGAGAGCCCACACGGAGTAGCTGGATGAAAGTGTCCTTTCTGCTTACCCGTGCATTAGGAATAAAAGAGAAAAAATATGCTTTTACTCAGGGAAAAACTCCATTATTTTACAGTTATTTATGGTATTATAATCAGTATAATAACTTTCAAGTACCTTCTAGTTAGTAAGCTCCAAAGACAATAGAGTAATTTCATATTACCTGAAGCCAGTGTCTTCTCCCATAGCGGGTTCAATTCCAGTTACGCTTTAAGTGACATATACTCCTCCATAACATTTAACCACTAAGTACTAATTTTGGGGGGCAATGTAATTAGCAAAATAATGACAAAATAGAATTTAAAAAAGAGTAATTCTTTTCAAACCTTATATAACTATATTATGGTTAGCAGATACATAATATTTTTGAATTAGAGTAATTTTAATCAATTCAGTATCTAAAGACCACAATCAATTTAATTTTTACAACATGTTAAATAGCCATATTTGGTTTATATTAGAATAGCATAAAGGTGTGAAAGCAATTTTCTTGAAGCATCTAGACATTTTGCTTTGTGGACACATGGAGAAAGATAACATAGACTCCCTAAAAGTGGAGACCAAATCTCCTAGTTCTCCACACAAGGGGATTTAACACGATGTTTTGGTGTAACTGATGAGGAGAAGCTTGTTGTTGTTCTCAGAGTGAATCAGGTAACAGCCTGGTCTACTTCACTTAGGAATGGCTACATGGTCTCCTTGGTGCCTTGTGGCTTCTTTAGCAACAATAAGGACACCTGATCCTGGAAATGGGTGCCCTTTGTTTTATTTCTGTAACTCTTTCAGTGGTTTATGAACTTAGGTGGAACAGCTTACACTCTTGACAAAGGAAATACACCCCGATATCCAAAAGTAGAGCATTCCTATGAAACTTTTTTTCAATGAAATCTTTTATAAGTAAACCAAAATAATGTAAAGCAAAGAAGCAATTACCTTAGGACACATCTTGCTAACAGATGCATAAAATAAATTGAGATAAAGCGCAGATACTCTCGGACACAGTTCAAAGCTATGGCGGCTGATGCTGAGTGTCGTTACCAGGGAAAGAGCATGGTGGTGCTGCTCTCGCTGCTAGGGGTGTGCTCTGCCTCTATAATCACTGGCTGCAAATCAAATGCTGAACATTAGTTTTGCTTTCTGCCTTTGTGTGTGTGTGTGAAAGGGAAAATCCTCTTCAGATTTCTTTCGGTTAGTGAAAACAGGTATTAATGTAGGCCTTTCCATAAACTGAAGAGGCCTAAAGCCAACTTTTGGAAAGCGGGGCATACCTGTAATGAAAAGCTGTATATTTTACAGAAAAATAAATACAAAGGTCCCTAAACCTATGAAGAGAACATGCAAATTAAAACTATACTGACATACCACATTTCACATTGATAGGCAAAAATACAAAGGTTTGACAGTTCATTCTGTGGGTGAAGGTCTGGGGAAACAGTCACTATCACTTGTTGCTGTTGGAATTGCAAAATGTCATAACAGGCACTGCAGGGAAATTGCTCATATCCTCAAACAGTGAAAGGCATCTATCTATTTTTTCCCCTTCTCTTTGCTGCTCTGTACCATGAGAGGCTAACCCTTTTGGAAGGCCTCACCCACATTTCTGCATTAGCTGCTTTAAACCACTACAACACCTAAGTGGCTTGTTAAGAGAGAGGTTGGCTCAGTGGCATGACAGACAAATCCACTAGACATGCTGGGTTTATAGTCTGTCTCTTTTGTCTCCCCTTAAATCTCCAAAGTTCACACAAGCTGAGGGGAAAACATTTCCTAGAGTTTTGAAATACAGGCCTTAAGAGAGGAGTGTAAAGAAAGCATTGTTATGATTAGTGGACCCCAAACCTGATTGAGCATCAGAATCATCTGAGGTGCTTATAAAATTAGTGCAAATTCTTTGACTCCATCACAATCAATTGCATTGGAATCTCAGGTGGGAAGGCTGGGAATCTGTCCTCTGAAGACCCATCATGTTTGGTAACCACTGACCTAAAGCAGTTTCTCAAGTTGCTGCATCTGACCTAGATCAGATGTTAATGTGTAGTTGTCTAAAATAATCATTGGAATACCACTAGCAATACAACAACAGCAATAATATAACAATAGCAAACACTTTTCTAGTGTTTACTAGGAGCCAAGTACTGTTCCAAATATTTCACATTTGTTAACTCTTTGAATCTTCCAAAAAACCCATGAAATAGCTGCCTTTATTATTTCAAATTTTCACATTCAGAAACTAAGGCACAAAATGATTAAGTAATTTGTCGAAGGTGGCACAGTTACCAGAGACATAGTTTGAACAAAGGCTATCTGGCTCTGGAGTCTGTGTACTAAAATAAGGGTTCTATGATCAGATATTTTGGGGAAATTCTGCTGTCTCTCAGATTATAATCTAATAGTATATTGGTACAAATCTTTGAGAAGTCTCTGTAAACAATCCTGCTTAATATCAAATTGTCTAATATTTTATAAATTTAACTCTGGAACCCTTTTATTTATAACATATATTAACATCTTGAAGAACTTGTATTCCAAGGAATGCACAAGATTATTGCACTCTGATAAACAATAACAGAGATAGGGTGTCTTGATTACTCTTGATTCCAGTATTTTTTTCTTCTTTTTAAGATAGTAGAATGTTGTGGACCTTGATCTTGAGTCCAGAGACTTAGATTTCAGTTCAGGCTCTCACCCTACCAGCTGTATCATCTCGACCAATGATTCATCACTATGGACATTAGTTTCCTCATGTGTGAAATGAGAAGGCTGGACTGATTGGCAGGTTCCCTTCCAGCATAAGCATGACTGGATCTATGGTTTTGGATAGGATGCTCTATGAGTGATGTTGAATGGACACATTTATTGTCACTAAGAAGAGTGGACTTTAATATTAACAGGAGGAATTTGTGTAAGTTTTAAGAAAAACGTTCTGAATATAAGTATTACATGACTTTGAAACATTTTACCATGAAAATATTCTTATAATAATAGCAACAACAACTGTCAATAAAAAGTCAGACTGCTACAGTTTACAAAGCTCTTTCACCTCCACATGCCATATTTGGCATCCCCATAGGTGGAGATTACTATCATTTCCATTTTAAAGATGAATAAGTTTCAGTGAGGTTAGATGAATTGCCCAAAAACAAGAGCCAGTAAATAGTTGAGCTATTTCAATCCATTACTTTTAGCTCCAAATCCCAGAGCTTTCACATTTCCTCACATGACCTTTAGTTTACATAGTGACTTGCACCCTACTAATCAGGCTAGATGGTCATCCACGTGGCAGAGTTCGAATGTAGACCTTTTGGAATGCGGGGTATGATCTTTTGGTTTCAGGGAAGTCCTGATAGTTTTTAAGAATGTTCTTTCACTTTTTTTCACCTTTTATTTTCCACAGGTTTCTTTTTTTTTTTTTCCCAGTAAGGACATAGGTACATTAAACACTGTAAAGAGCATAAAGCAATTCAAAGAGCAGTGTCTACTAAGTTGTTGGGATTTTAGCTGTAGTGATAATGGTGATGATGCTGTTTATATTTGTGATAAATTCTTATCATCATCATCACCATTGTTAAGCCCTGCTTTTCTCTTTGTTAGCTCTAGCTAGGGTATTTTTCTGGATTATCTATCACCATTATATTTCTGTAAGTTGAGTCATGTGATTTTATCTATTAAAACTAGACCTGACATTTGAATATATATTATAGAATTAAAGAGCTGCAATTAACAAGTCTTCTCAGACAGGTGTTTGTTACCTTAGAGTTACAGGGAACTTTTCCATTTTTATATGGAAAATTTCCAGCATATATGAAGGTGGAGAAAATAGAATAAATGAACATCCATGTAGTTATCTAGCTTTAATAATTATCAAGTCACAGCCAATTTTCTTGCATCTATACCCCTACCCACTACCCTGCCACTCCCCAGATATTGTACCATTTTTTCAGGACACTTTTTGATAAAGCTTTCCTGATATTTTAGTTAGAAACATCAGGGGGGGAATGAAGAAGAATTAAAGATTACCTAAATTTTTTTAGCTAAAAGGGTAAAATAAAATTATTTTGAAGAACAGTAAATGGACACCAATTATCATGACAAAAGAATAGCCAATATATCTCTCCTTGGAATAAGCCAAAATAACACAATTGGACATTATAACTTACTTTTCCAGAATGCTTTATAACTCCCAGAGGACTTGCATATAGATTTCACATTTGATATATAAAACAGACCTGTGAAGTAAGTAGGATCTTATTCTATTTTAAAGATAATGAATAAGGCTCAGACGTGACTTATGCAGAGTGTCTTTGTTCATTCAGGCTGGTATAAAACAAAGAAACAGCCCCACCCACCAGCAGACAGGCTGCTTAAAGTCTTCCCGAGTCAACAGCTGCCCAATAAACACCTCCTGACATGGCCTTGTCCACCAGAGGGACAAGACCCAGCTCCACCCACCAGTGAGCAGGTACTAGTCCCTCCCACCAGGAAGCCTGCACAAACCTCTCAGATAGCCCAATCCACCAGGGGGCAGACTGCAGAAGCAAGAAGAACTACAATCCTGCAGCCTGTGGAATGGAAACCACAATCACAGGAATTTAGAAAAAATGAGGCAGAGGAATATGTCCCAGATGAAGAAACAAGATAAAACCCCAGAAGAACAACTAAGTGAAGTGGAGATAGGCAATCTACCTGAAAAAGAATCAGAGTAATGATAGTAAAGAAGATCTCAGAAAAAGAATAGAGGCACAGGTGGAGAAGATACAAGAAATGTTTTAACAAAGACCTAGAAGAAGTAAAGAACAAAGAAACAGAGATGAACAATACAATAACTGAAATGAAAAATATACTAGGAGGAATCAATAGCAGAATAAATGAGGCAGACGAATGGATAAGTGACCTGGAAGACAGAATTGTGGAAATCACTGCACAGAACAGAAGAAAAAAGAATGAAAAGAAATTAGGACAGTTTAAGAGATCTCTGGGGACAAGATTAAATGCACCAACATTTGCATTATAGGGGTCCCAGAAGGAGAAGAGAGAAAGAACCTGAGAAAATATTTGAAGAGATAATAGCTGAAAACTTCCCTAACATGGGAAAGGAAACAGCCACCCAAGTCCAGGAAGCAGATAGTCCCAGGAAGAATAAACCCAAGGAGGAACATGCCGAGACATGTAGTAATCAAATTGACAAAAATTAAAGACAAAGAATAAATATTAAAAGCAACAAGGGAAAAGCAACAAATAACATACAGGGAACTCCCATAAGCAAGGCTCTCATTCAAATTCAGAGAAATCAAAAGTTTTACAAACAAGAAAAAGCTAAGGGAATTCAAGACCACCAGACCAGCTTTGCAACAAATGCTAGAGAAGCTTCTCTAGGGGGAAAAGAAAAGGTCACAACTATAAACAAAAAAATTACAAATGGAAGAGCTCACCAGTAAAAGCAAACATAAAGTAAAGGTAGGAAATCATCTGATCATCAATATGATATCAAAACCAGCAAATTGTGAGAAGAGGAGAGCACAATTGTAGGATATGGGAAATGCATTTGAAATTAAAAGACCAGCATCTTAAAACAATCTTGTTTATATATAGACTGCTATATCAAAACTTCATGGTAACCGAAAACCGAAAACCTACAATAGATACACACACAAAAAAAGAAATCCAAACAGAACACTAAAGTTAGTTACCAAATCACAAGAGAAGAGAACAAAAGAGGAAGGGAAGAAAAACACCTACAAAAACAAATCCAAAATAATTAACAAAATGGCAATAAGAACATACATATTGATAATTAACTTAAACATAAATGGATTAACTGCTCCAACCAAAAGACATAGACTGGCTGAATGGATACAAAAACATATATATGTTGTCTACAAGAAACCCACTTCAGACCTAGGGACACACACAAGACTGAAAGTGAGGGGATAGGGCTTTCCTGGTGACGCTGTAGTTGAGAGTCTGCCTGCCGATGCAGGGGACATGGGTTTGTGCCCTGGTCCAGAAAGATCCCACATGCGGTGGTGCAGCTGCACCCGTGAGCCATAGCCACTGAGCCTGCCCGTCCGGAGCCTGTTGCTCCATAACAGGAGAGGCCACAATAGTGAGAGACCTGTGTACCACAAAAAAAAAAAAAAAAGAAAGTAAGGGGATAGAAAAATGTATTCCATGCAAATGGAAATCAAAAGAAAGCTGGAGTAGTAATACTCATATCAGATAAAATAAACTTTAAAATAAAGACTGTTACAAGAGACAAAGGACAGTACATAAAGTACTGACCCAAGAAGAATATATAACAATTGTAAATATATATACACCCAACATAGGGGCACCTCAGTATATAAGGCAAATGCTAACATCCATAAAAAGGGAAATCAACAGCAATACAATAATAGTGGGGGACTTTAACACCCCATTTCATCAGTGGACAGATCATCCAATCAATAAGGAAACACAGGCTTTAAGTGACACATTAGATCATAAGGACTTAATTGATATTTATAGAGTATTCCATCCAAAAGCAGCAGAATACACATTTTTCTAAAGTACACAAGGAACATTCTCCAGGATCACATGCTGGACCACAAAGCGAGCTTCAGTAAATTTAAGAAAATTGAAATCATATCAAGCATCTTTTCTGACCACAATGCTATGAGATTAGAAATCAAATACAAGAAAAAAACATACAAACAATATGCTGCTAAACAAACAATTGATCACTGAAGAAGTCAAAGAGGAAATTAAAAAAAACCTAGAGAGACTTCCCAGGTGGCACAGTGGTTAAGAATCTGCCTGCCAAAGCAGGGGACACGGGTTCGATCCCTGGTCTGGGAAGATCTCACATGCCATGGAGCAACTAAGCCTGTGCACCACAACAACTAAGCCTGTGCTCTGGAGCCCTAAAAGCCACAACTACTGAGCCCATATGCCACAACTACTGAAGCCCACACACCTAGAGCCTGTGCTCCTCAACAAGAGAAGCCACTGCAGTGAGAAGCCCGTGCACCTCAATGAAGAGTAGTCCCCGCTCGCCACAACTAGAGAAAGTCCACGCGCAGCAGTGAAGACCCAACACTGCCATAAATAAATAAATTTATTTTAGAAAAGATACCTAGAGACAAATGAAAGCAAAAGCACAATGATCCAAAACCTACGGGACACAGCAAAAGTGGTTCTAAGAGGGAAGTTTATAGCAATACAATATTACCTCAGGAAACAAGAAAAATCTCAAATAAACAACCTAACTTTACACCTACAGCAACTAGATAAAGAAGAACAAACAAAATCCAAAGTTAGTAGAAGGAAAGAAATTATAATGATCAGAGCAGAAATAAATGAAATAGAGATTTAAAAAGCAACAGAAAAGATCAATGAAACTAAAAGCTGTTTCTTCAAAAATATAAACAAAATTGATAAACTTTTAGCCATACTTGTCAAGAAAAAAAGCGAGAAGGCAAATCAATAAAATTAGAAATGAAAAAGGAGAAGTAACAACCAGTACAACAGAAATACAAAAGATCATAAGAGACTACTATGAATTACTATATGCCAATAAAATGGACAACCTAGAAGAAATGGATAAATTCTTAGAAAGGTACAACCTCCCAACACAGAACCAGGAAGAAATAGAAAATATGAACAGACCAATCACAAGTACCGAAATTGAAACTGTGATTAAGAAACTCCCAACAGGGCTTCCCTGGTGGCGCAGTGGTTGAGAGGCCGCCTGCCAATGCAGGGGACACGGGTTCATGCCCCGGTCCGGGAAGATCCCACATGCCGCGGAGTGGCTGGGCCCGTGCACTATGGCTGCCAAGCCTGCGCGTGCGGAGCCTGTGCTCCGCAATGGGAGAGGCCACAACAGTGAGAGACCCGCATACTGCAAAAAAAAAAAAAAAAAAAAAAGAAACTCCCAACAAACAAAAGTCTAGGACCAGTTGGCTTCACAGGCGAATTCTATCAGACATTTAGAGAAGAGTTAACACCTGTCCTTCTGAAACTATTCCAAAAAACTGCAGAGGAAGGAACACTCCCAAACTCATTTTGTGAGACCAACATCACCCTGATATCGAAACCAGACAAAGATACCACAAAAACAAAAATTACAGGCCAATACCACTGATAAACGTAGATGCAAAATTCCTCAACAAAATACTAGCAAACTGAACCCAACAATACATTAAAAGGCTCATACACCATGATCAATTGGGATTTATCCCAGGGATGCAAGGAGTTTTCAATTTCCACAAATAAGTGTGATATACCACATCAACAAATTGAAGAATAAAAACCATATCATCCTCTCAATAGATGCAGAAAAATCTTTTGACAAAATTCAAAACCCATTTATAACAAGAACTCTCCAGAAAGTGGGCATAGAGGGAACATACCTCAACATAATAAAGGCCATATATGACAAACCTACAGCTAACATCATACTCAATGGTGAAAAGCTGAAAGCATTTCCTCTAAGATCAGGAACAAGACAAGGATGTCCACTCTCACCACTATTATTCAACATAGTTTTGGAAGTCCTAGCCATGGCAATCAGAGAAGTAAAAGGAATATAAACTGGAAAAGAAGAAGTAAAACTGTCACTGTTTGCAGATGACATGATACTATACATAGAAAATCATAACGATGCTACCAGAAAAATACTAGAGCTCATCAATGAATATGGTAAAGTTGCAGGATGCAAATAAATACAGAGATCTGTTGCATTTCTATACACTAATGATGAAAGATCAGAAAGAGAAATTAAAGAAACAATCTCATTTACCATCACATTAAAAAGAATAAAATATCTAGTAATAAACCTACCTAAGGAGGCAAAAGACCTGTACTCCAAAAACTATAAGATGCTGATGAATGAAATTGAAGATGACACAAACAGATGGAAAGATATACCATGTTCTTGGATTGGAAGAATTAATATGGTCAAAATGTCTATACCACCCAAGGCAATCTACAGATTCAATGCAATCACTATCAAATTACCAATGGCATTTTTCACAGAACTAGAACAAAAAATTTTAAAATTTGTATGGAGACAAAAAAGACCCCAAATAGCCAAAGCAATCTTGAGAAAGAAAAACAGAGCTGGAGGAATCAGGCTCCCTGGCTTCAGACTATACTACAAAGCAGTATGGTACTGGCACAAAACAGTATGGTACTGGCACAAAACAGTATGGTACTGGCACAAAAATGAATATAGATCAATAGAACAGGATAGAAAGCTCAGAAATAAACCCATACACGTATGGTCAATTAATCTACAACAAAGGAGGCAAGTACAATGGAGAAAAGACAGTCTCCTCAATAAATGGTGCTGGGAAAACTGGACAGCTACATGTAAAAAAAAAAAAAAGAAATTAGAACATTCTTTAACACCATACACAAAAATAAACTCAAAATTTATTTAAGACCTTAATGTAAAACTGGATACTGTAAAACTCTTAGAGGAAAATGTAGGAAGAGCACTCTTTGACATAAATTGAAGCAATATCTTTTTCTTTTGTTTAAAATTTATTTTATTTTATTTTTTAAAATACTTTTTATTTATTAATTTATTTATTTGTTAATTAATTAATTAATTTTTTGGCTGCATTGGGTCTTCATTGCTGCACAATGGCTTCCTCTAGCTGCGGCAAGCAAACGGGGGCTACTTTTCATTGCAGTGCGCGAGCTTCTCATTGTGATGGCTTCTCTTGTTGTGGAGCATGGGCTGTAGGTGCACGGGCTTCAGTAGTTGTGACACACAAGCTTCAGTAGTTGCAGCACACAGGCTCTAGAGCACAGGCTCAGTAGTTTTGCCTGGGCTTAGTTGCTCCATGGCATGTGGGATCTTCCTGGACCAGGGATCGAACCCATGTCCTCTGCATTGATAAACAGATTCTTAACCATTTCACCACCAAGGAAATCCTGCAATATCTTTTTCGATCTGTCTCCTACAGTAATGGAAATAAAAACAAAAATAAACAAATGGGACCTAATTAAACTCAAAAATTTTTTTCACAGAAAAAAAACTAACAAAACAATAAACTATACAAAAAGACAACCCACAAAATGGGAGAAAATATGTGCAAATGATGTGACCGACAAGGGATTAATCTCCAAAATTTACAAACAGTTCATGGGGCTCAATATCAAAAAAACAAACAACCCAACCAAAAAATGGGCAGAAGACCTAAACAGACATTTCTCCAAAGAAGACATACAGATGGCCAACAAACACATGAAAAGATGCTCAATATCACTAATAATTAGAGAAATGCAAACCAAAACTACAATGAGATACCACCTCACAGCAGTCAGAGTGGCCATCAAAAAAAGTTTACAAACAATAAATGCTGAAGAGGGTGTGGAGGAAGGGAACCCTCTTGCACTGTTGGTGGGAATGTAAATTGGCACAGCCATGATGGAGTACAGTATGGAGGTTCCTTAAAAAACTAAAAATAGAGCTGCCATATGATCCAGCAATCCCACTCCTGGGAATATATCCAGAGAAAACCATCATTTGAAAAGACATATGCAACCCAATGTTCATTGCAGCACTATTTACAGTAGCCAGAACATGTAAGCAACCTAAATGTCCATCAACAGATGAATGGATAAAGAAGATGTGGTACATATATACAATGGAATATTAGCCATAAAACGAATGAAATAATGCGATTTGCAGCAACATGGATGGACCTGGAAATTATCATACTAAGTGAAGTAAGCCAGTCAGAGAAAGACAAATATCACATGATATCACTTATATGTGGAATCTAAAAAAATTGATACAGACGAACTTACTTACAAAACAGAAACAGACTCACAGACTTAGAGAATGAACTTATGGTTACCAGGGGGGAAGGGTGGGGGAAGGGATAGATTGGGAAGTTGGGATTGATGTGTACATACTGCTATGTTTAAAATAGATAACCAACAAGGATTTACTGTGTAGCACAGGGAACTCTGCTCAATATTCTGTAAAAACCTAAATGGAAAAGAATTTGAAAAAGAATATGTATATGTATAACTGGTGTACACCTAAAACACAACATTGTTAATCAACTATACTCCAATATAAAATAAAAATTAAAAAATAAGAGAATAGTCAACTGACATCAATTTTCATGACAGAAGAACAGGCAATATATCTCTCCTTGGGGGTTAGGTTTCAACATATGAATTTGGGGGAAATAAGGACATTCAGACCGTAGCACAATGTCAACTCAACTGATAAGTGGAAGAGCTTGAAACTTAAACTTTCAGTCCCTCTTTTCTTTACATGGCACACTGCAAATGTAATCTCAATGAAGGACCAAATTTATATGTAGCTTTTATTTTTAGTGGTCTTTTGTTGTAAATGAGAGAATATCAACTCAAATAAGCTTAGCCAAAAAGGGGAGGTTTAGGAATTAAAGGTGCAGGGTAGGCCATGCTCAGATGCTGCAGGATCCAGGTGCTCAGACAGAAATCTGTCTCTTGATATGTCTTAATTCTGCTCTTTTTTGCTTTGATCCCATTCTCTGATAGGTTCCTTCCATTGGTGGCAAAGTTGGCCATGAATAGCTCCAGGCTAACATTCTACTGGTCACCAACCCCAGCAAAAAGAGATTCACATTTATTGGCTTCAGTTGAGTCAAATGCCTACTCTTGGAATGGCTATGATATTAGCCCCACTAGTAATGTACCATGCCCACTAATAATGAGGAGAACCTGCATCTAGAAAGGGACATTTGAGTGCCAGTACTAGTAAAAAGGGAAAAAGAGTGCTGGGTAGATTAAAAGCAGCAGGTATCCTCAGGACAAGTCCTTACAAAGGAGCAAGACATTCAGAAAAATATGTGGAAAAGGGGCTGATGCTCCCAGTTCTCTCAGCTAATCAATCTGCCCACTCCCCAAATCAATAAGGGGAGATGACGATGTTTTTACATAAAGCTCCATAACTGGAATGCCTTCATGGTTTCACCACTGGACGGTTCTAGATTGAAGGGCATTTTCATGTTTACAACGCTTTTTTTTTTTTTTTTTTTGCGGTACGCGGGCCTCTCACTGCTGTGGCCTCTCCTGCCGCGGAGCACAGGCTCCAGACGCGCAGGCCCAGCGGCCATGGCTCACGGGGCCCAGCCGCTCCGCGGCACGTGGGATCCTCCCGGACCGGGGCACGAACCCGCGTCCCCTGCATCGGCAGGCGGACTCCCAACCACTGCGCCACCAGGGAAGCCCCGAAAGCATTTTTATGTACATTATTTTTATAACGTTCACAATATTGTGAGTTAAGTACCGTTAGCCCCAAGGCCTGGAAATGAGAGCCACCCGTGGGAACTTGAGGGGTAGGCGCTCAGCTTGGACTTACCACTCACTCTTTTCTTTCTTTTTTTTTTTTTTTACATCTTTATTGGAGTATAATTGCTTTACAATGGTGTGTTAGTTTCTGCTTTATAACAAAGTGAATCAGTTATACATATACATATGTTCCCATATCTCTTCCCTCTTGCATCTCCCTCCCTCCCACCCTCCCTATCTCACCCCTCCAGGCGGTCACAAAGCACTGAGCTGATCTCCCTGCCACTCACTCTTTTCTAACAGTAGTATTTGAACCCTTCCGGTAGGACCAGAGGCTCACAGGGTGCTTGACTACACCAAGCAAAGACCTGGGCACTGAAGAGAATTCCACTTGGGCAAAGCAAGTCGCTAAGTACAAAAGTGTATGGCATGTTATCTATATCCACTTATGGGAGTGAGCAGAGTACCTGAGCAGTATAGTCACCCCAAAGGGCTAGTTAGTTGTGGGGCTAACAACTTCTGAAAATCTAGTTAGTTAAGCAGAAGGCAAACTTGAGAGGTTGTCCAGAACTCAGAAGAAAAGGGCAAAATGATGAAAATTATGAAAGCTACATGTGGCGCAAGTGGAAGAGATCCAATTTGTTCGTAAGAAGAATTTCGGAAAGGGGTGACAGAATCATGGCAGAACAGTAATCAAAGAAGATGAAAAAAGGCTATACTGCATTTATAGTTATTATAGAAGATGAGCTTCTTGATCCAAAGAAAGATTTCAATCTGAAAATTAAGGGCAAGTACCATGTACTGGGCAAATTATTATTATTATTATTTTTTTTTTTGCCGTACGCGGGCCTCTCACTGCTGTGGCCTCTCCTGCGGCAGAGCACAGGCTCTGGACGCACAGGCTCAGCGGCCACTGCTCACGCGCCCAGCCGCTCCGCGGCACGTGGGATCTTCCCGGACCAGGGCAAGAACCCACGGCCCCTGCATCGGCAGGCAGACTCTCAACCACTGCACCACCAGGGAAGCCCTGGGCAAATTATTAGAAAAAAGAATACCTGAATGTATTCTGATAGAATTTTTAAACAATGAGGAAGAAATTCTATGAGTACTCAGAAAGAGTAGCTCTTCACAAATAAATGAAAACATCAGGCAGGTCTCAGTCTTCTTCTCTGTAACATCGAGTGTTGAAAGGAGTCTCAGACTGGCTCCTGCCAGATGCAGAGCCTGAGACCAGAGCTTGAGTGCAGGCAGTTTATGTGGGGCACTTGTCAAGTGACACAGTATAGGATAGTAAGCCAAGGAAACTAGGACCCAATCAGTGCGCCATATATAAACACGAGGGACACTAGAAGAGAGAATGCCCTTGCTGTCCCCCAAGAGGGGTGGAAATGGCAGATCCTGGCCACTATCCTTGAAGGCAGATGGTCCAAATAGATGAAGAATAATGGGGCCAGGGAGCTCCTAAGCTGCCACTTCAATTGAACTCCGAGTCTCAGATGACATTGGACATAGGGGGAAAGCCTATTGAATTTTTAGTCAACACCAGTGTCATTTACTTGGTTCTGAACACCAGATCAGGCAAACCTTGGTCATAAGAGTTGTAAAGTTATGGGGGTATCAGAGAAGGCCCAAGATTGGGCACTTACAGAGCCACTAGAATGTAAATTCGACAAGCACACACTCACCCACCCCTTCTTGCATGTCCCTGAATGCCCTGTGCCCCTAGGAAGAGATATCTTACATAAATTGGGGGCTACTATCTACTTAATGGGAGACAAACTGGAGATTGGAGTCCCCTTAGACAAAGACCAAAGATGATAATGTTAATGTCTGAGGACACACCTCCCAGGACAGAGCAAGTTGATCTCCCTGGAGTAAATCCTGAGGGCTGGGCCCAGGGACGGGTGGGACGAGCTGTAGGAACCAGTCCTGTGATAGTCCATCTAAAACCCAGACATACTTGGCCAGTAGAAAACATTACCCTCTTCATCAGGAGGCCCTGTTGGGCATTGCCCCTATTATACAGGACCTAACTGACCAGGGCCTTGTTAGACTATGCCAGTTAGCCTGGAATACAGTAAGTCCCCTATGAACGAACGAGTTCCATATGAGAGTGCATTCGTAAGTCCAATTTGTTCGTAAGTCCAACGAAGTTTAGCCTACGTACACAACTAAAATAATTGGCTATATAGTACTGTACAGTAATAGGTTTATAATACTTTTCACACAAATAATACATAAAAACAAACACAAAAAAGTAAAGAAATATTTTTAATCTTACAGTAAAGTACCTTGAAAAGTACAGTAGTACAGTACAGCAGCTGGCATACAGGGGCAAGTTCGCATCTTTGAAAGTTCGCAACTTGAAGGTTCGTATATAGGGGACTTACTGTATCCCCCCATTCTTCCTGTAAAGAAACCCAATGGGGAATACTGGATGGTACAGGACCTGAGGGCAGTCAATGAAGCCATTGAGGATATTCATCCAGCGGTCCCTAATCCCTATACTGTTCTGGCCACTCTACCATCTACCAGGACTTGGTATTCTGTATCAGATTTAAAAGCTGTCTTCTTCTGTATTCTATTAGCCCCAGAGTCACAAAAAATTTTGCTTTTGAGTGGCAGGACCCAAACAAAAAAAAAAAAACAATACTGCTGGACAGTCCTGCCCTAAGAGTTCAAAAATTCCCCCACCATCTTCAGGGAAACTTTAGCTAAGGATCTAAAAGATCTACATCTGGAGGAGAAAACCCTCCTCCAGTATGTAGACAACATTCTGATCACCAGCCCTACTAAGGAGTCCTCTGAAAAAACACTGTAACCACTCTGAACCACCTAGCTGATAAAGAATATACGGTGTCCAAGAAAAAGGCTCAAATATCACAAACTAGGGTGACCTACCTAGGTTTCATTCTCACAGAAGGTCAGAGAAACCTACCCCAGGAAAGGAAAGAAGTCATTTTGGGGCTTGTCCCTCCTAAAACTAGAAGCCAGCTTAGGAGTTTCCTGGGGATGGCTGGGTTTCGCTATGTCTAGATCCTGAACTATGGTTTAATAACAAGGCCTCTATATGAAAAGTTGAAAGGAAAGGATGATGATTGTTTTGAATGGAATTCAGAATGCGGAGGGGCCTTTCAAGAATTGAAAGAGCAATTATTTCAGTCCCCTGCTCTGGACCTCCTAGATTTAGCTAAACCCTTTAACTTTTATATTCACGAAGGAAGGGGACTCATCCTTAGGGTATTAACTCAAAAACTGGGACCCTTTACTCAGGTGGTTGCTTGTTTCTCTAAACAATTAGATCAAACTACTAAGGGATGGCCTCCCTGCCTATGGCAGAAATATCTACTACAACCCTGCTAAAGGAGGCTGTAAAGTTAACGTTTGGTCAGCCAATCACTACATGGACTCCACACCAGGTTCAGGCTTTAGTAAGTTCTAAGGAAACAGAGTGGCTATCCCCCAGAAGGTTGATTAAAGTTCAGGCTATGCTTTTAGACAACCCATTGGCTACAATAAAAAACTGTCACACGCTAAATCTGTCCACCCTGCTACCTGCTGAAATGGGGCCCCCAGAGTGTGATTGTATAGAAACCATAGACACGATCTAGACCAATCACCCCTACCTAGGAAGTCTCAAATGCAGACGAGGAAGGGTTCAAGGACGGGAACAGTTTAATGAGAGAAGGAAAAAGGCTAGTGAGATATGCAGTGACCTCCCAGACCCAAGTCATAGAGGCACGAAGCCTAATCCCGGTAGGCATATGCCAGCCTACAGGCACAGGGGCTATTTGGAAGGAAAGAGGTAGCTTACTGTTGAGAATTAAAACGGATCTTGCACTCAGCCTGGAGACCCCAATCATCAGGAAAAGTAGAGAAATCCAACCAGGCCTTTAAAGTTTGTCAGGAAACTCGCAAGAAAATTGGATTAAGCTGCTTCTGATTCCCTTGCTCCCGCATGCAATTAGCCCCAAGGGATAAGTTAAAGTTAGGTGCATTTGACCTTTTGTATGTAAACCCATTCCCCAGGCCTGAAAGAAGGATCTCATATCCCCTTGAAATGGAACAACTCAAGTGTGCTCTCCAGTTGGAGAAACCATAAAAGCTCTCAGGAAATACGGTGACCAGGAGCTTCTCGCACCTGGCCCTTCACCTTTTCTGGCCAAGAGACCAGGTGGGGAATGCAACTCAGTGAGCTTAACCACCCATTCCTCCCTGAAGTTGCAGGGATCACTCTGTGGGGACAACACACTCGAATGAAGAGGGCTCCTGAGCCTCAACCTCCGGAGAGACAACCTGGGTCAACGGACACCCCTGACTACTCTACTACTCTGAACCTCTCTCTAGCCTGAAGCTTCTCTACTGAAAAACAACAGAAGTGTGACCAGGGATACTCAGGGCCCGGCAATGAACCTCAACATTAGGGCACACTTGTGCTTACAGGCAAAAGACCTAGATATCTTCATTTTTAGGAAAAATTTGACATGTGACCATTGCTCTCTTGCTAATATTTGGGCCATGCATGCTAAATTGTCTGATGTCCTTTGTCTCGAAAAGATTAGAGTTTATAAAACTCCAAACAGTGGTTGCTCGGGGATGCAAAGAGTCAGGGCTGAGGCACATCTACAGGCAACTGGGGAGCTGCTCTGCTTCTTCGCCCAGGGTTATGACAACGCCCCAAGTCAGCAGGAAGCAGTTACAGAATCTGTACCCCTCGGCGCCTCTCAAGAATGAGGAGCAGGACAAAGGACAGAGGAGGAGTTTGTCATCGGCAAAGCCCACTGACAATTCCCAGGAAATAAGAATAGAATCTGGGTAATAAAGTCGGACCTTTTTGTGTGTGTGCTTAGTCTAGTTTCCCTGGCTCACAGGGGGCCACATGCAGAAGGCTTGCACCCAGCACTTCAGACGAGAGTTCCTCGTGTGAAACAGGTGCTCTTGGTGGGTCCCAAGCAGAAGCTCACTGTGCGCTACCCTCAGTTCAAGATGGTGGCAGTAGGTTGTGTGCAGAGATGCTGTCCCCAGCACTGCATGATCTGGAGTGTGAGCTGTGCAGCTGGGCCAGCCCCATGAGAACTCTGCCGTCTCCCTGCAGATGAGATCCTATAAAGCAACCCCGCCCACAGCCTGTCTGGGAGAGCCAGTGCTCTAGAGCCAGAGCTCGTACCTCTCCATTCTCTGATCAAAGCGTAAAGCTTTCCTTTGCTTCTGAAGCAAACTCAGTCTCGTTCTATTGGTTTGAATGACACTGGGCAGGAAAAATCTTGCTGGGGACTGATTTGGGAGGGTTGGTAGCAGCTACATCTCTGATAGCTGCATGAAAGGCCTTATAAGCATAAAAGAAATGGAAGAAATGCAATAGAAATATATGCAACATAATATTAAAATGCTGTGTTGATATTTAAAAAAAAGACGGGCACAAATTACCCAAGTACGAACCACGCCCACCTAATGACATATCTCCCCTGGCTTTGCTAATGATCAGGGACTTGCCTGTAAGGGCAAAGGAAAGAAATGCCATCTACCAGGGATGGTGGCAGACCAACTTTGAAGTACCTAAAGTAGTGAGATTTTTAAATATTTCTGTGGTTTATCTTAAAAACTCCTTATGTACTTGCTAACCTATTACATATATTTGTTTGAATATAAAAATGTATTAAAGTGTCCTTGAAGATATGCCATTTTATCAGGGGCTTCTCAGACCTCTTGGTATACTCCCAGACACTCCTTTGAGAAGCATGGTGCCCTGCTGCTTCAAACTGCTACATAGAATGAACTTTTCCCTCTGCTTGTCATACCCTTCACATCTGCCACCAGCTTCCCACATGACAACCCCAAGAATATATATATATTCTTACCTTTATGAATCTCGGGTGCAGAAGGCTGAGTTGATCATACTCCTCTGTTCCTGGGCGGTGAAGTCTTCATTCATCCTTCAATACTCATCTCAATACAGAGGCTTCACCTCCATGTGGCCTAACTGTACAACTCTGCAGAGTAGAGGGCCTCATCCCATTTCTGTCTTGGGACACACCACTGTCAAAAATTACTTTAGGGTATATCTTTGTGTCTTTCTCTCCCGCCTAGACAATCAGCTCCTGGAGAGTAGATGCTATCTGGAAACTGACAATGTCTAACACAGCCGTGACCGTTGAGTAAATCCTTGTTACCGGGTTTGTTTTACCTGGCACGCAACAAACCAAAACTCTGAGACACTGAGATTTGCAGCAAAGAGAGGGTTTATTTACAAGGCAGCCATGAGAGGAGATGATAGAACTAGTGTGAGATCTATCTCCCTTAGGCAAGGGGCTCGGGGTATTTATAGTATGAATAATAAAGAAGCAGGGTGGTCTGAGGTGTGGGGAGCATGGGAAGCATGGGGTAAGGTGATTGGAAAAAGGTGTGGTAATTGTAGTTTTGCACAGCTGTAGATAAGCTACAGGCCTCAGCATGTTCAAAATGGAGGTGCTTAGCACAATCTAAGGGTGGAGTTTTCAACCCTCTGACATCAAAAAGTCACCAAGTGGACACTGGTGCATGCCCAGTGTAGGATCAGTGGTCCTACTCAGTCTTAGCCAGGTCAGCTTGAACTAGACTTAGCTGACTTCAATTTCCTGGACAACAACTCAGGAAAACATCTTATTGTTTAGGCTACATGACGCTTGGAGGACATACAAGTTTAAAAAAACCTTGATTTGTGAAGGAAGGTGAAATGGATTTGACTCATTATTCATGTTTCACTTTCTCATGTAAAATAGCACCTGCCAAAATAGGCCTTCTCCAAGCATTACTTCAAATCAGGGCACCTATCTTTGAGCTCACTGGTAAGTACTAGGCACAAGAGATCACAGTTGGTCCTGTACATGTATAGGATATTTCCTTCCAATCTGACATACATCTGTGAACATACACCATTTTCTGGTCAAAGGTTTTTTTTATTTTATTATTATTATTATTTTCACATCTTTATTGAAGTATAATTGCTTTACAATGGTGTGTTAGTTTCTGCTTTATAACAAAGTGAATCAGTTATACATATACATATGTTCCCATATCTATTCCCTCTTGCGTCTCCCTCCCTCCCACCCTCCCTATCCCACCCCTCTAGGTGGTCACAAAGCACCGAGCTGATCTCCCTGTGCTATGCAGCTGCTTCCCACTAGCTATCTATTTTACGTTTGGTAGTGTATATATGTCCATGCCACTCTCTCACTTTGTCACAGCTTACCCTTCCCCCTCCCCATATCCTAAAGTCCATTCTCTAGTAGGTCTGTGTCTTTATTCCTGTCTTACCCCTAGGTTCTTCATGACATTTTTTTTCTTAAATTCCATATATATGTGTTAGCATATGGTATTTGTCTTTCTCTTTCTGACTTACTTCACTCTGTATGACAGACTCTAGGTCCAACCACCTCATTACAAATAGCTCAATTTCGTTTCTTTTTATGGCTGAGTAATATTCCATTGTATATATGTGCCACATCTTCTTTATCCATTCATCTGATGATGGGCACTTAGGTTGTTTCCATCTCTGGGCTATTGTAAATAGAGCTGCAATGAACATTTTGGTACATGACTCTTTTTGAATTATGGTTTTCTCAGGATATATGCCCAGTAGTGGGAAAAGTTCTTTTTTTTTTATATTTTATTAATTTTTTTATACAGCAGGTTCTTATTAGTCATCAATTTTATACACATCAGTGTATACATGTCAATCCCAATAGCCCAATTCATCACACCATCCCCCCCCACCCCCACGGCTTTCCCCACTTGGTGTCCATATGTTTATTCTTTACATCTGTGTCTCAATTTCTGCCCTGCAAACCAGTTCATCTGTACCATTTTTCTAGGTTCCACATATATGCGTTAATATACGATATTTGTTTTTCTCTTTCTGACTTACTTCACTCTATATGACAGTCTCTAGATCTATCCACATCTCAACAAATGACCCAATTTCATTCCTTTTTATGGCTGAGTAATATTCCATTGTATATATGTACCACATTTTCTTTATCCATTCGTCTGTTGATGGGCATTTAGGTTGCTTCCATGACCTGGCTATTGTAAATAGTGCTTCAATGAACATTGGGGTGCATGTGTCTTTTTGAATCGTGGTTTTCTCTGGGTATATACCCAGTAGTGGGATTGCTGGATCCTATTGTACTTCTATTTTTAGTTTCTTAAGGAACCTCCATACTGTTCTCCATAGTGGCTGTATCAGTTTACATTCCCACCAACAGTGCAAGAGGGTTCCCTTTTCTCCACACCCTCTCTGGCATCTATTTTTTGTAGATTTTTCTGATGAAGCCCATTGTAACTGGTGTGAGGTGATACCTCATTGTAGTTTTGATTTGCATTTCTCTAATAATTAGTGATGTTGAGCAGCTTTTCATGTGCTTCTTGGCCATCTGTATGTCTTCTTTGGAGAAATGTCTATTTAGGTCTTCTGCCCATTTTTGGATTGGGTTGTTTGTCTTTTTAAATACTGAGCTGCATGAGCTGTTTATATATTTTGGAGATTAATTCTTTGTCTGTTAATTCGTTTGCAAATATTTTCTCCCATTCTGAGGATTGTCTTTTTGTCTTGTTTATGGTTTCCTTTGTTGTGCAAAAGCTTTGAAGTTTCATTAGGTCCCATTTGTTTATTTTGTTTTTATTTCCATTACTCTAGGAGGTGGATCAAAAAAGATCTTTCTGTGATTTATGTCTAAGAGTTCTTCCTATGTTTTCCTCTAAGAGTTTTATAGTGTCCGGTCTTACATTTAGGTCTCTAATCCATTTTTTTATTTTTGTGTATGGTGTTAGGGAGTGTTCTAATTTCATTCTTTTACATGTAGCTGTCCAGTTTTCCCAGCACCACTTGTTGAAGAGATTGTCTTTTCTTCATTGTATATCCTTGCCTCCTTTGTCATAGATTAGTTGACCATAGGTGCGTGGGTTTACCTCTGGGCTTTCTATCTTGTTCCATTGATCTATGTTTCTGTTTTTGTGCCAGTACCATATTGTCTTGATTACTGTAGCTTTGTAGTATAGTCTGAAGTCAGGGAGTTGGATTCCTCCAGCTCTGTTTCTTACCATAAAGACTGCTTTGGCTATTCGGGGTCTTTTGTGTCTCCATACAAATATTAAGATTTTTTTGTTCTAGTTCCATAAAAAGTGCCATTGGTAATTTGATAGGGATTGCATTGAATCTGTAGATTGCTTTGGGTAGTACAGTCATCTTCACAATATTGACTCTTCCAATCCAAGAACATGGTATATCTCTCCATCTGTTTGTATCATCTTCAATTTCTTTCATCAGTGTCTTATAGTTTTCTGCATACAGGTCTTTTGTCTCCCTAGGAAGGTTTATTCCTAGGTTATTTTTATTTTTTATTTTTTTTGCAGTACGTGGGCCTCTCACTGTTGTGGCCTCTCCCGTTGTGGAGCACAGGCTCCGGATGTGCAGGCTCAGCGGCCATGGCTCACGGGCCCAGCCGCTCCGCAGCATGTGGGATCTTCCCGGACCGGGACACAAATCTGTTTCCCCTGCATCAGCAGGCAGACTCTCAACCACTGTGCCACCAGGGAAGCCCCATTCCTAGGTATTTTATTCTTTTTGTTGCAATGGTAAATGGGAGTGTTTCTTAATTTCTCTTTCAGATTTTTCATCATTAATGTATAGGAATGAGAGATTTCTGTGCATTAATTTTGTATCCTGCAACTTTACCAAATTCATTGATTAGCTCTAGTAGCTTTCTTGTGGCATCTTTAGGATTCTTTATGTATAGTATCATGTCATCTGCAAAAAGTGACAGCTTTACTTCTTCTTTTCCAATTTATATTCCTTTTCTTTTTCTTCTCTGATTGCCATGGCTAGGACTTCCAAAACCATGTTGAATAATAGTGGTGAGAGTGGACATCCTTGTCTTGTTCCTGATCTTAGAGGAAATGCTTTCAGTTTTTCACCATTGAGAATGATGTTTGCTGTGGGTTTGTCGTATATGGTCTTTGTTACATTGAGGTAGGTTCCCTCTATGCCCACTTTCTGGAGAGGTTTTATCATAAATGGGTGTTAAATTTTGTCAAAAGCTTTTTCTGCATCTATTGAGATGATCATATGGTTTTTATTCTTAAATTTGTTAATATGGTGTATCACATTGATTGATTTGTGTATACTGAAGAATCCTTGCATCCCTGGGATAAATCCCAATTGATCATGGTGTATGATCCTTTTAATGTGTTGTCGGATTCTGTTTGCTAGTATTTTGTTGAGGATTTTTGCATCTATATTCATCAGTGATATTAGTCTGTAATTTTCTTTTTTTGTAGTATCTTTGTCTGGTTTTGGTATCAGGGTGATGGTGGCCTCATAGAATGAGTTTGGGAGTGTTTCTTTCTCTGCAATTTTTTGGAAGAGTTTGAGAAGGATGGATGTTAGCTCTTCTCTAAATGTTTGATAGAATTCACCTGTGAAGCCATCTGGTCCTGGACTTTTGTTTGTTGGAAGATTTTAAATCACAGTTTCAATTTCATTACCTGTGATTGATCTGTTCATATTTTCTATTTCCTCCTGGTTCAGTCTTGGAACATTATACCTTTCTAAGAATTAGTCCATTTCTTCCAGGTTGTCCATTTTATTGGCGTAGAGTTGTTGGTAGTAGTCTCTTAAGATGCTTTGTATTTCTGCAGTGTCTGTTGTAACTTCTCCTTTTTCATTTCTAATTTTATTGATTTGAGTCCTCTCCCTCTTTTTCTTGATGAGTCTTGCTAATGGTTTATCAATTTTCTTTATCTTCTCAAAAAACCAGCTTTTAGCTTTATTGATTTTTGTTATTGTTTTCTTTGTTTCTATTTCATTTATTTCTGGTCTGATCTTTATGATTTCTTTCCTTCTGCTAACTTTAGGTTTTGTTTGTTCTTCTTTCTCTTGTTCCTTTAGGTGTAAGTTTAGATTGTTTATTTGAGATTTTTATTGTTTCTTGAGGTAGGATTGTATTGCTATAAACTTCCCTCTTAGAACTGCTTTTGCTGCATCCCATAGGTTTTGGATTGTTGTGTTTTCATTGTCATTTGTCTCTAGGTATTTTTCATTTCCCTTTGATTTCTTAATTGATCTCTTGGTTATTTAGTAATGTAGTGTTTAGCCTCCATGTGTTTGTGTTTTTTACGTTTTTTCCTGGGAAGTCATTTCTAATCTCATAGAGTTGTGGTCAGAAAAGATGCTTGATATGTTTTCAATTTTCTTAAATTTACTGAGGCTTGATTTGTGACCCAAGATTTGATCTATCCTGGAGAATGTTCCGTGCGCACTTGAGAAGAAAGTGTAAACTGCTGTTTTTGGATGGAATGTCCTATAAATATCAATTAAATCTATCTGGTCTATTGTGTCATTTAAAGCTTCTTTTTCCTTATTTATTTTAATTTTGGATGATCTGTCCATTGGTGTAAGTGGGGTGTTAAAGTCCTCCACTATTATTGTGTTACTGTCGATTTATTCTTTTACAGCTGTTAGCAGTTGCCTTATATATTGCGGTGCTCCTATGTTGGGTGCATATATATTGATAATTGTTATATCTTCTTCTTGGATTGATCCTTTGATCATTATGTAGTGTCCTTCCTCGTCTCTTGTAACATTCCTTATTTTAAAGTCTATTTTATCTGATATGAGTATAGCTACTCCAGCTTTCTTTTGTTTTCCATTTGCATGGAATATCTTTTTCCATCCCCTC
Source organism: Grampus griseus (assembly GCF_964374135.1). Taxonomy (NCBI): domain Eukaryota; kingdom Metazoa; phylum Chordata; class Mammalia; order Artiodactyla; family Delphinidae; genus Grampus; species Grampus griseus. The sequence continues at coordinate 38,059,280 of NC_138997.1, forward strand.
ACTTTCAGTCTGTATGTGTCCCTAGGTCTGAAGTGGGTCTCTTGTAGACAGCATATAGATGGGTCTTGTTTTTTTTACCCATTCAACAAGCCTGTGTCTTTTGGTTGGAGCATTTAATCCATTCACGTTTAAGGTAATTATCGATATGTATGTTCCTATGACCATTTTCTTAAGTGTTTTGGGTTTGTTTTTGTAGGTCCTTTTCTTCTCTTGTGTTTCCCACTTAGAGAAGTTCCTTTAGCATTTGTTGTAGACCTGGTTTGGCGGTGCTGAATTCTCTTAGCTTTTGCTTGTCTGTAAAGCTTTTGATTTCTCCATCGAATCTGAATGAGATCCTTGCCAGCTAATCTTGGTTGTAGGCTCTTCCCTTTCATCACTTTAAGTATATCATTCCACCCCGCTTCTGGCTTCTAGAGTTTCTGCTGAGAAATCAGCTGTTAACCTTATGGGAGTTCCCTTGTGTGTTATTTTTCATTTTTCCCTTACTGCTTTCAATAATTTTTCTCTGTCTTTAATTTTTGCCAATTTGATTACTATGTGCCTTGGTGTGTTTCTCCTTGGGCTTTTCCTGTGTGGGACTCACTGAGCTTCCTGGACTTGGGTGGCTATTTCCTTTCCCATGTTATGGAAGTTTTTGACTGTAATCTCTGCAAATATTTTCTCTGGCCCTTTCTCTCTCTCTTCTCCTTCTGGGACCCCTATAATGCAAATGTTGTTGCGTTTAATGTTGTACCAGAGGTATCTTAGGTTGTCTCCATTTCTTTTCATTCTTTTTTCTTCTTTTCTGCAGCAGTGAATTCCACCATTCTGTCTTCCAGGTCACTTATCCGTTCTTCTGCCTCAGTTAGTCTGCTATTGATTCCTTCTAGTGTAGTTTTCATTTCAGTTATTGTATTGTTCATCTCTGTTTGTTCTTTAATTCTTCTAGGTCTGTTAAATATTTCCTGCATCTTCTCGATCTTTGCCTCCATCCTTTTTCCAAGGTCCTGGATCATCTTCACTATCATTATTCCGAATTCTTTTTCTGGAAGGTTGCCTATCTCCACTTCATTTAGTTGTTTTTCTGGGGCTTTATCTTGTTCCTTCATCTGGCACATAGTCCTCTGCCTTTTCATCTTGTCTATCTTTCTGTGAATGTGGTTTTTGTTCCACAAGCTGCAGGATTGTAGTTCTTCTTGCTTCTGCTGTCTGCCCTCTCCTGGATGGTCAAAGTATTTATAATATTTTCTTCTAACTTGTTGCCCATTCCTCTTCCTCTGGACATAACTCCATTTTCCATTTTTGGTATTGACCCTTTCATGCCCTTTAGAGCAGGGGTCCCCATCCCCCTGGCTGCAGACCGGTAGCGGCCTGGGGCCTGTTAGAAACCAGGCTGCACAGCAGGAGACCAGCAGTAGCCCAGCGAGCAAAGCTTCATCTGCTGCTCCCTATTGGTTGCATTAGTGCAGTCCATCCCCTGGTCAGTGGAAAAATTGTCTTCCATGAAATGGGTCCCTGGTGCCCAAAAAGTTGGGGACCACTGCTGTACAGCATTCGTGCCCTGCCCCCCCCCAGAATGAAGTCTAGAAACAGGTATTGCATTTAGTTGTCATGTCTCTCAAGCCTCTTTAATCCAGTTGTTTCCACAGCCTTTCTTTGTCTTTTGTGATTTTGACTGTTTGAAAGAATATACTCTCCCCATTTACAAGAGCAGAACATTCATCATTTTGTCTTTTTCTTCCCTGTGGTTGAACTCAGGTTATGCATTCCTGACTGGAATCCTACACACTTGATATGTTCTTCTGAGAGTCTCCTATCTGGAGGCACATGATGCCCAGCTGTTCCCCACTGCGATGTCAATGAAAATAATCAATAAACAATCTATAATAGGAATAGAAAAGAGTATTATTTGAGCCAAACCGAGGACTATAGCTTGGGAAACAGCCTCTCTGAGGAACTGCTCCAGAGAAATATGGTTTTCTGCTCTGTTTTACATCTTGTCAGAACAAAGAACATTAAACAGCTCAGGGATACATTCCTTCAAGTTTCAAACAACAAAAAACAAACAAACAAATAAAAACAGATCAGCATGTACACAGCAAGTTAGTGTGGCTTTGGTACCTGGGAAGGGAGTGTCATCATTGAAGGAGTACTAGCATTGGCATCCTGCGAAGAGAGGCATTTAATCTTTATTTTTAGCATGGACATCCTTTACTTCTGGTCAGTGCACACTTTTCTTTAATGATTAAAGCAGATGTACAATATATGTTTGATAGGTTACAAACAGGAGGTTTTAGTTAGGATAAAATTCAAGTTAAATCATGTATAAGCCAGAATGACTTCCCCGTACCTCAATATGTGAAACTTTCGTCCATTAGTGCTGTACATTTGATCACCAGATCATGGCGTTATCTTATTTTTCCATTGTATAATTACTATTTTAATTTTCCTTCCTTGCAACTAATAAAGATAAGTGAGAAGATACTTTAAAATCATGCAAGTATCATGTTCCTCATCAAAATTTCTCCTTAGATTTGGAATCTATTGATGTTTCTTGCCTTATTTAATCTTACTACCATGATGGCAAAATAATCATTTTAAACTCCTGCACTCCCTCCACATGTACCAGTCTGCCCTCACATTCCCCTGTCAACCAGAGCCCTTCCTTTTTCTATCTGCCTGCCTATCTATTTACCTGTTTCTTAGTATGAACTCATGAATTCTTAATTTTTCAATGGTTTAAAATGAATCATTTTGGTGCTCAAATTGTCCCAGGTTTGGCAAGAAGTCTCAAGGTAGCACCTGGGTCCTTGTGACATGCTCCTGTCCTATCCTATCCTTTTTGTTTTTATTTGGAGGACTTCCTTACTTTCTGACATAACAAGCTGTTTTGGGATCATCTTGTATCTTTTCTGCCCCAGCCCTGGAATTAATTAATACTACTTCTTATCTAGGTGGCAGTTGTAGACTCCGATGCATAACATCTAGAGGGGAATTACAACCCTGGGGCAGGAAGACTTTGAGCCTTCTGTGATATAAGCAAAGTAGAATGGATAAATAATGAAGTAATCTGGTGAACACGTTTGCTATTGTGAGAAAGACCACATTTGACACATAAATTACTCTATGACTGTGTCAGCAGAATAGAGTAGTTGCTTGGCCCATGGACCATGATGTTAGTCTACCTGAATTCCAATTTCAGCTCTCATGTGCTGGCTCTATGTTCTTTGGCCAAAGACTTAAGTTTCTTCATCTGTAAAATGAGAGTAGTAATACTATTCACAGCATAAAGTAATACAAAGACTGCATTAAATAACTCATGTAAGTGATGAGCAAAATCCATAGCACATAGTGAATCATCAGTAAATCACAGTTGTTATCATCAATTATATTCTGTGCATTCTTCTTTTTCATTTTTCTTGTTTCAAGTTGAATGAAAAAATAACACTACTCTTTTCTAGTTGAAAGCCATCTGCTAATAGGGTTAATTCTTTTGAGTGTATGTGGAAATGAAAAAATCATTTGAAAAAAACTTTTGTTTTACGTATGATAGAAAGAAAATTTCTAAGAAACTATGTAACAAGTGTTAAAATAGCCCTCAAGGGTGTTCAGAAAATAATCGTGGGAACGTCCGCTAGGGGGAGCTATTATAACAGGTTATGTGGTGTTCCTTTTCAAAATATTTTTTGTACTTTGTTGGTAATGAATCTTTGCTGTGAAGTGAAAATTATAAGTATTATGCTGTACCTTTGTGCAGACTATAAATATGACAGCTGACTGTTTTAAAAGATAAACATTAATGTAATTTTTAGAGAATAAATATTTACCAAGCTTTGAAAACTACACTAGGATCCTATTCCATCTTGGACAGAAGGATCTCATAAAAATTGTAAGAGCTAAATAATGAATGGGATTATATAGTTAAATAAAGTTCACATTAAATAGTGAAACAAAATCAAACCATTAAAACAGTTGCCAACATTCTCTGAAATGACTGTGGAAAGGAAAATAAACACAAATGACAATTTCAAAGCAGTTCTCCTGAGTCTTGCTCCAACAAGGAGTGAGGGCAGACTTTTAACAGAAAAGAAGTAGCTCTGAATCAGAAATAATCTGGCAATTTGGGACGTAGTGTGACACAGCAGCAGGGCAAAGGATCGGTCTGGTAGTCGAGTGACCTAACTTTCCTGCTGTTGGACCCCAGGCGAGTCATTCAGCCTCAGTTGCCTCACCTCTAACGGAAGAGGGCTGGAGCTCCAAGGTTCCTTTTGGTTCTCACACTCTATGATGGTGACATTAAAAGCAGAAAGTTAGTGTAATTTTGTTCAAGGTAGTTATTTGCTTAACTTTTAATATTTTATGTGTTGTAGTCACATGGTCCATATTTTACTCCAGCCAAATTCCCCCAACACCAGAATCAGTCATAATTTATATATGTAAAAATGTCTAACATGTAATTACTACTATTGTTTTTGCTTTGTTTTGGTTCTTTTTGGAGGGTAAGAGAATACTAGTTTCTGAGGACTGGACTGAGCTGAAGAATGTTTAAACTGGCTATGTTAGTACGGTTGGAAGAATAGATGGGCTATAGTTCACTGCACAAAGCCAAATCAACCAACAGAAGTATATATTTATTTAAATAAGATTTTGTATTTTCAATGGAAAACTTCATATCAATTGTGAATGTATTTGTAATTGGCAGACCCAAATCATAGTTCTAGTTTTAATTTTGCTTGAGAAAATGCCTTTCAGTATTTGGAAAGATTCCTTACACCTTATAGAATTATATTTAAAAATACACTGTTCCCATTTCATTCAATAGTGATTTTACACTGTATACCATAACACTAAAGAGCTTCTGGTAATTTGCAAAACTGTGTATTGGTCCCTTTCAAAAATGATGTGTCCATTTGTAGACCTTGTTGGGATCTTGATTCAAACAATCTACACGTAAAAAGACATTTATGGTACATTTGAGGAAATATGAACGCTGAATAATATTTGATGGGAGTTAAGAAACTAAGTTTTAGGTGTGAAAATGATAATATAGTTATATGGGGTTTTTTTAAAAGAGTCCTTCTCCTCTTTTAGACACTCACACTGAAGTAATTATAGATGTAATATGATGTCTGGGATTTGCTTCAAAACAGTCCAGTGCTTGAGGAGAGAAAGGTGAGTTAGGATATAGATGAAATAAGCTTAGCCATTAGTAATTTTGAAGCTGGGTCCTGAGTATATGGTGGGGAGGGTCATTATCTATTCTACTTTTGCATATTATGAAATTTTTCATAGTAAAACGTTAAAAACAAATCGTAGGCCAAAAAACTCCCAAACCCAACTGCCATTATTTAATAACTTTGAACTTAGTGTGGACCTAAGAAGACATCTTTTACAAGAGAAATTTGCAGTTCCAAGTCTTTTTCTCGATGATTGGGTCTGAATGTGTTCATCAACACTGCCCTGTCATAGCCCCTGACATAAGGAAAATGCTGAAATGTGATTTTCAAATCATAAAAATGTGCCCATAGTAATAGCTCCATCTTTTGCATAATATTTAAATCAATTCATGGATTTCCAGTTGCCTGATACACTTATTTCAGTAACAAAATAAACGATACATAGTTCGGTAAAGTTGAATCCATTTGGGTTCATTTGTGCACAAAGTCTGACGCCAATTAAGATCTGCTTCTTGGCTGTGTACTGGGGACAGGGCATCAGTTTCTTTGTAAGACTTGGTCTTTTTCCTTTTATTGTACAGTAGCTCATCATGCTCTCAAAAAGAGAAATCAAGAGTAAAACACACCCATGTCCTGCCTTGGCTCTTTGTATATTTGCCTGTAAATAGATAGCATCACAGTGAGTGTCTATAAACATCTTATAAACATCTCCATAAGAAAAGCAAAACAGCCTCAGAAAGCAAAACTTCCCAACCCCATATTCTCCTTCTTCCTCTATGTTTCTGTTTCCCTTTCCAGCAGAGCTCCTCAGAAGTCACACAAATCTGGGGCTGTGAGAGGTTAAGGAACTGTCCCAAGACTGTGTAGCTACTTGGTGACATAGACAATAAGAAAGGAGCCCAGTGTTTGCTATGGAGGACAAGGAATTGAGTTCTACCTCCTTATCTGTGCAAATGTATTACTAAAATACCATAGGGTCTTGGTAAAGTCACTTAGGGTTTACATATCTGATATTAAGAAACCTATTGAAAATGAAAAATCCTGCTAAAATATTGTCTGTACTACATCTTGATAGTTTCACTGTACTGATCCATTATGTTATTATGATGTGGAGACAGCCGTAGAGTTTTCAATCATATTGTTGCAGGGGCACTTGAGTCATCGTTTAGTTTACCCTGGACATTTTTTTTCTGACAGATCTGCAAAAAAACAGTAACAACTAAGATTACTAAGCATCCTCATCGTAAAAGCACACTGGGCCATCAGAGAAGAATGGGAAATCTAGTCTATATTTGGAGGCCTCCAGAATGAGAGGAAATTCCACAAATTCTTCCTTGGTGACCTGTTTTGGTGTTTAATAATGCTCTCTGTGGTTGATCTTCTACTTAACAGATGAGAAATATAAAGTACCTATCAGATTCCCTGGCACAAGATTGGCACTCAATAAAAAGTATATATGAAGCTGTGGTTGATGAGTGTGTCACTTGCATACATGATCACCATTTAAAAGTGGGACTTCTTTAAAAACTTTTTATTTTATCGAAGTATAGTTGATTTACAATGTTGTGTCAATTTCTGCTGTACAGCAAAGTGATTCAGTTATACATATAAATATTCTTTTTCATGTTTTTTCCATTATGGTTTATCACAGGATATTAAATACAGTTCCCTGTGCAATACAGTAGGACCTTGTTGTTTATCCATCTTATATATAATAGTTTGTATCTGCTAACCCTAAACTCCCAATCCATCTCTCTTCCACCTTGGCAACCACAAATCTGTTCTCTATGTCTGTGAGTCTGTTTCTGTTCCATAGATAAGTTCATTTGTGTCATATTTTAGATTCCACATATAAGTGATATAATATGGTACTTGTCTTTTTCTGACTTATTTCACTTAACATAACGTCTTCCAAGTCCATCCAGTTGCTGCAAATGGCATTATTTCATTCTTTTTTTATGGCTGAGTAGTATTCCATTGTGTATATATATACCACATCTTCTTTATTCATTCATTTTTTGATGGACATTTTGGTCACTTCCATGTCTTTCGTCACTTCCATGTCTTGTAAATAGTGCTGCTATGAACATTGGAGTGTATGTATCTTTTCAAATTACAGTTTTTTCCAGATATATGCCCAGGCTGAGGGGTGGGCAAACTCTCCAATAAACAGTACACATTTAAAGATCACATTTAAAATCACATCTGTCTCATTGGAAGAATTGTTACTCTAGTGCATCAGTCCTCAGACATTTTCCTCTCAGAACTCCTCTCCATTCTTAAAAATTTTGAGAACCTCAAAAAGCTTTTGTTTATGTGAGTTATGTCTATCAAAATAAATCATCTAAGATATTAAACTGAAAAACATTTAAACTTATTAATCCATTCAAAAGTAACAGTAATACACCTATTACCTGTTAACATGGATAGCATATTTTCATGAAAAAAACTAAAAAATTAGTGAGAAGAATGTCACTCTTCTACATTTTTGTAAACTGCTTTCATTGATTTATTTTTATTTTTGGCTGCCTTGTAAACTGCTTTGAAGTTTGGCTTTGTAAACAGCTAGATTCTGGGGACTTCCCTGGTGGCACAGTGGTTAAGAATCCACCAGCCAGTGCAGGGGACATGGGTTCGATTCCTGGTTCAGGAATATCCCCCATGCTGTGGAGCAACTAAACCTGTGTGCCACAATTACTGAGCCTGCGAGCCACAACTACTGAGCCCATGTGCCACAACTGCTGAAGCCTGTGCACCTAGAGCCCATGCTCCACAACAAGAGAAGCCACTGCAGTGAGAAGGAGACTCCACTTGCTGCAACTAGAGAAAGCCTGCACGCAGCAATGAAGACCCAACGCTGCCAAAAATTGAAAAAAAAAAAAGACAGCTAGATTCTCTTATGTGCTTCTGCATTCAATCTGTTGCAATACATTGTTGTTTGGTTGAATTATATGAAGAAAGTATGGGTTTACATGGATACATGATTGGAAAGGAGGAGTATTTTAATAGCTTTTTCAGATAATTGTGTATTCTTCCTTGATAGTACTTCAAAATTCAACAAATAGTAGTTTCTAAAAGGTTAGTTGCAATCTGGAATCTGAAATTGTTGTAGTATGTAACATTAAATCCATTCATCATAAACTTTGAATGGCTCTTCTGCCCATGCATGATTTTGAACATTAAACACTTGTCATTTTGAAAATGTAGGTTCACCAAATTATGCATATCTTCCAAATGTTGACAAAATCACTTAAAAAGATATTTTTAAAAATCACATTTGTTAATATCACCACCTGTTGCAGGCAGTTTAATGGTCCCACAAAGATGTCCACATCCTAATCCCCAGAGCGGCTGAATATGATAGGTTACATGGCAAAGGGGAATTAAGGTGGCAGAAGAAATGAAGTTTGCATATTGGTGGAGCTTAACATAGGGAATCAACTGGGATAATCCAGGCGGATGCAATGTAATCGTAAGGGTCTTTAAAAGTGAGAAGCTGAGAGGGTCACAGGAAAAAGATGTGATGACAGAAGCAGAGGTCAGAGAGATGCTATGTTGCTGGTGTTGAAAATGGAGAAATAGGCCAAGAACCAAGGAAAATGGGCAGTCTCTAGAAGCTAGAAAAAGCAAGGAAACTGATTTTCCCCTAGAGCCTTCAGACAGCCCTGCTGACACATTGACTTTAGCCTAGAGAGAATTGTATCAAATTTCTAGCCAACGTGACTATAGTAAGATAAAAAAAATTGTGTTGTTTTAAGCCACTAAGTTTGTGGTAATTTGTTCTGAAATCATTTTTCTGACCATGAATGTCATCAGAAAAGTTTTTAAATGGGAAGTGGTCAAGCTCCTAGTGGCAAATACTAGTTTTCAAAAGTTTTGCTTGAAACCTTACATTTTATCATTGGCGACAAGTACTATCCAACATTTTCCTTGTAGTGAGCAGCTTACCTTATTTATATTTGAGGAAATGCCTGCCAAATACCCGTCTGTTTGTTTATCAACTGTTCTTTCAAGTAAAAATTGTTTTCTTTGAGAACTACTGCTCTACTACACTTTGTAACAAAACTATTATTTGTTACATAAAGTATTATTTGTTGAAAAAAGATACCCTTAAATAGTTTGGAAGACATTGAAATGCTGCTTACATTTTAGCTTTCGTCTCTCCTATTTTCAGGTGATTTTTCCGTTTTAAAGTCATATTTCAAAAATTTCTGGAGGGAGTCCCTGGTCTCCAGAAAGGAAATCTTTCCCAGCATCAAAAATACCTGGAGTGAATTTTAAAAATAAACCTTGTGGTTGAAAAATGAAATCATAACTTTTGAGTAGAACTGGCCCTCCTATCCTAAGTGAAGTATAACATCTCTTAAGACCAAATTTATTTATTTACTCACCAAGTATTTACTAAATATACTAGGCACTATGCTTTGCATTGAGAAGGAAGAGAGGGAGGTATTTTCTCTACCTTTAAGGAAGTTACATTCTAATTAAGAAGCCCAGAAAGCTGACACTTTCAGTAACCAAAGGACAATGCTGTGCGAGCTGAGCCCAGGGTGCCACAGAAACAAAGAAAGGGCACCAGCCAGACAGAGAGAGTGTGAGATGGGAGGCTCTGGGAGGCTTCCAGGTGATGGAACAGGAGCTGGGCCTGAGAAGGTAAGGAAGGAGTGAGTTCTTGTTCTAGGGAGTAGCATGTGTAAAGGCTTGGTGGTGAGTGGGTTTAGCACATTCAGAAAGCTGCGGGTAGACAGCTGGGAGCACTGAGTTGAGTGTGAGTGTAAGGCAGGGTTGGTAAAACAGGCAGGCATGTAGGCACCTGGTAAAAGGCAGCCTTAGAGAGATAAGCTGGAGCCAGAGCAAGAGTACACGACCTTGCCTTCCACAGCAAGGAGTTGCACTTTGTGCTGAGGATTTAGGGAGGAACTGTTACGTTTCTAGAAGGGAGGTCATCCAGGGCTGGTCCTGAGTGCCCCAGATCCTCACATGGCCCTTCCCTCGCACTGCCCTGTCTGGTCTCTGCAGGCTGCATTTCCCAGACCCCAGTATCTGCTGGCTTCTGGCTGGGTTTAGTGAAAGGGCGGTACTGTTAGGAAACTGGATGGTGGTGGGAAGGCAGAAATTAGGGTGTTTCTCCCCGACTCTTTCCACCTCAGGCAGCATTTCCGGCTGCAACTCTATCTGCCCCGTGGCCTCTTCTCTCTTTGCACAGGGTGGATGTAGTTCCCACTTCCGCTGGGTGACCCCAGACTCTGGGGTCCAGTAAAACACTATTTCCCTTTGTCCCTGCCTACTTTTGGTGGCAGTGGATCTTTCTTCTGCCGTTACTACTCTGGATTGCCTCTCCATCATTTCTTTGATTTCTAAGCTATTTCATCACCTGTGTAATCAGTTTTCCGTATGAAATTACATCTGCTTTTCAGGGTAGCTGGTTTCCTGGCTGGTCCCTGACTGGTAGAAAAATGATGTAATTAACTGACATTTGGAAAATATCACTCAAACTGCAGGGGAAGAATGAATTGCACAGAGGGAGGTGGAAGCAGGGAGACCAACTGAGGTTGATACAGTAACCTTGGTGACAGGCTGAGAGGTTGAATGTAGGCAGTGGCCAGAGTTTCAAATGAAAAAGGGTTAATCTGAGAAATGTTAAGAAGGTGGAATCCCCAATAGTTGTGCCTGATGGGCTGTGGGGGAGGAGTTATAGTGATATCCATGTTTCTAGCGTGGGCAAATGGATGAGAGCATTCCTTGAGGTGGGAAATATTGGAAAGAGAAGGAAGGTGATGGGTTCTGCTTTGGACCATGGGGTTTGAGGAATCTGTGAGATCAGTTATTGGACAGGTGAATTACAGCTCAAATAAGAGATCTGAGCTAGAGAAGTCTATGAGAGAATCACCAGAGTCTCCGGGTGTTTACAACCACAAAAGTGGCAGAGATCATACGAGGTAGTATGTGGAATAAAGACAGAGAGGGGATAAGAGATGAGAAGTTTTTGAGGAACTACAAAATAGTCAGCAGCCTACTTTCCAATTTACAAGAATCTGTGGATTCTTTATTTATTTGTTATTTTTGCCTGTTTGTTTGGTTGTGGCTGCGTGGCTTGCAGGATCTTATTTCCTCTGACCAGGGATTGAACCCAGGCCCACAGTGAAAGCTCCGAGTCCTTACCACTGGACCGCCAGGGAATTCCCCCGAATCTCTGGATTCTTTCCTAGCCTGTTGATTCAGAACTTCTGCTTACCTCAAGAGGAGGCTGGTTAGAAGAGACCCTTGGAAAAACTGGTTTGAACAAAGGAAAGAGGTTAGAAGGTAGTTGCCAAGATGCTGATTCAGGCTTGTCAACCAGGATCTGATACTTGAAGCAGCCACTTCATCAAGCTTTCTATATTACATGAAAAGTTTTCCTAAGCACTAATAATTATGGGCCAGTCTTAATTACTATTTAGCACAATGTGTTACATGTTTTGAGAAGGAAGAGATTGCTCTGCATTGTTTGGATCAGAAAATGGTTTGTATAAGTGAGGATGATCTGGGCCTTTAGCACAAGCTGGGTTTAGTCATCTACAGAGGAAGGGCAGACAATCCCACTTTGCAGGACATGTCAGCAAAAAGGCTATATCTATTCAAGGGACTGAGAGAAAATAATTTGAAAGAAAACAGAGAGTTTATAGGAGACAGTTGGGACAAATATAATAGCCCCAGAATACAAGTGTTGGGTTGAAAAACTGTCACGTTGAGGAGGAATTTGACTTCTCTATATGATTCCAAAGGACGGCAGTTGAGCTGTAGGGCAAAGTTACAGGAGTTATACTTTAGCTGTGCCAGAGACAATCAGAGATAAAAAGCCCCACCTTGGGAGGTAGTGAGTTCTCTGTCACTGCAAGTGTTCAAGATGGACAGAAGATGCTGGAGAGGGCAGTAGGACGAAATTCATTTTTCCCAAACTGCTCTTCAAGGCCCATTAACGGGTCATGAAATCAATTTAGTGTGTTGTATTAATTTGCTGGCTATCATATAACAAAACACCATAGACTGGGCTGCTTAAGCAGCAGAAATTGTTTCACAGTTCTGCAGGCTAGAAGCCCCAAATCAAGGTGTTGGCAGGGTTGGTTCCTTCTGAGGGCTGTGAGGGGAGAATCTGTTCCAGGCCTTTCTCCTTGGCCCATCTTCTCCCTATGTCTCTTCATATCATCTTCCCTCTGTGCATGTCTCTGTGTCCAAATTTCCCATTTTTATAAGGACACCAGTCATATTGGGTTAGAGCTCATCCTAATGACCTTATTTTAACTTGGTTACCTCTGTAAAGACACCATCTCCAAATATGGTCACCCTCTGAGGTATAGTGTTTAGAACTTCAACACATGAAATTGGGTTGTCAAGGGGACACAATTAAACCCATAACAGGTCTCTTCATCAAAATTTAGAAAGAATGAAATAGCATAGAATAGAATAGAAGACATCATCTCTACGTGTATGTGCATGTGTCCTGGGTTGTCATGTAAAATATCACAGTTAAAGTTTCTAAAGCTGAGAATTTGGACTTTAGATTGAGGGAAAGTTCAAAGGAGGATTTTAGAGCAGTTTCCCTTCCCCTACCTCCTCAGAAGTGGGAGAAATGAATCTGAGCAACTCTGCCTTGCTCTCTGCTACTCAAGGGCCATCGCTCTGTGTGCATAAGGTGGGTCCCAGAGTTATCTGAGCAGTTCACGTCTGCAGGTCTGTGTAGGCTCTGTGCGGGCCTTGCCGAGCCATTCTGGTCTGTGTTTGTACTGTCTGCTTTTCTTTTCCTGTGTGTTGTGCACACTTGCCTTTATTAAATTTTATTCCATTGGTACAGGAATCTCCTTGTGCTTCGTTTTTGTTTCACAATGCTTTTACTCTTACTTAAAATTCCATTTGTAGAACGAATTTATTCTAAGCCTAACTTTCAACTGAGTTACGTAGGATGAACTATATATCTTTGTTAAGGGAAAATACTAGTTATAAACATATAACTGTGTGGAAGCATACCATATTTCAAGTAATTGTGGCATTAGTTAGGACTGAACATATAAATCACATCACTCTTTGCTCGAGGATGCTAGCAAGTGCTCCAGGTGAAATTTCCAGCGACGGTTCTCTACTTATTGACGGAAGAGATAGGACTGGTCTTGGTTGTTTGGATTTTATGCCTAAATAATGCTCCACTTCACTCAGAATGTAATCAGATTTGTGACTTGGCATCTGTAGTCATCTGGGTGACTGTATTTTTTATGCATTTGAGTCAATTGACAGGAAAATATGTCTTTTTATATAATTGCAGATTCTTCTAACTGCAGAAAGGAATGCCCATTGGTGGGGGCTACTTTGGTAGTCAGGCCTCAGATGCAAAGGTCAGGACGCAAAAGTCTGAGATGTAAACGGACAACTCAGAGTAGGTTGCCTGAGTCACAGAGAACGGATAAATCTGTTTCTCTTCTGCTAAAAAATTCTGTGCATCTAGATCATGCAGTGCATAAACATAGCACCAGGGGCGCTCTCCTGCAGGTGAATTATTAAGGGCCATCTTAAAGGGTAAATAAGGGTAAATTATGCGACGTGTCAATTAAGTCTGGAGGGGAAGGCAATGCGTGTCCACTATAGTGCTGTTGCTTTACGTTTCAACTTTTTTCCTGTTAATTGAATCTTGATTAAGAGTCAGAGAGAATATTAGGGATTTCTATCTTAATGCAGCACTATAATACGCTCTCTACGAGGAACCAATAGGTATTTTCCCTGAGTAATAGATTTAAATGTAACTCCTTTGTCAGCAGTTCTGAATTTAGGGCACAGTTTTACTTTTTAAACCATACTGACATAATGGAAGTGAGAAAGACGAATTGTATTTTACCTGGTGGAAGAGATGATCATAGCCATAAGCTACTTACAAAATATCTCTTATAAAAAGTGCAGATAAAAATGATCACACTTACTGAGCCCTCTCTAGGTTCTGCAAAGCCTAGATATGGCCAGGCTGGCACAGAGAAGGCAAGCCCTCTCGCAAGCCCATGTCTCCACCCTAAAAATATAAGAACCAAGTAGTGAAGGCAAAGGAAAATAATTTGAAGGCCAGCCTCTTTCTCTCACAGCGTCAGTGGCATTGCTCACCATCTACAAATCACTCACTGCCCAGGTTCTAGTGGGGGATGAGTGATGCTGGAGGAGCTGATGGAGCAGAGCCATCCAAACTGAAAAGTTCACGCAGCTCATTGGGTAGCTCCACCCTATGACTAAGTAGTCCTTTATTCACCTCTTCTTGATCCATTCACGCATTTATCTTGGAAACTTGCATGAATTTTCTTTCTTCTCACATTGCCTACTCTTCCCTGAATCTTTCCATCAAGGGGACATTTCCTGCTTACCTGATAGAGGTTTCCTTATCCACTCTACTCTCCTACCCTAAACATCTATGTTTCTTTATATCTAGTCTCGCCTCCTTCAACCTCAAAGAAAGGCTTATATTTCTACCTATTTTCAGCCTCTTGGACAATTCTTATTCAATTATCCCCTCCTTCTTTAGACTCTTCAGTCTTTTCCATTGCAATTCTTCCTTTTGGCTTTTTCCAAAAATGCACAAGAATATCTGGTCCAGGGAAGAACAAACACACACTCAAAAGTGAAAAGGTCCAGCTTAGATTAGATTCTGCCTCATCTGAAGCTTTCTTTCTGACCAGAGGCTCTCTTCTCCATGAACTCCAGCCCTCAGTTCTTGCTGACAAGGTGACATGTGGTACTTATCAGTTAGTCTCTGCTTTGTATTGCCAGTATTTTTACATGTAAGAACCAAGTTATAGGTAGGCTCCTATAAGAGGGACTTAGTACTTTTTCTTATACCTCTCAGCACCCAGCTGATCTGAGATCAAGACTATATTCTATGTCCTAATGTCAAGGGAGAATTGATGTTCTGATTATCTGGACATATCAAGGAAAAAATTTTTTTTAAATATTATGATAATTCAAGCAGAAGTACATTTGTCATGTAGTGTTTAAATAATACCAGGGACCTTCATAAGGATTTTTTTACTGACGAGTCCCAGGGTCCCTTCTCAGACCATGGAAGTCCTTTGTTACCTTTTTCCATTATGGCAGGCCCCAGAAATTAGTTTACTTGCTTCTCTTCTTAGCAGCTGCCACTGCCCATGCCATTTCCAAGAATCAGAGCCTCTCAAAGGTGCAGAGTAACCCAAGCTACTTCAATTTTTTTGAAGTTCCTGGTATATTAAAGGATACATAAATTAGGATAGGATAGATAGGATAACAAAAATTCTGGTCTGTTTAACAATTAAGCACTTTTAACATATGCATTGTTACTATTCATAGGATAATTATGAGATGTATTTAAAATATTAATGTAGATCCTATAAAGACTGTGGTTGGGTAATGCGACACCAGATTGAAATTGAAATGTCTTTTTTTAAATTAATTTTTATTGGAGTATAATTAATTTACAATATTGTATTAGTTTCAGGTGTACAGCAAAGTGAATCAGTTATACATATACATATATATACTCTTTTTATTATTTTTATTTATTTATTTTTTTGAGGGGGTTCTTCACTGCTGCATGTGGGCTTTCTCTAGTTGAGGCAAGCGGGGGTTACTCTTCGTTGCAGTGCGCGGGCTTCTCCTTGTGGTGGCTTCTCTTGTTGCGGAACACGGGCTCTAGGCACGTGGGCTTCAGCAGTTACCGCACGCAGGCTCAGTAATTGTGGCTTCAGTAGTTGTGGCATGTAAACATAGCTACACATGAACTGAATTACAAAATAGAACAGAGTCACACATATAGAAAACATACTTATGCCTGCTTAAGGGGAAAGGTGAGGTGGGGTGATGCATAAAACATGTATTGATATGTCTCTGTAAGTGAATCAAGTGTGTGTAAAGCAGCATAAACACAGCAGTGAAAGTCAGCTGAATCCCATTATAAAAATAAATTTCAAAAACAAAACACAAAGACAATGAAAGAGAGAGAAATTCTTACAAAATTCGTTCAGGGGCTGTGAGGCAACCTGGATTGACCACATCTACACCCACAGCTGGATGAGACATACGGTCGGACACTGGGGCTAAGAGGATTGGTGAGGTTGGGTGAGCAAATGCAGACCTTTTGAAGCAATACTGCATGCTACCCATTCCATGGGTCCCAACTCTCCAGGTTTAAGGAACTCTTCCTACAGCTAAAACATGCATGGGAAACCCAAAGGATGGGACATCGTGTGATCGGGAAAGGTTTCTAAAGCACACCTCATTTTTCATCTCCTGGTGCTCGGGTTCGGAATTCCAGCTGCTTTACTAACAATCTCCCCACTTAGAGAGTCAGAGCCTTTAACCTCTTGTTTCGCACAGTTTGCAATTTGTGCGGAGGATGAAAGGGAAGAGGGGTAACCAATGAGAGACTATCTGTAGGTGTTTGGACAGGAACATGTCACTCTAATTTCCCATCAAGAAGAAGAATTAACCAAAATCTCAGCCTACCCCCAACCCCGGAACCACAATAGGGCCTGAAGCAATCCTGCGGGTTTGCGGCCAGCTCACAAAAAAGAGATGAAAAATGGAGCTCAGGGGCACTGCAATTCACAAACCTGCAGAGTTATAAAGAACAACAATCTTCCAAAAATATATTGAGGTAAGGCAACAAAGAGGATTTGAAAGCAAGGCAGAACTGCAGAAAACAGATTTCAAGAGGTAGATTGGAGTCGCCTTTAAAGCACATGAAAAGCGGCAGAACTTCGACAAGGATGCAGTTGGCCAAAAAGGGCGTATGCGTTTTATCCTAAAGCATAGGCCCTTTTTGGCCAACCAAGCAAGCTGGCAACACAAATCCGCACTACAAAGAAGTCTCACTTCCCTTGGTGAAAAGGGCCGTCCGAAAAAAGTGTAAAAACCAGAAAGGCAGGACAGGCCACAGAGAACAGGGAGTCTTGTTACGCTGATGCACGGGATGTAAATTGCCAACAGCCACTCTGGAGAAGTGTATGGTATTTCCTAAAATATCTAAATAACACAGCTAGCGCATAAGGCCCTTCCACTCATGGGTGTATATCCTGGGAAAAGTAAAAATCAACAAGACAAAACCACCCTAAAGTTTAGGGCTGCTCTGTTTACAAGAACCCCGACTTCGGTACACCTTAAATATCCCAGGAAAGAGAAAAATGAATAAAGAGGTTATGGTACATATGTACAATGGAATATCACTCACACATGAAATCAGTCATAAGGCTAGTAGCAGCATAATGAGTGGATTTTGGTACGATGATTCTAAGTGAAATAAGTCACACAGAAAAGGAAACATATCATATCACTTATAGAGGGAATGTAAACATGGCTACACATGAACTAAATTACAAAGCAGAAGAGAGTCACACATTTAGAAAACACACTTATGCCTGCTTAAGGGGAAAGGTGAGGTGGGGTGATGCATAAAACCAGAGTTTGAAATTAGCACAAATACCGTTCCATAAACCAAATACTTGATAGACAAGACGTACGCCCTGCTCAATTAACTGGACTCAACACCCCCTCTTCACCGCAGAAGAATATAACTGACTACAAAGAATCTTGAAGGCTATGGATTGATATCTCATTGTAAGTGAATCAAGTGTGTGTAGAGCAGCATAAACACAGAAGTGAAAATCAGCTAAACCCTATTATAAAAATAAATTTCAAAAACAAAACACAAACAGAGCGAAAGAGAGAGAAATTCTTACAACATTCATTCAGGGGCTGTGATGCACCCTGGATTGACCACATCTACACCCACAGCTGGATGAGACATAAAGCTGGACACTTGGGGCTGAGGGGATTGGTGAGGATGGGTGAGCAAATGCAGACCCTTTAAAGCAATATGCGTGCTACCCATTCCATGGGTCCAAACTAGCCCACTCACCTTTGCCTCACCTTCTTGAAGGCAGGTATAAAGTAACGTGAGGAAACCGTTGTAATGTAGCATTGCCAGTGGAATTTTAGCCTTATTCAAAGTGAATGAAGAGATTCCAAAGCCGATTCAACCCAATGTGTGAAGATTCTGAGACGTAGCATGCGTCAGACTCCCCCATGGCCTTCAGAGAGCAGCTCGTAGGATACACATTTTACACATCCTTCACTGTCGGCCATGCTAACTGTGCTCACTGAGGTGAGTGCAGGTTTCAAGTGCCTCTTGTTAATATGCTTGGTTGTGCCCTTAAGGGCGCCCGGCGCACTTGACTTCCATTAGATCATCCACCTAAGGAGAGGGCTCGGCACGTAGAATTCCCTGCAGTCCCCAGGAAGCAAGCCCTACTCTCTGTGTAAGAGAGACAGGTCTCTCCAGGTAACACTAAAGACTCGGCCTTTCAAATGATTCCACCAGTGGTCACCGTTCCCAATGAAAGCTGCCCTCAGCAAAACTCTGAGCAACACCAGGGCTCCACAGAGAGTGGCAATTTCTCCTTCTGTAACATTACCTTTTTCTCACCCACCAGGAAGCAAGGCCCCTCCCATGGCATTGCAAACAGGCTTTCTGCCTCAGGAAGAAAATTCCTTCTCCTTGGCAGCTGGAATGCTTTTTCCTGTCCTTCTCAGTTAACTTCCACAGGGAGGAGGGTGTTCAGCTTAAGCTATAAAACCAGCAGCTACCAAAGCCCTATACTTGAAGCTCTCCTTGCTTGAGGCCAAGCACAAAGTCCCTCTCCACTGAGGCCGTGGTCTTCTCAACCGTCCTCCTTCTGGCTAGGAAATCTCACATATATTTTACCAGTTGGATACCAGCCTTTCATGCAAACTAAAGGAATTCGCCTCTACTCACCCTAGGAAAGTAAACTGAGCGCTTCTCGTCTTTCGGCTGAAGGCGAAGTGTATTTCAGAGCTCTGCAACTTTTCACCCACCCACCCAGCTTCCTCTGGTGGGGACTCCATGACAGAGACAGTACACCGTGAGCGAAATCCTGTTCGTCTCCACGTGACAGGACAACAATGTTTACTGCTCCAGAAACGGGCCTTTTTACATAGAGGAAACACTGTCTAGCAAACTCAGGCTTGCACCTCCTACCTGAAGGCAGCTATAAACTAATGAGAGGAGACCGTCGTAGTGCCGGCTTGCCGGGCGAATAGTAGCCTGTGTTGTTGTGACTGAGGAGTCTCGCATGCCGAATCAATACAGTGTGTGAAATTTCTAAAAGCGAGCACGCCTCCGAATCACCCATGACCTAAGGAGAGCAGCTCGCAGGATACAAATTTCACAGAGCGGTTGCTTCTACCTGGTACACGGAGATGAGTGCAGTTTTCAAGTGGCTCTTCACATCTTGCTTGGACTGTCGAGTTAACAGAGCGCCCCCGGTACTTGACTTCCACATGGTCATCCCCCAAAGGATAGAGTGCTGCTCCCTAGACCTTCTCTGCAATAGAGTGTATGCAAGCCGTAGTGTCGGGTAGGACAGACGGGTATCAGCAGGTAACACTAAAGTCTCTTGCTTCCATACTCTTATACTCAGCGGTCCACGTTTGCAATTAAAGCTGCCCTTGGCAAAACTACTCTGAGCAACCCCAGGGATCCAGGAAGAGTGCGAATTTCTCCTTCTGTAATAATAATACCTTTTTCTCAGCTGGCAGGTACAGAAAGCCCTTCACATGTCATCGAAGAAAGGCTATCTGCTGCAAAAACTAAGCTGCTTCCCTTTGGGCAGGTTGAAGGCTATTTCCTCATTTTTCTCAGTTCAATACCACGAGGCGGAGGGTGTTCACTTCAGGCCCTAGAAGCAGCAGCGACCAAAGCCCTATGCTGAAAACACTCCTCGCGTGATCCAAGTGCGAACGTCCATCTCCACGGAGGTCGATGTCCTCTAAACCAGCCTCCTTGTGCCTGGGAAAACGCATGTATGTTGTAGCAGTAGGACACCAGCCTCTCAAACAAACTTAAAGGCAATCGACTCTAGTCACACTAGGATACTAAGCTGAGCGCTTCTCATCATTCGGCTGAAGAGGAAGAGGATTAAGGCAGAGCTCTGCAACCATTCTAACACACTGCGCTCTCTGGTGTGTACTCTTGGCCAGAGAGTACAACATAGGCGGAATTCCTTTTGCCTCAGTTTGACAAGACGAAAGTGTTTCTGGCTGGAATACGGATCAGTTTAGGCAGTGGCAACGCTTTCTAGGCAACTCACCGTTGGCTCCCTTACCTGAAGGCAGCTGTAAATTAACGTGCGGAAACTTGCGGCGTAGGCCTTCCAGAGGGACTGTAGTCTTATTCCAAAAGAGACCAAGGAGTTTGAAAAGCCGAATCGATACAATGGGTGACATTTCTGAGGTCTGGCACACATGGGACTCACCCATGGTCTACAGAGAGAAGCTAGGGCGACACATGTTTCACACAGCCTTCACTCTAGATGAATCCACCATGTGCGCTGACACAAGGGCATGTTTCAAGGGCATGCCTCTTCTTAATTTGCACGGCGGTCGCTTTAACAGGGCTCACCACGCACTTGACTTCCACTTGATCCTCCACCTTAAGGAAAGGGCTCTGCCACTAGACTCTGCCTGCAGTACCCAGGAAGCAAGCGCTACTCCTCATGGAAGAGGAACCCGTCTAAACAGGTAACACTAAAGCCTCCGCCTTCCAAACGCTTCCAGTAAACGGTCAACGTTCGCCCTGAGAGCTGCCCTCGTAAACACTCCCCTGAGCACTGCCAGGCTTCCACGCAAAGTGCAAGTTTTTCCTTCTGCAACATCACCATTTTTCACACCCCTGGAGCACAAGGCCCTTCCCCTGGCACTGCAGGTAGGCTCTCTGCTTCAGAAAGGAAGCTACTTCCCTTTGGCATGTTGAGCGCTCTTCCTTTCATTCTCAGTTACCTACCTCAGGGGGAGGTGGTTCAGCGGAGCCCCTAGAAGCAAGCAGCGACAAAAAAAAAAAAGCTGAGAGAGTTCAGCACCACTAAACCTGCTTTACAACAAATGCTAAAGGAACTTCTCTAGGCAAGAAACACAAGAGAAGGGAAAGACCTACAATAACAAACCCAAAACAATTAAGAAAATGGGAATAGGAACATACATATCGATAATTACCTTAAATGGATTAAATGCTCCCACCAAAAGACACAGACTGGCTGAATGTATACAAAAACAAGACCCGTATATATCCTGCCTACAAAAGACCCATTTCAGACCTAGCGACACATACAGACTGAAAGTGAGGGGATAGAAAAAGATATTCCATGCAAATTGAAATCAGAAGAAAGTTAGTGTAGCAATTCTCATATCAGACAGAATAGACTTTAAAATAAAAACTATTACAAGAGAAGAGAAGGACACTACATAATGATCAAGGGATCGATCCAAGAAGAAGATATAACAGTTGTAAATATTTATGCACCCAACATAGGAGCACCTCAATACATAAGGCAAATACTAACAGCCATAAAAGAGGAGATCAACAGTAACACAATCATAGTAGGGGACTTTAACACCCCACTTTCACCAATGGACAGATCATCCAAAATGAAATAAATAAGGAAATACAAGGGTTAAATGATACATTAAACAAGATGGACTTAATTGAAATTTATAGGACATTCCATCCAAAACCAACAGAATACACATTTTTCTCAAGTGCTGATGGAACATTCTCCAGAATAGATCATATCTTGGGTTACAAATCTAGCCTTGGTAAATTTAAGAAAATTGAAATTGTATCAAGTATCTTTTCCGACCACAGTGCCATGAGACTAGATATCAATTACAGGAAAAGATCTGTAAAAAATACAAACACATGGAGGCTAAACAATACACTACTTAATAACGAAGTGATCACTGAAGAAATCAAAGAGGAAATCAAAAAATACCTAGAAACAAATGACAATGGAGACACAATGACCCAAAACCTATGGGATGCAGCAAAAGCAGTTCTAAGAGGGAAGTTTACAGCAGTACAATCCTACCTGAAGGTTCAGGAAGCATCTCAAATAAACAACCTAACGTTGCACCTAAAGCAATTAGAGAAAGAAGAACAAAAAACCCCAAAGTTAGCAGAAGGAAAGAAATCATAAAGATCAGATCAGAAATAAATGAAAAGAAATGAAGGAAATGATAGCAAAGATGAATAAAACTAAAAGCTGGTTCTTTGAGAAGATAAACAAAATTGATAAACCATTAGCCAGACTCATCAAGAAAAAAAGGGAGAAGACTCAAATCAATAGAATTAGAAATGAAAAAGGAGAAGTAACAACTGACACTGCAGAAATACAAAGGATCATGACAGATTACTACAAGCAACTCTTTGCCAATAAAATGGACAACCTGGAAGAAATGGACAAATTCTTAGAAATGCACAACCTGCTGAGACTGAACCAGGAAGAAATAGAAAATATGAACAGACCAATCACAAATGCTGAAATTGAAAGTGTGATTAAAAATCTTCCAACAGGGCTTCCCTGGTGGCGCAGTGGTTGAGAGTCCACCTGCCGATGCAGGGGACAAGGGTTCTTGTCCCTGTCTGGGAGGATCCTGCATGCCGTGGAGCGGCTGGGTCCGTGAGCCATGGCCACTGGAGCCTATGCTGTGCAACGAGAGAGGCCACAGCAGTGAGAGGCCTGCGTACTGCAAAAAAAAAAAAATCTTCCAAGAAACAAAAGCCCAGGACCAGATGGCTTCACAGGCGAATTCTATCAAACATTTAGAGAAGAGCTAACACCTATCCTTCTCAAACTCTTCCAAAATATAGCAGAGGGAGGAACACTCCCAAACTCATTCTACGAAGCCACCATCACCCTGATACCAAAAGCAGACAAAGATGTCACAAAGAAAAAACTACAGGCCAATATCACTGATGAACATAGATGCAAACATCCTCAACAAAATAGTAGCAAACAAAATCCAACAGCACATTAAAACGATCATACACCATGATCAAGTGGGGTTCCAGGAATGCAAGGATTCTTCCATATACGCAAATCAATCAACATGATATACCATATTAACAAATTGAAGGAGAAAAACCATATGATCATCTCAATAGATGCAGAGAAAGCTTTTGACTAAGTTCAACACCCATTTATGATAAAAACCCTGCAGAAAGTAGGCATAGAGGAACTTTCCTCAACATAATAAAGGCCATATATGACAGACCCACAGGCAACATCATCCTCAATGGTGAAAAAGTGAAACCATTCCCACTAAGATCAGGAACAAGACAAGGTTGCTCACTCTCACCACTCTTATTCAACATAGTTTTGGCCACAGCAATCAGAGAAGGAAAAGAAATAAAAGGAATCCAAATCGGAAAAAAAGAATTAAAGCTGTCACTGTTTGCAGATGACATGATACTATACATAGAGGATCCTAAAGATGCTACCAGAAAACTACTAAAGCTAATCAATGAATTTGGTGAAGTAGTAGGATACAAAATTAATGCACAGAAATCTCTGGAATTCATATACACTAGTGATGAGAAATCTGAAAGTGAAATTAAGAAAACACTCTCACTTACCATTGCAACAAAAAGAATAAAATATCTAGGAATAAACCTACCTAAGGAGACAAAAGACCTGTATGCAGAAAATTATAAGACACTGATGAAAGAAGTTAAAGATGATACAGTTAGATGGAGAGATATACCATGTTCGTGGATTGGAAGAATCAACATTGTGAAAATGACTCTACTACCCAAAGCAATCTACAGATTCAATGCAATCCCTGTCAAACTACCACTGGCATTTTTCACAGAACTAGAACAAAAAATTTCACAATTTGTATGGAAATACAAAAGACCCAAAATAGCCAAAGCAATCTTGAGAATGAAAAATGAGGCTTGAGGAATCAGGCTTCCTGACTTCAGACTATATTACAAAGCCACAGTAATCAAGACACTATGGTACTGGCACAAAAACAGAAATATAGATCAATGGAAGGATAGAAAGCCCAGAGATAAAGCCACACACATATGGTCACCTTACCTTTGATAAAGGAGGCAAGAATATACAGTGGAGAAAGGACATCCTCTTCAATAATTGGTGCTGGGAAAACTGGACAGGTACATGTAAAAGTATGAAATTAGAACACTCCCGAACACCATACACAAAAATAAACTCAAAATGGATGAAAGACCTAAATGTAAGGCCAGACAATATCAAAGTCGCAGAGGAAAACATAGGCAGAACACTCTATGACATAAATCACAGCAAGATCCTTTGTGACCCACCTCCTAGAATAATGGAAATAAAAACAAAAATAAACAAATGGGACCTAATGAAACTTCAAAGCTTTGCAGAGCAAAGGAAACAATAAATAAGACCAAAAGACAACCCTCAGAATGGGAGAAAATATTTGCAAATGAAGCAACTGACAAAGGATTCATCTGCAAAATTTACAAGCAGCTCATGCAGCTCAATAGCAAAAAAACAAACAACGCAATCCAAAAATGGGCAGAAGAGCTAAATAGACATTTCTCCAAAGAAGATATACAGATTGCCAACAAACACATGAAAGAATGCTCAACATCATTAATCATTAGAGAAATGCAAATCAAAACTACAATGAGATATCATCTCACACCGGTCAGAATGGCCATCATCAAAATATCTACAAACAATAAATGCTGGAGAGGGTGTGGAGAAAAGGGAACCCTCTTGCACTGTTGGTGGGAATGTAAATTGATACAGCCACTATGGAGAACAGTATGGAGGTTCCTTAAAAAACTACAAATAGAAAGACCATACGACCCAGCAATCCCACTACTGGGCATATACCCTGAGAAACCCATAATTCAAAAAGAGTCATGTACCAAAATGTTCATTGAAGCTCTATTTACAATAGCCAGGACATGGAAGCAACATAAGTGTCCATCAACAGATGAATGGATAAGGAAGATGTGGCACATATATACAATGGAATATTACTCAGCCATAAAAAGAAACGAAAGTGAGTTATTTGTAGTGTGGTGGATGGACCAAGAGTCTGTCATACAGAGTGAAGTAAGTCAGAAAGAGAAAGACAAATACCATATGCTAAAACATATATATGGAATCTAAGAGAAAAAAAGAAAAGGTCATGAAGAACCTAGGGGTAAGACAGGAATAAAGACACATACCTACTAGAGCATAGACTTGAGAATATGGGGAGGGAGAAGGATAAGGTGTGACAAAGTGAGAGAGTGTCATGGACATATATAAACTACCAAACGTAAAACAGATAGCTACTGGGAAGTAGCCGCATAGCACAGGCAGTTCAGCTAAGTGGTTTGTGACTACCTAGAACAGTGTGATATGGAGGGTGGGAGAGAGGGAGACGCAAGAGGGAAGAGATATGGGAACATATGTATATGTATAACTGATTCACTTTGTTATAAAGCAGAAACCAACACACCGTTGTACAGCAGTTATACTCCAATAAAGATGTTAAAACAAAAGAAATTAGAAACTAAAAGGTAAAACTAAAAAAAAACATTTGTTATTATAAATAACAATGGAATTTACTATGCTATTATACCCTCAGACCTACTGTAGTACATGCTGTTCTTTGCTGTTCCACTTGGGGCAGGATTCATAGTTTTTCTAACAGGTACCGATCCCTATGCCTGATACTGTGAGGAAATGTTATACCTGAGCTCCACTCTTATCTCTCTCAAGCATATTTTGGTATTGTCTAAAATGTAAATCCATACTGTCAACCTCCAGCATGATACCAGGCACATAATAGAAACCCAATAAATGTTTCACTGTGAGTGGAGTGTAAGTTGATAGAGTATTTTTGAAGGTTGATTAGGCAGATTAGATTGATTGAAAACCTTTCAATATTTTAAGTTTGCATCTCTTTCATTCCAGAAATTCTATGTCTAGAAATTTACATATAGCTATACACATGTATAAAGAGGCTCACATTGCAGCCTATCTATAACAGAGGACAAAAACAAACAAACAAACAAACAAAATACCCCCAAACTGAAAACAACTAAAAGTCCATCAATATCGGACTGGCCGTGTAAATTATGTAATGTGACGCAGCTATTAAAGAGAATGGGATGGATGTACGCAAAAATTGACTGGGAAACTCACGATCCACGACAGATTGTAGACTATGTCTAGTATCCAGCTCTTCTATAAAATACAGGATCTCCATTACGTAGAAATACTTACATACAAGATACAATAAGTGTGAATGTAAAGCACTTGGGAAATATCTGAAAGAACCACACAAGATACTGGGAGAGTGGGACAGCTTTCCATGTCCCATGTGATTGGAGTTCTGAAGGGTGCACACACCACGAACTAGTGGACCTCTGCTACCATCTTCCGGCTAAGGAGGGAATTGCAGGCGTCATACTCCTCTTTATGAATGAAGCGTCTGGGCGTGTGAACGTCATCTGGGCGGGCGGTGGCGCATGCGCAGGAGAAGGAGGTGCGCGAGCTGCGTGGGCTTGTGCCTAGGCGCTTGTGTTTCGGGGCCTTGTGGTGGCACCGGGGGAGCCGGGCTGGCGACTTTGGCACTCTTGGCGTTGGGTGGGCGGCACCTTGGGGGTCACATGAGCCAGTGGCATCATGCCCGTGGGCGCCGGGGTCGGCGTCGCGGCTTTTCCGGACGTTCGTCGGCCAGGAGGAAGGGCGGAAAGCACATCCCGGAAAGGTAATAACGCCTTGGCCCCTGGGCGTTGCCGGTGGAGCCCAGAGCCCCTGGGCCTGGGCTTCGTCTCCTGTGCTGTCTCCTGTGACTGTTGCCCCCGCGGGCTGCCCCGTCCGCGCTGTGCTAGGGGGTATTGGTCGTCTCGCGGTTCAGTTCACAGTAGCTGAAAGGGACAGTGTGTGATGTTCTGATTTCTCCCCATCGTTTTAAAAGGAAGGCTCTGGCCATTGCTCCTCGGGTAAAATGCAGAGGGACTGCTTTTTAAGATGGGACTGTCAGTGTTGGGGACACTTCTTAATTACGAACATGGAATCCCCTTCAATTCCTCAAGCTGTGTTGTTTTGGCACAGAAAATGTAAGAGGACCTGGAACTAAGTTTGAGTGAAGAAACGCACGGGTACTGCCGAATTTTCCATCGAGACAGTTGATTTGTGTTGTCTCTTGGAATGATAAAGGGCGTACTGTTGCTTCCTAACCGGTGTCATTTGAGAGATCTACCTCTGTACGTTCAGATGATTAATTGTGAGACTTTGCTCATGTGTGCAGTAAACGCTTTAATTCCCTAAGACCTTCCTTTCCTCCATCTCATACCCCATTAAGCCCGCTTCAGTTTATCTCCTGAATTTCTTCTGAATCTATCACCTCTTCCTCAACATCCTAATACTGAACTTGCCTGTGTGCTGCAATTAGGTCTTAAGTAGTGTCCATATTTCTTGTTTCCTTCCAATCCATTCTGCACACAAGAAACCTTAGAAGCAGGTTGGAACATTGCTCATAGACATCGCTCAAAAGCATTGTTTTGAGAGTAGAAAACAAACTGTTGGCCTTTAAGACTCTGCGTGGTCTAGAATCCTCTCTGCTTCTCTAGCCCCATCTTGTGCCACTATTGCCCTCACTTTCTCTGCTTCAGATACACTGAATTAACCTTAGTTCTAACTCATCTTACAGAAGTCAGTTCAGATATTATTTTTCACTGTGATTCCTAGCATTAAGGAATTTTATTTTCAGGTTTTGTATGAGGACTAAAAGTAAATTATGAAGTGGAAGAATTGAGTGTAAACTATTTCAGTCAACACGCATGTATTAATGATATGATACCTTAGTAGTCAACAGTGGGCTAGGTTCTATCAGGGATACAGAAGTTCTGGCCATCTCTGGTTTTAGATATCCCTGATTTGTTGAGACCGTTGCATTGTTTTGTTGCCTTTTATCTGTTTTCAAGATGGGAGAACAGGAACAAGGGAAGTATAGGTTATTACTAGGTGGGGTTGAATAAGTGGAGCAGCAAAATGCAAAGCAGAAAGAAGAGGGACCTACCATAGAGGGATATGATTTCCATTTTCAAGGCGCATTCATCCTATGCAGGGAGACAGCCTAACATAAAATTTGCCTAACAAAAAATATATTAACAGGTGGGAAGACTATCTCCCAGTTGAACAGCGGATGCCTGGGACGCGTTTCATTGCTGTCAAAGTTCCTTTAAAAAAGGTAAGCAAAAGTTAATACCATATTCTTCGAGAAATCTGAATTCACCATGTAGAGCCCTGGCTCTCAACCCCGTCGTACCCCATTTTCCCTTTTTATAGCAAATAATTTCTACTACCTCTTTTGCTATCCAGAAATGGAATTCATAGATAAATACAACCTACTTTTCTACTTAATTAATTAAAAAAAACCAATGGAATGCCCTAACTCTAAATAAAGAATAAAGTAATTTATAAGAAAGTAATATGTATCTCAGTATGTAAATGTTTGGGGATGACTATACTAGAAATAAAGAAATAGTCAGTTACTTGTACCATGAATGCAAAAAACTGCTTGGAGCTGGCAATACAGCGGTAGGCAAAATTGATGTGGTCCCTGCCTTCTGGGAGTTTACAGTCAGGTTAGGAGACCAACGTGAAGTAAACAAAGATAGAAATAACTATATAGAAGTGAGCTTATTTTCTGCCGTCTAATCTCTCCGGAAGAAAGGATCGTAATACCGCTTGTAAACTCCAGAGAAAGAGACTTTACTTTGAATCTCATATGTTAGCATCACAGGGTTTGAATAAATGGATAATATAATAAAGGATTTTAAACGCATGTTCTTTCTATTTTATTCTTTCTGACAGAGATTTGACAAGAATCTTGCTCCAGAAGAATGTTTCTCCCCCTTGGATCTTTTTTAACAAACTCCAAGAACACAACGAAGAACTTGGGCTGATTATTGACTTAACATATACTCGCCGCTATTATAAGCCAGAGGTAAATGGAACCCGTAATTGAAAATGACCTTCTTTCTGATACTCTGATAATTCATAGTAGTTCAGTAGTTATCATCTTATGCTAAGGTGAATCCTGGCCTTCTTTCATGGGTTCCAAAAGGGAAGCTAGTGGTTTCCTTAAATACACATTTGTAATTGCTGTTTCAAAATGAGATTAAAGATATGAATTGAACTGTAATATTTGGCAGTAGGCTCTAGATATGCTTAAGAAGTGCTATAAGCTTCCATGTTCTGTATGTTGAAAATGCAGTAAATTTTTAGTAAGAGTAGTAGTAGCCTAAAAGGAAAGCAAGGTATGTCCGTTATGTCTTTGGCATTTATGTTAAGCAGTTGCCTGAGCATGTTTAAGCAGCGGGGTAAAAGACAGTTGTTCTCTAAGTTTTATGCTTTCTTTTCCTAATACCTTCTGATATAGTACAGAAACCCATATATTCTCTTGGCCCATGTAGGACATACCAGTGCAAAAGAATTACCCTTCTTCTGACCTGTTCCATGGCCTTGGGAGACAGTAACACCTAATGTTTGTTAATATTTGTACAGCGGTTTGCCATTTAGAAAGTTCTTTCATATCCATTGACTTTGTGAATCTTCACAACAATCCTTTGCTGTTGAAGTGGAAGTAGTACTGATACCTCCTACTGAGTGCTTACTCTGCACTAAGCTCAGAGGGTAGACAACTACAATTACTAATTTTATGGACGATGAAACTGACTCTCGGACAAGGAAGAATTGAAATTTCAACTCAGTTGTTCCTCTTTTTTTCATTGTAGTAAAATATACATAAATCATATTTATTTTAACCATTTATAAATATGCAGTTCAGTGGCACTAACTACAGTCACAGTGTTGTGTAACTATCACCACTGTCTATAACCAAAACCTTTCCATCATCCTCAACAAAAACTCTGTAACCATCAAACAGTAACAACCCCATTATCCCTCCCACCGGCCCTTAGAAACCTCTATTCTATTTTCTGTCTCTATGAATTTGCCTATCCTAGGTACCACGTGTAAGTGGAATCTACTATATTTATCCTTCTATGGCTGGCTTATTTCACTAAACCTAGTGTTTTCAAGGTTCATCCGTGTTATAGCATGTAATGAAATGCCATTCCTTTTTTGGCTTAATGAATCCCACTGTGTGTATATACCATATTTTGTTATTCATCGGGTGATTGACACTTGGGTTGTTTCCACCTTGTAGCTATTGTGAATCATGCTGCTGTGATCGTTGGTGTACAAATATTTGCTCAAATCCCTGCTTTCAGTTCTTTTAGATGTGCAGTGTAGGTAGTAGCAGAGTTGTTGGATCGTACGGTAGATCTACGTTTAACCCTTGAGAAACTGCCAGACTCTTTTCTGCAGTGTCGTCTTGTCTTTAAACGATTATCACAAATTTTAAACATGTACAAAAGTATAAAAATACTGTGAGTGTTCCTTGTATACCCATGAACTCATCCAGCTTTAATATTTACCAACTGATGGCTGTCATGTTTTATCTATACCCCCACCTGTTTCACCCCATTCCACATTATCTTGAAGCAGCTCCAAGAGAACATGTAATTACATCTATATATATTTTTTTAATTAATTAATTTTTTTTCTGTGTTGGATCATCGTCTATGTACGAGGGCTTTCTCTAGTGGCGGCAAGCTGGGGCCACTCTTCATCGCGGTGCGCGGGCCTCTCACTATCGCGGCCTCTCTTGTCGTGGAGCACAGGCTCTAGACGCGCAGGCTCACTAGTTGTGGCTCGCGGGCCTAGTTGCTCTGCGGCTTGTGGGATCTTCCCAGACCAGGTCTCCAACCCGTGTCCCCTGCATTGGCAGGCAGATTCTCAACCACTGCGCCACCAGGGAAGCCCCAGCTATATATTTTTGGTACGTATCTTTAAAATATAGGACTTTTATTCCTTAATATCATTTTTTAATATTAAATACCCAGTGAGTGCTCAAATTTGCAGTTGTCTCCTAAATGTCATAAAAAATTGTTTTTAAGAATTTTGAGTTAGATCCAAATAAGGTCCACACTTTGCCGTTGATGGTTAGGTCTCTGAAGTCTTATTTAATCTCTAGGTTCTTCCTCCATGTCTCTCTCACTTTTTTTTATCCTCCTTGAATTTTATTTTTAAAGAAACCAGGTAATTTGTCCCGTCTAGATTTTGATGATTATATTCACCTCTCTAAGTGAAGTGGCACAGGAATACTGGCCTTGCCTGTCGTTGCCAGGATTAACTGAATAGTGCCTTAGCTGCCCTGGTGCTCAGGTGTTGAGTACACGGTGATTTACATACCAGGCCCTATTCGTGGGCCTCCTGATGCAGCAGCTCCCTTGGCTCTGCCCCTGTCGTCAGCTGCCCCTAGGATAACTCTGAGCCCTAGCCACCTCTCTGGTAGATTTCCCTATCCCCCCACTATAACCACGCCTGGATAAGGCAACTCAAACCTTTCAGAGATGTGTCCTGAACCTCTTGTTTTCTTAAATACCTATCTGGTGGTTGTGAGACTTAAGGCCAACCTCCCCAAGAGACTTTTTCTATTTCTCCTAGTAAACCTAGAGTCACCTTCTGTCATCTTCAACTCTACTCAAATTTGGTTCTTTCAACCCTGACCTCTGACCCTGCTTTTTACTTCTGCCATTTCATCCTCACTCCTGCTTCCTTTCATAAATCCATAAATCTCTTTTGGCCTTCCTAGCCCTGGGCCAAGTTCCTTCCTCTTTCCTCAGTTTTTACCCCTTTCCTTCATTCTCCCATCCAACTTTCAGTCCTTCCTTTCTCATGCAGACTTTGATTCCAACCCCATCAAAAACAAAACAAAACAAAACAAAAAAACACGCCGCAGTTAGCAGCATCTCAGAATTCAAAAAGTTTATTACTCATCTATTAATTCTATTACATTTTTTTATTCAGTTTTATTGTTTTAAAATATACCAATATAAATAAATTTATGCCTGTCTTATCTATATATGGAAGAAGAGCTGGTCCCCAAGGTGGCACCAACAATCCTAGCAGCTGTTACTTTACATATCCGTAGTAGTCAGCAATTTCCATTTCTCTTTGCCTCTCAATGAAAAATTGCACTTTCCCCAAAGAGGTGTATTTGGCAGCATTCTCACGTTGTTGTTGGGCCCGCCTCTTCATGGCCTCCCGCTCGGGCCTCTGCTGTAGTTCGATGGGCTTTGACATTACTGGCTCAGGAACATTGGGTTTCCTCCATGGAACTGGTTTCTTGCTGAAGTCTTGGAGTAGAAATGGGGTTTGGAGCTTGGCTGGGGACTGGTGCTTAGTCACAGCAGGGGGAACAGGCTCCCGCTGGAGAGAAGTGCATGATGAAGTTTTGTAGGGTGCAGGCCTAGGAGCAGCAGACGGAGGGACA
This sequence comes from Grampus griseus, assembly GCF_964374135.1. Taxonomy (NCBI): domain Eukaryota; kingdom Metazoa; phylum Chordata; class Mammalia; order Artiodactyla; family Delphinidae; genus Grampus; species Grampus griseus. The sequence goes on from NC_138997.1 coordinate 38,091,676, forward strand.
CTAGGCTGGGTATGGTCGGTCCAACCCGGTTGGGTTGGGTTGGTCACAGTTGGCTGAGCTCGTTTGGCAGGACCTGGCAAAGAGGCAGGAGCTGGCTGGGAAGAACTGACTGCAGCAGGTTGAGCTGAGTTAGTAGAAGCAGCGTGGGCACGGTCAGCAACAGCAGGCCGATGTGAGGCCGGAGACTGTGGCCTCCGAGGAGCAGGTCGAGCTTGAGGCTTGTCCCAGGCAGAAAAAGGCAGAGGTATCAACTTGACCTTCCCAGGAGGCAGCAGCTCATACTGGGATGGAGATGGACACTCTTTTTCAGCACTGCTGTCTGGGTTCTGGGCTTCGCCTTGAGTTTTCTCAGGGCCCTTACCCTCACGTGGGATATTCCGCCATGGCTGGATAGCTGGGGGTGGCTGGGGGTCTTTAGGGTTGCTTGAATTTCCCAAGACCCGACAGGAGGAGAGCCCAGTTCTCTTATCATTCTTCTCGCCCAGTGCATGAAAAACCCGCACAGCCTCCAGCATGCGCACGCGTAGGGCGGTTCGAGGCTTTTTAAAGCTCTCTTGGATAGGCTCAGTTTGGTGTTCCTTTCGCTTCGTCTGGGGAATTGTTGGCTTCTCTCCTGCCTTGACTTTGCTCCCTGACTGCTTATTCTCTTCAGCCTTCTTTCTTCCTCTGGTCCTTTTGGTCTTTTCCTGCCCGTGGCTCTTCGTTTTGCTGATCTTCCTGGATGCAGCTTTCCGAGGTTTGCCTTTAGAACCCTTGGCCGTGTTCACAGGAGCCCTGTCACTGACTGCAGCATTGCATAGAGCCACTTCTCCCGCTATCAGGCACTGTGGATTCTTTGGCTGGATTTTGGCCTTGGGAGCAGCATTGATAGGCTCAGAAGCTTTATGTTTGTTCTTTCTGGGTTGATCAGAGGGAGCCTTTATGACACTTGGCTTTTCCCGCACCTGATTCACCTTAATGGCTCTGTTGTCTTTGGCTTTGATCACGTTGGGACCTTTGGGTATAGAGGGACCATGTTATTGGGGTCTGCAGTTTTATCATACTGGGCTGCCATAAACATGGAGGAAGCAGCTGTGTGCTGGTCAGTGACGGCCAGAGTAAAGTCTCCAAGTGAAGAAGAATTCTTTTCAGTGCTTCCTGTGATGTCCCAGTCAAGAACACCTGGATAGGAAGCAGCTGAAGTGGAGATCTGGCTCTGGTCAGTAACTCCAGATAACGTAGTTATGCTAGACTGTTGGTGAAGGTAGGCACTACACGTGTGTCTGTGTCTGGAAGGAGGTACCTACCGGTAGCTGATGCCGAACCGACGGCAGGAGCAGAGACTCTGGAGAAGTTGCAGGCACTTCCTGTCAGGGAGGTTGCATTGCTCACCACAGGAAGAGAGTGCTGCAGAGAATTTAGAGTTCCAAGTAGAAATGGATTTTGGAAATTTTCTGTAAGAACAAGAGGGTAATGAAAACATCAGGGAGATTGATAAATTCTCACTATGTTTGAGGAACAGCATTATCTTAAGGTTCTTGCTATCAGGACACCTCTAATGTCAATACTTACTGAGAAACCAAAAATCAGACCGTTATGATGGTTGTAAGGACTGAGCAGTTTTACACTCTTCTGTATTAGCTGCCTGTGCTGCCATGTTGGGCACAGATGGGCAGAAGACCCAAGTGGTATGGCTCAGACATTGTTCTCTAGGCTGGAAGCAACCTTCTCCCTGCCCTATCTTTCCCTTCAGCCTGCACTAGTATTGACTTCTATGCTGTTTCCTAGACTGGAAGCATTTTAGAACTAGGAGGTCCTTAGAGAACTTCTATTTTCACAGTCTCATTTCATGAGGAAGGAAACTGAGGCTCAGAGAGGTCGGGTTGACTTGTTCAAGTTCTCTCATTATGTTAGTATCCTTACCAGGTTTCAGAACCTAAGTATCCTGACTTCCTTGCCAGGACGCTACTCTGAGCACGATACTGCCAGAAAGCAGGAGAAATAGAACTTACACTATAGGCAGTTTTTTTTTGTCCGTTAGAAAACAGTACGGCTATTACCATCGTGATCTTCAGTGTCTCACTTTGCTTGTGCAGTTCCCACGCTATTACCTAGAGTTCACATATAGCTCAGTCCAACTGGTAAATTTAAAGAGTCATTTTTACCCTCTTCAAGCCTGGTTTCTCATCCTACCTCAAAATGATTACCCGAAAGTGAATTTCTTAAGTGCTTTTGGAAAGAAAAATGTTATCTGATTACTTCAGATTACTCATCTGTAAAGTGGTGATAACACCACCACCAATAATAATAGCAGTAATAATTAATCCATGAATAAACTGGTATATTGTGTATGATTTATATGGAGGAAGATACAATAAGTTCTAGAAAGACAAAGAAACATCATGAAAAACATATTACATAACGAAAAAGAAATACATAGTTATGAAATCTGGGGTATGTGGCAAGTATCAGAGCATAATGAGTTTACCAACAAATGACATTCTGTACCATACATGCAATGTTATGAAAGTGAATTTTGCCCACTGTATTTTAGTGAATACTGTGAACCCAAAAACACGATAGAAGGTGATTTTGAATGAATTCCTAGCCAATACATACAGACAGAGAAGATATATCAGTAAAAATGCCTAAAGAGCAACAAAATTCAATCAATGTGAATGTATAGGTAGCCGCAATATATGCAGACAAGTATTTCAATGAAAACTGGTACAAAGCAGACAGCAAAATAATAAGTGTAAAAGAATTTCATTATTGTGCTCATTCATATTTTTACCCAGCAAGTAACAGGTATTCAGCCTGGTAGAAATATATATTTCAAAGAATAGAAATATATATTCAGCCTGGTAGAAATATTCAGCCTGGTAGAAATATATGTTTCTATTCAGCCTGGTAGAAATATATGTTTCAAAGAATAGAAATATATAATAAGCAGAAAGGAAGCTTAAAAAGTATCAAGAAGGTTTTTGTATTTATCCTAGAACTTAGATTATAATCATCTTCAACATCCAAGAAGATGACATCCCCAAACCTAAAAAAACCATCATCACTAGAATCCAGTTAAAAAAGATTTTCAAATGTAAGAATATCGAAAGGACTCCGCAATATTGTTCTAGATAAATGTGGATTTTTTTTTTTTTTTTTTTTTTTTGTCGCGCCGCGTGGGCCTGGCAATGAAAGCACTGAGTCCTAACCACTGGACCGCCAGCGAATTCCCTCAATGTGGAATTAGAGATGTGGGGCTTGACTGTTTCTTTTTCTTCTTAGGTAGCTAAGATCTAAAAACGAACGATGGCTGTTGATCAATGTGCTCTCTGTGTTAGGAAGGAAAGAACTGTAAAGATGAAAAGCAACCTTGCCTTAGAAGCTACATATCACACAAAGGAAATAGTCCTTCTGATTCAATCTCGAAGATATCATTTAAAGTGTTTAATTGGTAAAACGTCTACATAGTTTAAAAATTAGGAAGAATAAAACATTGAAAAGCAGACCCCTAGATAAGCACTTTGGTTTCTTGTATATAGGAAGCATGATTTCTAGGACATATTTCTAAAATGTTTACATTCAAGACTGTCAAGTGCCAACTGTATTCAGAGAGGCAATAAAAGCAAAAAAAAACACTGAGTATGACTTTTCTGGTAAGCTGCCTTTCTTGGTGATACCCTCTTCTGTCCTTACTTTCCTCTTAGTCTGTTAAAATAAGGATTTGCTACAATGAACTTTGTTTTGCCCTGCTCTGAGCAGAATTCACTCTATGCTGTTTGTGCTTTAATTTAAAATCTTTGGTTCCCATCAACATTCCATTGCAAACTACGTTTTTCTTGAGAGCTCCTCTATGCTTCCCCTCTTCGTTCTTATATTTTTTCCTATGTCTTGGTTCCTGTTGGCCTGTGCTGATGAAAACAATCCTAAACTTCCTTACGTTTCACTCTGTGCCTCCCTATATAGCCCAGTACTCTCCATCCTCTCTCCCTATTTTCTCTTTTCAACTAGTCGAAATACTAGTGGAGGGAGACCATTAGAGATGAAACATCTTGCTATATATTGCTAGTTTTCTATGTCACCTGGCTTTTCTGTGTTTCTGTTGAAACACTCTTGAGAAGTCTCCGATTTCATTTTCTACATGGGTACCCTTTAAGGCTCAATATTAGAAAAGACAGGGATCAGAGTGATCAACCAATGTAGTATCCTAACGTAGCAGGTAAGGAAAAAATCAGGCTTTGTGAGACAGTCAATGATTTGTCCAGAGTCACACAGATAGTAAATGCCAAAGTCAAAACTGAAATTAGGTCTCCAGACTTCTAGTTCAATACGTTCCCTCATTATTCCATGCTATTTTGAATCTACTAGTAAATTTAGGGGCAAAATAAATCTAACGAAAAACTTTAAAAAGTTTCTTTTCTTACCTGACATGGTCAGAGAAGAAGAGAAAACATCAACTGCAGATACAAGGGATGAGGAGGCAACAGCAGAGGATGTCTGAGTGGCTGCAGCTGAACGGCGCATGTGTCCAGTACAAAGGTCACTGGTTCCCGCTCACTGATCACTTATATGATATAGGAGAATGATGTCACAAAGCAGGCAGTTTCAAGGTATGAGATAGCCAATAGGGAGGCCCGATCCCCAACAGGAGGGCGGGGTTGGGTGGAGAGAGTGTAGGAGAGCTAAAACAACACCTAAATTTCTGAGCTCTGGGGAGGAAATCCTAGAAGACAGATTTACCTCCCCCAGGCTCTTACATTAGGGAAATCATTGCAACATTTCTTACAGACGTTCATTAATATAATTTACTAACAGTTACCTGTATCCTACACAGTATTATATTTTATGTATCGTATACTTAGAGCTATATATATCTTATGTAATTAATATCCTTAGGAAGGCAAGAGCCATCTAGTTTGAACTATTACAGTTGTTCTGAAATCGTATCTGTCTAATTAGTGAACTTATAGCAGCTTTTAAGGAGCCAAAGGAGGGATTAAGAAGCTCTTTTTGTAACTTGGTTAAAGCGTAGGGTGAAGTTTGTTGAGTGTACCTTGTGGAGAGTGTTGTGGTCCAAGGCTCTTCTCTTAGTTTCGTCTCCTTGACTCCTACCTTCCTTGGGCTGGGCCAGGCTGGGCCAGGGGTTGGACTTGCGACTTACATTTCTCTTCTGCTTACTTTTTTTTTTTTTCCATTATGGGCATTGTTTCTAGGACAAGCCTTGATCTTGCCATTCTTACCCTCATGGATGTTACTTCCTGTCAACTTGCAGCAGCAGGAGTCTTCTTTTCAGTGCTTGATGCTTCACAAAATAGACTCTGCCCGTTGGACGCAGATACCAGAGAGCTAGGAGACAGAGCTGGTTGCAAACCTTTCCTCTTCCAGCCTTTGGTTGCAATCGTTTTCCCCATAATTTGCTACCTCTGGTTCCTTGGGCCACACAGGTATCCTGCCATCCAGCTCTTTTATACGTGAGAGACATTCTGAATACTGTCCCTTTTTCTTTGCACAGAAGTAGATACAGTGTGGCAGTTAACTTTAATCTCCTGCCCCTTGCAAACAGCCACTCTAGAATCTTGGACCTCTAGGATTCTCTGTCTTGCATGCTTGGGTGCAAGGCCTAGCAAAATGAAGAGGAGAATAATTAGAGAAGGAAGAGGACATTTCGTGGAGAACTGGGAGCAGATAAGGTGAAAGGGCACAGGAGTAAAGAGATTCATGTAGATTTTGTGGTTTCTGTGGGAAACAAGTTGACACACTTTGGCCTCATTTTGTATTACCAGAACAGACAGTCATAGATATAAGTAGCTCGATAGTGCAGCAATTGCCATGAATTCTGTACACTAAAGGGAACAGTCTTACATATAGTTCTCATTTTGTTTTATGTCATATTACCTTATTAATAGCATTCACTCGTATGTTTGTAGAATACAGATTTTTTGAAATGCTCTGGTTTTGTCTACATGGTTATTTCCTTGTCATATTTTTAAGGACTCCAACATTGTAAGACATACTGCATGTTTTTCTCTTGACGATTGTTTATCTTGAAGCATCATGAACGAACTTGACCTGTTGGATTTTGTGGAGAAACTTTAAAGGGGGTCTGTGAAAAAGGCATTGCGGTGAGTCACATTATGTACCCAAGCGTAAGGAGCAGACATCTGCCATCAGCCCAACTTGGCCTGGGTTGCCTCTGTTTCAGTTCCCGTGGTTAGTGCTTTGCTCCCTAACCACTCTTGTGACTGTGATAATGTGAGTAAGGGCCGAGTTGCTAATGATTTATACGTGAGGTAAGCTGGTTTGAGGGAGGAAATCTGTGGATCTAGTCATTTTCCTTGGTGGTAAGCTTTCAGGGAGGGGTGCAAAGATTGATCTTTCTGGGGACTTTTCTAGTACCAGGAAGATGTCCCATAGATGGGACCTCCAAAGACACACATTTAATTTTTAGGCCTGTTTTTCCTATTATGAGATACGAGTTTTTTCACTGATGGGGATGATGCTTATCTGAGAAGAAATGGTGAAAGGTGTTGTTAGTATAGAGATGTGGCTTAAGCTTTTAAGTGTTTTTCAAGGTTTTTCCCCTAAGCTTCCTACTTCAGATGGCCTACTTACGTGATACTAGTATGTGATGTGAGGCTAACAACTTACTAAATACCTGCAAGCCAGATCAGTGTCTCTTTTCTCTATATTTCCATGGAAATCAAGGGACCCGTAGCCACTGCAGGTTAGGGTGGGCGGTGTGAGATTGGGGGGAGTGTGGTAAGACACATTTTGGTATCAGTAAAATGTTTACCTATTAAACTATGCAGTTCCAACTTTCAATTCTGTTTAGTTAGGCAAACCCTTAGTTAGGCTTTTCCTGGTTCCAAGCCTATGTAACTTATTTTCTCTCCCTAGTTCCAGCCATTTAACTTTAGCTTGCAAGCTCAGCATCATCTTAACCTCTAAAAGAATCTTCCATGTAGGAGGAAGAAACTAAAGAGCTCTATTTCAGCACTTAGGAACATGAGGCCCTACCCTGACCGAAACCTTTATTCTTACAGTTAGGGTATTGTCTTGTCCCAGCATTTTGAACCCATCAGGTTGACTGAGACACGTCTTGGTGTAACATCCCCAGTTCGTCTACCCCTGAGGCTGTCCTTAATTCCTCCCATTGTCACATTTTGATTTAATTAAATACTGGAATCCCTCAAACGCTTGCATGGTACCTGAGGCCCTATGGGATACTGGTAGATTTTGTTAGTGTCAAATACTTCGCTGTCTGATTCTCCAAATATCCCTTGCTCCTAGATTTTCCGTCCCAGCATACTACATACCCATTAAGGCATTGTTTCATCTCATGTTGGACCCACTCCCATCCAGAGGCCTACTCTTTGCTAGTTCGCATACTTTCTGGAAACCCCGTTATGGCCAGGTCTGGACTTTTTTGTGTTCCCACCCAAAGCCTGTATCTTTTAGCAAGCTGGAACTATAAGACCAACATAGATTTTCTAGTTTCCGATAGATTTATGTCACAATTTGTACGTTGTCATGTCTATAGATATTTGTATCATTTGTACTTTTTGGCCATTACATGCCCATTGGATATTTTTCATAAATTGCAAAAGAATATTTTATGACTTAGCACCAAATTGAATGTGCCTAATTGTAAGTTTGTAAACTAGGTTGTGCTAACTTGTATCTTTTCTTTATCCAAGTAGTAATTGACTACTGTTGTCCCATTTGTAAGTATGTGGAAGTTTTCAGAATTGTAAATAAATGCTTGTGGATTGAAACTTGGTTAGACTATTGACTGTCCCAGATACGTTAAAGCTAGTGATCTTTTTACTCATTCATTCATTCATTCATTCAATAATTCTGACCTTCCTGACTCAGTTTACCCAGCTCAGATGGTTGTGAAGATTACTAACAGTGTATGTAAGATACTTTCAGAAACTAGAAACTGAAAAGTAAAACTAACAAAAAACATTTGTTATTATAAATAACAATGGAATTTAGTATGCTATTATACCTTCAGACCTACTGTAGGACATGCTGTTCTTTGCTGTTCCACTTGGGGCAGGATTCATAGTTTTTCTAACAGGTACCGATCCCTATGCCTGATACTGTGAGGAAATGTTATACCTGAGCTCCACTCTTATCTCTCTCAAGCATATTTTGGTATTGTCTAAAATGTAAATCCATACTGTCAACCTCCAGCATGATACCAGGCACATAATAGAAACCCAATAAATGTTTCACTGTGAGTGGAGTGTAAGTTGATAGAGTATTTTTGAAGGTTGATTAGGCAGATTAGATTGATTGAAAACCTTTCAATATTTTAAGTTTGCATTTCTTTCATTCCAGAAATTCTATGTCTAGAAATTTATATATAGCTATACACATGTATAAAGAGGTTCACACTGCAGCCTATCTATAACAGAGGACAAAAACAAACAAACAAACAAACAGAATACCCCCAAACTGAAAACAACTAAAAGTCCATCAGTATCGGACTGGCCGTGTACATTATGTAATGTGACGCAGCTATTAAAGAGAATGGGATGGATGTACGCAAAAATTGACTGGGAAACTCACGATCCACGACAGATTGTAGACTATGTCTGGTATGCAGCTCTTGTATAAAATACAGGATCTCCATTACGTAGAAATACTTACATACAAGATACAACAAGTGTGAATGTAAAGCACTTGGGAAATATCTGAAAGAACCACACAAGGTACTGGGAGAGTGGGACAGCTTTCCATGTCCCATGTGATTGGAGTTCTGAAGGGTGCACACACCACGAACTAGTGGACCTCTGCTACCATCTTCCGGCTAAGGAGGGGATTGCAGGCGTCATACTCCTCTTTATGAATGAAGCGTCTGGGCGTGTGGACGTCATCTGGGCGGGCGGTGGCGCATGCGCAGGAGAAGGAGGTGCGCGAGCTGCGTGGGCTTGTGCCTAGGCGCTTGTGTTTCGGGGCCTTGTGGTGGCACCGGGGGAGCCGGGCTGGCGACTTTGGCACTCTTGGCGTTGGGTAGGTGGCACCTTGGGGGTCACATGAGCCAGTGGCATCATGCCCGTGGGCGCTGGGGTCAGCGTCGTGGCTTTTCCGGACGTTCGTCGGCCAGGAGGAAGGGCGGAAAGCACATCCCGGAAAGGTAATAACGCCTTGGCCCCTGGGCGTTGCCGGTGGAGCCCAGAGCCCCTGGGCCTGGGCTTCGTCTCCTGTGCTGTCTCCTGTGACTGTTGCCCCCGCGGGCTGCCCCGTCCGCGCTGTGCTAGGGGGTATTGGTCGTCTCGCGGTTCAGTTCACAGTAGCCGAAAGGGACAGTGTGTGATGTTCTGATTTCTCCCCATCGTTTTACAAGGGAGGCTCTGGCCATGGCTCCTCGGGTAAAATGCAGAGGGACTGCTTTTTAAGATGGGACTGTCAGTGTTGGGGACACTTCTTAATTACGAACATGGAATCCCCTTCAATTCCTCAAGCTGTGTTGTTTTGGCACAGAAAATGTGAGTAAGAGGACCTGGAACTAAGTTTGAGTGAAGAAACGCACGGGTACTGCCGAATTTTCCATCGAGACAGTTGATTTGTGTTGTCTCTTGGAATGATAAAGGGCGTACTGTTGCTTCCTAACCGGTGTCATTTGAGAGATCTACCTCTGTACGTTCAGATGATTAATTGTGAGACTTTGCTCATGTGTGCTCATGTACGTTCAGATGATTAATTGTGAGACTTTGCTCATGGAGACTTTGCTCCATCTCATACCCCATTAAGCCCGCTTCAGTTTATCTCCTGAATTTCTTCTGAATCTATCACCTCTCCCTCAACATCCTAATACTGAACTTGCCTGTGTGTTGCAATTAGGTCCTAAGTAGTGTCCATATTTCTTGTTTCCTTCCAATCCATTCTGCACACAAGAAACCTTAAAAGCAGGTTGGAACATTGCTCACAGACATCGCTCAAAAGCATTGTTTTGAGAGTAGAAAACAAACTGTTGGCCTTTAAGACTCTGCGTGGTCTAGAACCCTCTCTGCTTCTCTAGCCCCATCTTGTGCCACTATTGCCCTCACTTTCTCTGCTTCAGATACACTGAATTAACCTTAGTTCTAACTCATCTTACAGAAGTCAGTTCAGATATTATTTTTCACTGTGATTCCTAGCATTAAGGAATTTTATTATCAGGTTTTGTATGAGGACTAAAACTAAACTGTGAAAGGGAGGAATTGAGTTCAAACTATTTCAGTCAACATGCATGTATTAATGATGCCTTAGTAGTCAACAGTGAGCTAGATTCTATCAGGGATACAGAAGTTCTGGCCATCTCTGGTTTTAGATATCCCTAATTTGTTGAGACCGTTGCATTGTTTTGTTGCCTTTTATCTGTTTTCAAGACGGGAAAACAGGAACAAGGGAAGTATAGCTTATTACAAGGTGGGATTGAATAAGTGGAGCAGCAAAATGCAAAGCAGAAAGAAGAGGGACCTACCATAGAGGGATATGATTTCCGATTTCAAGGCGCATTCATCCTATGCAGGGAGACAGCCTAACATAAAATTTGCCTAACAAAAAATATATTAACAGGTGGGAAGACTATCTCCCAGTTGAACAGCGGATGCCTGGGACGCGTTTCATTGCTGTCAAAGTTCCTTTAAAAAAGGTAAGCAAAAGTTAATACCATATTCTTCGAGAAATCTGAATTCACCATGTAGAGCCCTGGCTCTCAACCCCGTCGTACTCCATTTTCCCTTTTTATAGCAAATACTTTTTACTACCCCTTTTGCTATCCACAAATGGAATTCATAGATAAATACAATCTACTTTTCTACTTAATTAATAAAAAAAACCAATGGAATGCCCTAACTCTAAATAAAGAATAAAGTAATTTATAAGAAAGTAATATGTATCTCTGTATGTAAATGTCTGGAGATGACTATACTAGAAATAAAGAAATAGTCAGTTACTTGTACCATGAATGCAATAAACTATGCATTTGGATTGATAATGATGTGTCAGTGTTGGTTCATGAATTCTCACAAAGGAAGCACACTGGTATGGCATGTTGATAATGGGGAAGGCTGTGTGGGGTGAAGGAGAGAGGGTATAAGTGGGAACTGTGTACTTTTTGCTCCGTTTTGCTGTGAATCTCAAACTGCTCTAAAACTAGTCTACTAATTTAAAACGAAAAGTGTGTTGCTGGCACCTGAATAACTAAAGAGCTCAATCGAACAGAGTACATAAGTAAGCCAAATACATAAAAGAATATTTAGCAGTGAAAGCCATCCTTCATATAGGTAGATATTCAAGACGTATTTATTTATGTGTCTATTTACAGGCACTCTGCTTGGAGCTGGCAGTACAGCGGTAGGCAAAATGGATGTGGTCCCTGCCTTCTGGGAGTTTACAGTCAGGTTAGGAGACCAACATGAAATAAACAAAGATAGAAATAACTATATAGAAGTGAGCTTATTTTCTGCCGTCTAATCTCTCTGTAAGAAAGGATCGTAATACCGCTTGTAAACTCCAGAGGAAGAGACTTTACTTTGAAGCTCATATGTTAGCATCACAGGGTTTGAATAAATGGATAATATAATAAAGGATTTTAAACGCATGTTCTTTCTTATTTTATTCTTTCTGACAGAGATTTGACAAGAATCTTGCTCCAGAAGAATGTTTCTCCCCCTTGGATCTTTTTTAACAAACTCCAAGAACACAACGAAGAACTTGGGCTGATTATTGACTTAACATATACTCGCCGCTATTATAAGCCAGAGGTAAATGGAACCCGTAATTGAAAATGACCTTCTTTCTGATACTCTGATAATTCATAGTAGTTCAGTAGTTATCATCTTATGCTAAGGTGAATCCTGGCCTTCTTTCATGGGTTCCAAAAGGGAAGCTAGTGGTTTCCTTAAATACACATTTGTAATTGCTGTTTCAAAATGAGATTAAAGATATGAATTGAACTATAGTATTTGGCAGTAGGCTCTAATTATGCTTAAGAAGTGCTATAAGCTTCCATGTTCTGTATTTTGAAAATGCAGTAAATTTTTAGTAAGAGTAGCCTAAAAGGAAAGAAAGGTATGTCCGTTATGTCTTTGGCACTTATGTTAAGCAGTTGCCTGAGCGTGTTTAAGCATCGGGGTAAAAGACAGTTGTTCTCTAAGTTTTATGCTTTCTTTTCCTAATACCTTCTGATATAGTACAGAAACCCATATATTCTCTTGGCCCATGTAGGACATACCAGTGCAAAAGAATTACCCTTCTTCTGACCTGTTCCATGGCCTTGGGAGACAGTGACACCTAATGTTTGTTAATATTTGTACAGCGGTTTGCCCTTTAGAAAGTTCTTTCATATCCATTGACTTTGTGAATCTTCACAACAATCCTTTGCTGTTGAAGTGGAAGTAGTACTGATACCTCCTACTGAGTGCTTACTCTGCACTAAGCTCAGAGGATAGACAACTACAATTACGGACGATGAAACTGACTCTCGGACGAGGAAGAGTTGAAATTTCAACTCGGTTGTTCCTCTTTTTTTCATTGTGGTAAAATATACATAAATCATATTTATTTTAACCATTTATAAATATGCAGTTCAGTGGCATTAAATACAGTCACAGTGTTGTATAACTATCATCACTGTCTATAACCAAAACCTTTTCATCATCCTCAACAAAAACTCTGTAACCATCAAACAGGAACAATCCCATTATCCCTCCTACCGGCCCTTAGAAACCTCGATTCTATTTTCTGTCCGTGTGAATTTGCCTATCCTAGGTACCTCGTGTAAGTGGAATCTACAATATTTATCCTTCTATGTCCGGCTTATTTCACTAAACCTAGTGTTTTCAAGGTTCATCCATGTTATAGCATGTAATGAAATGCCATTCCTTTTTTGGCTTAATGAATCCCACTGTGTGTATATACCATATTTTGTTATTCATCGGGTGATTGACACTTGGGTTGTTTCCACCTTGTAGCTATTGTGAATCATGCTGCTGTGATCGTTGGTGTACAAATATTTGCTCAAATCCCTGCTTTCAGTTCTTTTAGATGTGCAGTGTAGGTAGTAGCAGAGTTGTTGGATCGTACGGTAGATCTACGTTTAACCCTTGAGAAACTGCCAGACTCTTTTCTGCAGTGTCGTCTTGTCTTTAAACGATTATCACAAATTTTAAACATGTACAAAAGTATAAAAATACTGTGAGTGTTCCTTGTATACCCATGAACTCATCCAGCTTTATTATTTACCAACTGATGGCTGTCATGTTTTATCTATACCCCCACCTGTTTCACCCTATTCCATATTATCTTGAAGCAGCTCCGAGACAACATGTAATTACACCTATATAATTTTGGAATGTGTATTTAAAATATAGGACTTTTATTCCTTAATATCATTTTTTAATATTAAATACCCAGTGAGTGCTCAAATTTGTAGTTGTCTCCTAAATGTCATAAAAAATTGTTTTTAAGAATTTTGAATTAGATCCGAAGAAGATCCACCCTTTGCCGTTGATTGTTCGGTCTCTGAAGTCTTGTTTAATCTCTAGGTTCTCCCTCCATGTCTCTCTCACTTTTTTTTTCCTCCTTGAATTTTATTTTTAAAGAAACCAGGTAATTTGTCCCATGTGTATTTTGATGATTACATTCCATGTGCTGGTAACGTATTCTTCAATCCTTTTATTTCCTGTAAATTGGTAGTTGATCAGAATGTAGCTTGCATGTTTTGTTTTGGCAAGACAGTGTCTTAGGTGATGATGTGTTCTTCCATGGAGACATAGATAATTGTCTCTTTCTGTGATATTAGCAGTCACTGATGATTCATACCAACATCCATTAATTCAGTTGAGGCTTCAAAAAATGGTGAATTCTGTTGTTCTTTTCTTCACTTATTAGCTGCGTATATTTCTCTGAGAAGACTCCCCTCATCAGCTATTTGGTTGCCCAGTTGTAGAGGCATGATTCTCTTCTTTTATTTAACAGTTTTCAGAATAATGAGTTGATTCACAAATATCCTCCAGTGGTGACCAGTTTTGTAAAATTTATTTATTCATATCACCGTGGACTCCGTTACAGTTATCATTCTAACTGAGGCCCTATCTTTGGCCAGTTGGAGCTTCCCAGGGACTCCTGAGTCCTTTTGACATGACATCAGTTGTTTCTAGACTTTTTCAGTGGTCAGAGCTAGGAAATATGTATGTTTGTTTTTAATATTTTTAAAATATGTCATAGGTTCATACTGCTACTTTCCATTTAAATTCAGAACTAGAGAATTTTCACTTATCCTTTTCTGTCTTCTATGGATAGTCTACTTTCTCCCACCCCAAGAATACCAGTTCTCAGCAATGCCTGAAATTGGCTCTATTTCCTAATTCAAATCCAAGTTGGTGAACACGTGGTGGTGCTGGTGAGTCTGATGCATGCTAGATCTCAGAAACGTCACACATTGTATTCATTCACCTTTTGAAACTCTTCGCTCACTTCCAAATAAGGCTAACCCCTCTGGCAGGCCTACACAATGACGGTTTCCTCACGTTAGTTTGTATCTGTAAGAGGGGCAAGGGTGAGTTGGCTAGAAAGCGTTTCCACTGCCTTAAAAGATCTGTATTCCAACCAGAAAACATTTTTGTCTTTTCAAATTGAGAAGAAGGGAAATACGGGCACTGTGTGCTGTCTCTGTCAAAGAGTCATCCACAGAGGGAGCAGTGTGTGAGAATGGTTGTAGAGTTCTGCAATACTCTTCATTTCAGCTGAATGACAAAAAGCACTCAGCTTAGTTTCCGAGGGTAACTACAGGCAAAAGCATTTTACTTTTTTTGAAAGGCTGGTGTCCTACTGGTAAAATACATGTGCGTTTTCAAGCCAAAATAAGGATGGTTGAGAAGGCACCAACCTCTGTGGAGATGGACTATCGTGCTTGGATCACGCTAGGAAAGCTGCAGGCATAGGGCTTTGGTCGCTGCTGCTTCTAGGGCCTAACCTGAAGACACTCCTCCCGGTGGTATTTAACTGAGAATGAGAGGCAAAAGTGTACAACCAGCCAAAGAGAAGTAGCTTCCTTTCTGAAGCAGAAAGCCTTTCTGCAATGCTATGTGAAGGGCCTTGTGTTCCAGGTGGGTGAGAAAAAGGTAATGTTACAGAAGGAAAAAATCGCAGTGTGCATGGAGACCAAGCAGTGCCCAGGGGAGTTTTACCAACGGCAGCTTTCATTGCGAAAGTTGACAGTTTAGTGGAAGTATTTGAAAGGCCGAATCCTTAGTGTTACTTGGTTAGACCTGTCTCTCTTACACAGAGAGAAGGGCTTGCTTACTGGGTACTGCAGGGAAAGACTAGGTGCAGATACCTCTCCTTAGGTGGATGATCAAAAGAAATTCAAGTGCATGGGGAGCCCTGTTAAAGGGACAACCGGGCAAATTAAGAAGAAGCACTTTAAAAATGCATTCATCTCAGCGTACACGATAGAATCGTCTAGAGTGAAGGCTGTGTTAGGTTACTGTAATTGCATTTCTTGAAAATTTATTTTAAGATAATCACAAAATACTTTTATATGGTAGCTAATAGATTTTTTAAATTATTTATTTATTTATTATTTATATTTGGCTGCGTTGGGTCTTCGTTGCCGCTCACAGGCTTTCTCTAGTTGTGGAGAGCAGGGGCTACTCTTCGTTGCAGTGCACAGGCTTCTCATTGCAGTGGCTTCTCTTGTTGTGGAGCATGGGCTCTAGGCGTGCGGGCTTCAGTAGTTGTGCTGCATGGGTTCAGTAGCTGTGGTTCACGGGCTTTAGAGCACAGGCTCAGTAGTTGTGGTGCATGGGCTTAGTTGCTCCGTGGCATGTGGGATCTTCCCAGACCAGGGATTGAACCCGTGTCCCCCACATTGGCAGGCGGATTCTTAACCACTGCATATGGTGGCTAGTAGATATTTAAGAAAAAAAAATCAGACTTAACCTTTCAATTTTACAGATATAAATAAAAATAATAGAACTGTAGAGAAAAACCATAATTCTGATGTCCAGTTGTACGTTCAGTTTTATATCTCTGCTAGTGCCTGATAGCTGGCCAAAGTACCTTCAGTTATCCACAGCTGTGGCTCCAAAGCTCCTGGGTCCAACCGTGCTTAGGCCTGTGAGCTCCAATTTTGTTTTTAGCAGTGGAACTACAATGGAATCCTTTCTAATCCATTTCACACTCTAGACATCAGGGTTATAGCAGCATTGGGGCTAGTCCTTAAAACAATAATCATTTCCATACAGCCATTTGCCAGAATATTTGTTTGGCATTTGTATATTTGAAGGGGGTGGTGGGGGCAGGTGTTGTTGCTGTCATTGTTTAAGCCTCCAGATTTTCCTTAAGAAAAGAGAATCTCCATTTGGTTTCTCTGTTCCTCAGGAAAATCCACTAAAACTCAATTTTCTGTGGGGATGTTCCTGGTGTGATTACAGTAGTTTCTTCACAGTTCTACTGAGCTCTGTGCATAGTGCAGCAGAGATGGAGTGAAGCAGGCACCAACTGCTGTGACATCCCCTGGGCTGTCACGCAGAAACAAGGGCATAGAAGTTTAAGGATTTGGAGTCTTCCAGTCTTTTTATGTTCTATAGAAAAAATAGTAGTTGATGCTAACCTTCACAAAAACCTCTTTCCTTCATATCATCATTAAATATGGTACTGGTAAGTATTTCATACTTTACATAATAGCACTGGTAACCTTAGGCAAAGCTATATTTCAGACACTCCTTTTTCCACCCCCACAATTCCATCCACTTTCAAATGAGGAGAAGATAAAGCAAGCAGGGATACTAGGGGAAAAGCTACTGCAAGTTAATTATGTGTGACCTCAGCCGTAGGGTAAGCCTCACTGTCTTCATGAGGAGGGGGAGGAAACCTGCTCTCCTTTCCTACAGAATTGTTTTAAGAATCTACTGAAGTATGTCTCAAACTATAAACTTCTACAAAAGTGTAAGCACAAGGCCTAATGAAACACAATTAACTTGCTAAAATGTACCTTCTCAGTGTACTGAGTAAAATCAAAAATGGAGAGAAGGGAAATGTAATCAAAGAGTGAATAATCCATTACATCACCATTTCCCAAAGTATGTTCCACAGTTTGTTCATTGGTATTGAGGGGAAAACACAGAGTTATAGGAATTTTAAACCAATTTCTTTATGAACTTCTTGGAACTGTTAATAAAGACATATGCACGGTGAATCTTCAAGAAAGAATATGCAGTGTTTCCTAGTCTTAGTTGAGTTTAAAAACCTATTTTTATGGATTACGTTTATCCTATTTGTCCTGATTCTAAAAAGCTTTTCATTAGGTTAATAAGAAAATGTGAGCATGTTATAGAAGCTAAAAATTAGTCTGATATAGATAGAAGTACATAATTAGAACTTTATGGTAGATAATCAGCAATAATCCACCCATTTAATATCTTTTTTAAAACCTGTGACAAATTAAAATAACTAGAGAAATACTGTATTTTGACCACAAGATAGCTCAGGATTCTAAATGTGCAATACTGTATTTTTAAACAATCATTAACCATTTGCAATTCAGTATATGTAGGATAAAAAAATTACCAAAACAAGTAATCATTTACATTTGATTGTAAAATAAAACATTTTGATAATGTATAGATGTATTTTTTTTTTCTTTCTGAAAACTTGATGATGCTTCTGGAAGTGGAATTTTGGTATAAAATATATTAAAATCATTATTCCTAGGTTATTCAAGTTGAAGAAAAAACTTGAGGCTGCTGGTTAGTGCCTGGCATGTAGAATTCGTTAAGTATTTGAATGTTTAAATGAATAATTCATTCATTAAAGAAGGAGAGTGGTTAATGAGCTTAGCTTTATTCTTCTCTAAATTTTTAGACTTTTTTTTCTTATAGAGTTTAGAACTTAATATTTTTAATGTGGTGAGATATTGCTGAGTATCACTTAATGCTTTCTAAAAATATTAGAACCTGAAAGTTTCCTTTGTTCTTGCTTGTCTGCTGTAACTAGTACAATAATCAAACTCTTTCACTTTTATCAGGTAGTGGTCACATTGGTAGTGATTGTAGAAAGTAATTTTTACAGGTTATGCTGTTTTTATTTTAACTTTAAAGCAGGAGAACCTTGACTACATTAGCATTGGAGTCTGGGTGCTCCTGCTTTAATCCCACAAACTAGAGTTTATGACTATGGGCACATGAGCTCTTTGTTCCTCATTTTATTTACCTGTAAAAGGGAGACAGTATTTGAACCACCACTAGGGGTTTGAGGCAATTAAGTTAAATTCATGTATTTGAAGTGCTTAGAGCAATCTTGGCATAAATTAAGTACTCTATGAATGCTTTTACTATTCATTTTATTATTCAGCATTTGTTCATAAGCAGATCATCTTATTTATCCCACATATTTATTGTGGGTACGATATGTTTCACTGTTACAAGCACTGTGATAGTAGCTATCACTGTGGCATTACAAAGACTTAGTACCAATCCTCCAATACTGTCTTAGGCCGTTCGGGCTGCTGTAACTGAATACCACAGACTGGGTAGATTATCACCAACAGAAACCTATTTCTTACAGTTCTGGAGGCTGGAAGTCTGAAATCACAGGGCTCACATGGTTGGATAGGGCCCTCTTCCGGGTTGCAGGCTTCTCATTGTATCTTTATGTGGTGCAAAGGGCAAAGGAACTTTGTAGAGCATTATTTTAAGGGCATTAATCCCATTCATGAAGATTTTACCCTCATGACTTAATCACCTTCCAAAGACCTCACCTCCTAATACGTCACTTTTGGGGTTAAGATTTCAACATAAGAATTGGGTGGAGACACAAACATTCAGACCATAGCAAAGACTTTACAATTTGGTGGGAAGGTGTATAAAAGGTATAGTAAGAACACAGGAAAGTGGGCATCTAAATTTACCTGAGGGCATCAGGGAAGGCTTCCTAGAGGAGCTGGTGTCAATAGCTATAACTGACAAATAATAATACCTGTAGTCAGGACTCTCAGATGCAAATGACCCAATTCAAACATCAGTGGAAAGAGTTTATCGCTGTGTTGAGCATGGATGTCAGAAGTCCTTGCTTTAGGTGTGATTAAGTGTAGAGAATCGGTATTTCTATATCATCAGGATTCTCTCTTTTTACTTTTGTCCTCCCTCCCTGACCCTCTCATTCTCTCCTCCTGCACTGTCACTGCCCCATTAATTCCATCCCTTGGTCCATTTTTCTGTCATTTGGTTTCTTTGTCTCAGACAGCCCTTCACTTGGCAGCAGAGAATGCCACTAGTGGTCTCTAAATCACATCCTTCCAGCTCCATGGCCTTAAAGGCATATCCACCAACTCCAAGTAGAAAAATCCTGACCTCCTGACTGCCTGCTGTGGTCAGGGGAAATGAAGTTTCTGTGATAAGCTGCACAGGAAGGAGAGGGCTACATCACATGCCCATCATTCTCACTGAGGTATGGAGGAGATATTTATTAACCCACAGAATCACATGGATAGAAAGGAGGAGAGGCTACCCAAAAAGAAAACAGGAGTGGTGGACAAACCAGAACAGGAAATGTCTATACAATCATTGATATTCATTGAGCACTTCCCATGTGTCAGGCACTGTGTTGTGTGCTTTGTATGTATTATCTTACTCAAGTCCCATGAGAACTTTAGCAAATCTTAGCTAATTCTACCTATAGGAAAACTGGAGTGTGTGACGGTTATCTGATTCGTGTAAGTTTACAATGCTAATAAGTGTCAGAACAAGATTCAAATATGAAATATCTGAAATAGGCAACCCCATACAGAGAGTGGGTAGAATGGTGGTTATGAGGGGCTGGAGGGAGAGAGAAATGGGAGTTGCTAGTCAACAGATGTAAAGTTTCAGTTATGCAAGATGAATAAGTTTTAGAGCTCTGCCTTTGGCATTGTGCCTTTAGTTAATAATACTGTAATATGCACTTGAAAATTTGTTAAGAGGGTGGATCTCCTATTAAGTGTTATTACCACAATAAAAAAAATGACTCAAAACCAGGCATTATACAATATTCTGCTTAAACTGAGGTTCCAAAGACAGGCAAGCATTTTTCAGGAGGAGAAACAGGAAGTGGACATCCTAGGCAGAGGGAGAGCTTGGGTGGCAAGCTCTGGTGGCAGGAGGCATGTGGCACAGCTGCAGAAGGACAGTGAGCCCAGCATTTCAGGACAGATTACTAAGTGGGTGTGTCAGTGATGAGGCAGCACAGGTAGCCAGAGACAAAACCATGAAACATTTTATATTGTTCAGAGGCAATGAGCTTTTTATTCTGTAAGACTGGCTGATGGGGAGCCATTGAAAAATTTTGTGGAGAGGAGTGATGTGATCTGATTTGTGTTTTATAAATATCACTGAGGCAGTAATCTAGGCAAGAGTGGATGAGGAACTGAGAGTGGGGATGTAGAAAGTGGGATAAATGAGAGAGAAATTTAGCAAGTAGAATGGATAGGGTATTGTGATTCTTTGGATTTTGAGGGAGGAATCTAAGATGACTCTTGGATTTTGGATTGGACATTTGACCAGAGTTTAGGACATACCTAAAATTGGTAATGAAACATTTATAGTGGTTCCAATTACCTATGGTTGTAGAATCTTCTAGCAGGATTTATAACTCGACTTATAGATAAAAAGGATAAAGGTATTAATTAGTTCAGTTTTGAAGTTTCATCAGAATACATTGGTAGAACAATGGAGAGATGGATATGTATAACAGGTAAAATTTAGGGAAAAGTTCATGGAAAATGTTTCTTATCATGTTTTGAGGGCTGGAAGTATACCAGCATTAGATTATTGTTTTAAACTTAGAAGTGATGAAATAGTAACTGAGAAATTTTAATAACTGCTGGAGAGGTTTTATGGACTCAGAGAACAGCAGCTCACAAGTTATCCAGTTGTCTGTTCCTCCTTCCAGAGATATTTGGCTCTTCTACTCCCTGTACTGACATCATCTTTATACATGTAACAGCACTTACCTTTGTCTTATAATTTTGTTTGTTTAGAATCGTCTCCTTTCCCAACCTCTAAAATCCTTGGACAGGGCCATTGCCAGTGTCTTGATTCTGAGGTCCATTAATGTGAGTGATGTGTATGGGGCCTGGCAGCAAATACTCAATAAAGGTTTTGATGGATGAACTGCCTCATTTTATAAAGCCTGAAACTGAAGCAGTTTGGTTTTGTTTGTTAAAAAAAAATTTTTTTTAATACTATGAGAGTTGATGAGTTTACTCACAAAAGTGAAGTATACTAGTTACTTCCAGGATGGCAGCCATTAAAAAAAAATTATTTGATTATGAACTATCACCTACTTGTACTTTCTGGAGTTCTTTGTAGAGAAGGGTGTGGGCTTCTTCTAGACTCTCCAGGATAGAAAGCCAAGGTGCTTGGGCACAGGAGGGAAGTGTGGTGAAACCTGCGGTGTAGGAGAAGCCATAGTCATTTTAAAAATGTATTTTTTAGTGTATTAAATTTTATTTAATGCATTAAAACATTGTATTTTTCTGCAGAAAATAACAGCAGCCTTGAAGCAGACAACCACTTTAAGCCTTCACCTCGGCCAAGGAGCATGTTGAAAAAGCACAGCCACAGGGAGGAGAAAGACAGGCTAGGAGAAGACAAAGACACTGCCCTCCATGAAGAATTAGAGGCATATTCTGCACCTTCATTCCTCCCAAGGCTGAATGGCAGACAACCAGAAGCTGAGAAAAATGCATTCTCTGAAAACCTTGACCCTGAGGTTAGCGCTACTGCTAAACTGTGTTTCTAATTCAGGTTTTTGCATCTGATTATGAGAAAAAGAATACTTGTGTGTGAGCATGCATGTGTGTATGTGTTACATGATTCCTTCAGCAATTGATAAGGAAATAATTTTAAGTTTTTAAAAATATATTTTATTGGATCTAAAACTCAATTGTAAGATACAGCAAAAATACAGCATTATTTTATGTACTGCTAAGAAAGAAGAAAACTGCTAAACTGTAACATACGATGCATCCAATTTCAGAGAAAGTAAAATGTGAAAAAAACTTGCCTTTTTGAATCTATGCAACACTTTAATTGCAAGAGTTTTTATTTACATATCTTTGAATTGTATAATTTATGGCCAATGTCATTTTATTCATTTGGTTTTAATCACTCAACAAATGTATACTGAATGTTCACGGCACAGTCCTGTATTTTTTGCGATATACCAGAAGGGATGTAGATGTGATCCTTCAGGACTTCATCAGGAGTTTACTGTGTATTGTTATTAGGGAAGAACACTTGGCCGCCTGTCTTTACATTTCACTATGGTTAGAGAAGTTCCACCTCACATTTCAGAAGGGATAAGTATGGGAAGAACATTCCTACTCCACAATCTGCTTGAGCAGATCAGAGAAAAGGAACTAAACAGTACTGGCTAACCTTCTTTCTTCTTCTCCTGACTCCTCTGTGTTACTGATGTGAGAAAAGATCTGCTCCCTGGGAGGTGGTACAAAGGCAGACAGAGGAAGTCCTTTGTATCACAACTAAACAGAAGAATCTCTCCAATTCAGGTCAGAAGTATGAGCACAGTAGGCTCTGATTCCACTCTTATCCTGCAGGTTAGCTTTACCAGAAAAGCTGGCAATTTGATATAAGTCTGCCTGACTTCAATGTGCTATGTCCTAATTTGTTCTGAAAGTCAGGTGAAGAGAGGGTGTTATCAAAACCAAACAATTATTTTATGTTTAATAAAATCATCTGGTCAAGTGGATATTGTGTTAATTCACTGTAGCTGCTGTAACAAATTGCCACAAACTAGATGACTTAAAACAACAGAGGTTCTCTCAGTTCTGGAGGTCAGAAATCCAATATCAGGGTGTGAACAGGGCTATGTTCCCTCTGAAGGCCCTAGGGAAGAATCCTTCTTTGCTTCTTCCAGTTTCTGGTGGTTGTCAGAAATCTTTGGTGGTCCTTGGCTTGTAGCTGCGTCACTCCAGTCCTTGCCTCCATCAACCCATGGTCTTCTTCCCTGGGTCTCTGTGTCTTCCCTCATTTTTGTCTAAAACAAGACACCAGTCATTGATTTAGGGTCTGCCCTACTCCAGTAGATTCTCATCTTAATTCCATCTGCAAACACCTTATTTTCAAATAAGATCACATTCGGAGATTTGGGGTAGACATGAATTTTGAGGGAACACTATTCAAACTGGTAGTGATACCTAACTTTAATTGCTCTTTGTGATGTATTCTATATCCCTTGATTAAAGAAAAAAGTATTCCTAAACTTTTTAAAGTAACATATATTATGACAGAAAATTTAATTGAAAAATATCTACCCATAATCCCATCACCTAATGACAACTATATTCATTATTCTTACTCCACTTTTGGGCTGTTTTTCTATACTTGTTTTTATAATATTTGTCATCTTAACATTCACAATGTTTTGTATCATGCTTTTTGGTTTAATCTCTTAACATTAGGTCATGACGTGTTTCCATGTTGCTGGGTGATCTTGAGACTATGTTCACCTTAATGACTATAACATAACCCATATTGTAGAGCTATTATCTTTGTTGGGTATTTTAGATACTTCTGTTTTTAATAGTCTGAATTTTCCTTATTCCTCATTATAAAATTTTCCTGACCATGCTCTGAATCTTCTTTAAGCCCACATTTTCAGGGATTTCCCATTTATTTTTTGTCCAACCCTTCTCTCTCCTATGTCTATAATCTTTGGCTCCGGAAGAGTCTATTTTCATCCACGTTCAACTATGCTGAAGCCTCTTTAACTTTGTATAAGCTTTCACATGACACTGCACTTCTCTCCCTATTGCCTTACCTTCCTGCAAATGTCACAGCTGGGTATCGAAAGGGTGACATTTTCTTTCTCGATACAACCTCACTTCCCACCTTTCATTTGTGTGTGCGTGTGTATGATGATATATATCTATGTTTATATGTTAAATTAACTCATTATTCCTGGGATAAAATCTAGTCCATCATAGTACACTATTTTTGTGTGGGATTTGATTTTTTAATATTTTGTTAAGACTTCTACATCAATATTTATGGAAGTTGACTATAATTTTTTCCTTATAATGTTGTTATCAGGTGTGAGTATCCTATGAATTGGGGAATGTCTCTTCCTCATTTATTTTCTAAAAGTTTGGTATGAAACCAAAAGTTTAGTATCATTTTCCCCTTAATTGAGAGAATTCACCAGCGAAATTATCTGGGCCTAGAATTTTCTTTGTGGAGAGATCTTTGACACTAAGTTTGATTTTTTTTGGGGGGGGATAAATATTTGGTATCCAGATTTTCTCATCAGTTTGGTAATTTATGTCTATTTAGAAATTTATCCACTTTATCTGAGATGTTGAATTTATAAAGTTGGTTGTGATATTCCCTTATCCTTTTGATGACAGTAAAATTATCATGACATTCCATCTTTCATTTCTAATATGTAGTTTGTGTTTTCTGTCTCTCGTTAAATTTTGATAGGCATTGCTCAGTTCTGTTAAAACTTTAACTCTGTTAAAAGAACCAGTGTTGGCTTTGTTAGCTTTCTCTGTTGTTTGTTTCCAATTTCATTGATTTTCACTCTTTATTATTTCTTTCTTTTATTTTCTTTGGGTTTAATTTGCTTACCTTTAAGTTAGAAAATGTGTCCATCCATTTTAAGCTTTTCATCCTTTCTATCAAAACCTTTGAAAACTATAAATTTTCCTCTAATGCACTGATTAGCAGCACTCAATTTTTTTTTTTTAACATCTTTATTGGGGTGTAATTGCTTTACAATGGTGTGTTAGTTTCTGCTGTATAACAAAGTGAATCAGTTATACATATACATATGTTCCCATATCTCTTCCCTCTTGCGTCTCCCTCCCTCCCACCCTCCCTATCCCACCCCTCCAGGCTGTCACAAAGCACCAAGCCAATCTCCCTGTGCCATGCGGCTGCTTCCAACTAGCTATCTACCTTACTACGTTTGTTAGTGTGTATATGTCCATGACTCTCTCTCGCCCTGTCACAGCTCACCCTTCCCCCTCCCCATAACCTCAAGTCCGTTCTCTAGGAGGTCTGCGTCTTTATTCCTGCCTTACCTCTAGGTTCTTCATGACATTTTTTTTTCTTAAATTCCATATATATGTGTTAGCATATGGTATTTGTCTTTTTCTTTCTGACTTACTTCACTCTGTATGACAGACTCTAGGTCTATCCACCTCATTACAAATAGCTCAATTTCGTTTCTTTTTATGGCTGAGTAATATTCCATTGTATATATGTGCCACATCTTCTTTATCCATTCATCCGATGATGGGCACTTAGGTTGTTTCCATCTCCGGGCTATTGTAAATAGAGAGCAGCACTCAATTTTTTTGATGCCATTTATTTTCATTATCATTCCTTTAAATACATTTTCTAATTTTCCTTGTGATCTCTTTTTTGGCCAAATGGTTATTTTATGGTGAATGATTTTATTTCCACATATTAGATCTTCTCTAGATATATTCTTGCATAAATTTATAATTTAATTTTATTATGATCAAAGAATATATTTTATATGAATTCACATTTTTTTTAATTGTTGGGGTTTTTTTTTTATGGCCCAGACTAAGTGTGTCTTGTGAAAGGTTTCATTTGTATTAACAAAGAATGTGTGTTCTGCAGGTGTTAGATATAACGTTCTGTAATTTCAGTTTGGTCAAGATGGTTGGTAGTGTCATTCAGATCTTCTCCTTTCTTACTGAATTTTTGTCTAGTTGATTTGCCATGTACTAAATAGAGTGTGTTAAAATCTCCAATTATGTTTGTGAATTTCTCTGTACTTCCTTTTTGTTCTGTCAGCATTCCATGACTCTGTAATTAAACACATACACATTCATCATTATTAGTTCTTGACCCTATTTAGCCCTATGAAATTTTTGTATCTCTGGTAATGCTTCATATCTTGCAGTTTGTTTTGCCTGACATTTCAACATTTCAGTATTTGCATGGTATAACTTTTTCCATAATTTTCCTTTCAAACAATCTTTTTCTTTAAATGACTCTTGTAATAGCAGTTTGGTATTACTTTTTTATCAAGTCTGACAATCTGCTTTTTAATTGCGATCTACTTATGAATCCATTATTCCATTTATGAGTGTTTAGTCCATATACTTTTTTTAATAAATTTATTTATTTTATTTTTGGCTGCATTGGGTCTTCATTGCTTGCACGGGCTTTCTCTAGTTATGGCAAGCAGGGGGCTACCCTTTGTTGTGGTGTGCGGGCTTCTCATCATGATGGCTTCTCTTGTTGTGGAGCACGGGCTCTAGGTGCACAGGCTTCAGTAGTTGTGGCTCTCGGGCTCAGCAATTGTGGCTCACGGGCTCTAGAGCACAGGCTCAGTAGTTGTGGCTCACGGGCTTAGTTGCTCCATGGCATGTGGGATCTTCCCAGACCTGGGCTTGAACCCGTGTCCCCTGCATTGGCAGGTGGATTCTTAACCAATGCGCCACCAGGGAAATCCAGTCCATATACATTTAATGTAAGTACACTTAGGGCCAATTTGTTGCTGTTTTTTTTCTATTTATTTTATCTATTTTTTTAAAATTGAAGTTGTTCCTCTATAACTTCTTTCTTGCCTTTTTATTCAGAGTTAATCACGTAGGTTTTAGTTTTCCATTAGTTTTCTCTGTTGCCTTTTGACTATACCTATTTGCGTTATATTTTTAGTAGTTGTCTTATGGATTACAAAATGCATCTATAAATGATCACAATACAGTTGACACTGTATTGTTTCACATTTAAAATAGAAACCTTGTAACAGTATAGTTCCATATACTCCCTCATCCATCATGCTGTTGATGTCATGTATATTATACCTACATATGATATAATTTCTACAACACAGAGTTATAACGTTTCTTTAAAGAGCCTTTTAAACTTTTTTTCTTAGACTTTTTTTTTTTTTTTTTGTGGTACGCGGGCCTCTCACTGTTGTGGCCTCTCCCGTTGCGGAGCACAGGCTCCGGACGCGCAGGCTCAAGTCGCCATGTTTCACGGGCCCAACTGCTCCGTGGCATGTGGGATCTTCCCGGACCGGGGCATGAACCCGTGTCCCCTGCATCGGCAGGCAGACTCTCAACCACTGCACCACCAGGGAAGCCCTGTCTTAGACTTTTAAAGAACTAAAAGAAGAAAAGAATAAACATTTATAGTTTTCTTAGATATATATACCATTTCTAGGGATCTTCATTTCTTCCTATAGATCCAGATTACCTTCTAGTGTTATTCCCCTTCAATCTTAAGAACTTATTTTTGCATTTCTTGGTTTGCCAGTGATCGATTCTCTCAGTCTTTTCTTATGTAAAACATATTCACTTTATCTTCATTTTTGAAGGATGGCTTAGTTGAATATACACTTCTTGGCTGACAGTTTCCTTCTCCTATCCCCAGCTCTTTATAGGTTTCCATTGTTCCTGACCTCTATTATTTCTGTTACGAAATCAGCAAAAATTTATTTTGCTATCCTCATTATACAATGTTTTGTTTTTTTCTGGCAGCTTTCAGAATTATTTTCAAGGTTTAGTCTTTTTTCTTTGAATTACCACAATTTGACTATGAGGTACTTAGGTGTGGTTTTCTTTATATTTATCCTGCTTGGGTTTTGTCAAGATTTCAGGATTTGTAAACTGATATTTTCCATGCAGATGGGAAGTTAAAATTTTTTTCTGTTTTATTTTCCTCCCTCTTGTTTGTAATTACATGCGCATTGAAATTTTTGATATGTCTCACTGATCTCTAAATTTCTTTCATGTTTCTTTAATCTTTTTTCCCTTTGTTTTTTTAGATTGAGTAAGTTGTATTGTTCTGTCTTCAAGTTCACTGCCTTTTTCTACCATTCCTGATCTGCTGTTAAGTCTATCAGTGATTTTTTTTTTTAATTTTAGTAGTGTTCAACTCTAGAATTTCGATTGGTATTTTTTGTATTTTCTGTATCTAATAATAAGGTACCCTATCTATTCAGCCACTATGTATATATCTCCTCCTAAGTGCTTGAACATATTTATAATCCCTACTTTAAAGTTCTTGTTTGCTAATTGCAACATCTGGGTCATCTCTGGCTTGGTTACTATAGACTGATTTGTTGTGTTTGTTTTCATGAGTATGTGTCACCATTTTTTTTTTTACTTATTAACATTTTGATTGACTACTGAACATTATGAATGATATGTTGTAGAGATTCTGGATTCTGTTATGTTCCTCTGAACATGTGCTCTAGCACAAAGATATTATGGCTAGACAAATTCCCAGCTCTGTCTCCCTTGCCATGGACATTGACTGAAATCTCTGCTTAGATTTTTCACTTTCTAGCTACTGTGATTTTACAGGACCCTCTGAGGTCTTTCCCATGCCATGCATAGATGATCCAAGTGTTTGAGG
Source organism: Grampus griseus (assembly GCF_964374135.1). Classification (NCBI taxonomy): domain Eukaryota; kingdom Metazoa; phylum Chordata; class Mammalia; order Artiodactyla; family Delphinidae; genus Grampus; species Grampus griseus. Next base: position 38,120,061 of record NC_138997.1, read on the forward strand.
TGGATTTATATGCAGATATTGGGGTTCATGCCTTCTGCAGCTCTTCTCCAAATTTATTGCCTGATCTTCTAGTCCTAAACTCTATCTTCTGACCCCTCAAGCCAGCTTAGTAATGCTGCAGCCTTCTACTAAGCTGCACAGTTGGGGGAATTTCCTCAGGAAAAAGGCTACTAACTTGTAAGTCTCCTTGGGTAAATCTTCCCTTCTCAGGGTAGACTCCAGTGTTTGAGCCCTTCTGCCATCTGCCCAGATGGTTTCTCTCTATTGCTTTTGACATATAATTTTCTTTGTAAATATTATGGGAAAGAAAATTAAAATTTATTATCTATGCAACAAAATCAAACTTCTTACATTATAATATCATCACCTTTAGACTAGAGTATTATTCTATAAAGAGATGTTTAATTTATACACAAATATAATTACTTCATTTCATATATAATAATTATTTTAATTCAGATATAGGAATTTTGAGGAGAACTAAAGTGTATGAAATCTATGTAGTTTTTTATCTAAAATATTTGGAAGTAACTGTCTACTTGGTTTTATAAATTGCTTTCATTTGGTCAACAAGTAATATTTGTTTGAAACTAAGGGTTTTTACCTACTATTTCCTTTATACTTTATAGGAAAATATATACTTAGAGAAAAACATGTCAAATATTTACCTTAAATATTTCTGAGATTTGATTTTAGAGCAGTAGGAGTTTTGAAAACATAGAGGTTTCAGTTAAAGAACTGGAATAGCTCTTAGTGACCTATTGATGATCAAGATATAAAGGCTTGAAAGTAAAGCATATTATAACCTCCTTTGACTTACTTTTGGTGTTTAGCAGAAAACTAATAATGCAGATTTCAGAGTTATGAAGTAGTTTTAATAATCCTATTGCCCCCCACAAATCTTGAGAACTAAACTTACTAGTAAATACATTTTCTTTAAACAGGATGCATGGTTAACAAGTCTATCATCATCATCCCTTAAAGAAAGTCTCGGAAATTCCTCTTCACCAGTATCTGGGGAAAAATCCTCCATCACAGGTGATTATATCAAATTATTCTACCTTATTTTATTTATGAACTCTGTATTGCTTAGAATGCTATTTGTAAAAGAAATAATACTTTACACAGTTATAGGAACAATATATGTTTGTGTTTGCCTGAGTTTTAATCCCCAAAATACAATTTATTAACCATGTGATTGTAGATGCAGAACTTCATCTGTCAATGCCTCAATCCCCCAAGTTATAATAAGACCAATCTCATAAGGCTATTGTGAAAATTAAGTGATACTATGCATTTTAGCCACTAACTCAATTCCTGGCACAAGTAGAGTATTCACTAAATGTGAGCTATTATTATGTAGGCGTTGCTGCAATAGTCAGCATAATGGTTAGGTGAACTTTTAGAGTGAGACTAAGCTGGATTTGAATCTAGGTACAACTACATGAGAAAGTAACTAACCTTTCTGGCCCTGTATGTTGCTCTTCAAAATGGGCTTAATAAGAGTAGGGTGGCTGTGAGAATTAAATTAGTTTTAATACATGTAAAGCATGTAGAACAGAACCATCGTTAGCACATAGTAAGTGCTATGAGTAGTTAAAATGAGTATGAGTAGTTAACATTGTTTCTTTCCTTAGTCTTATGACATATAACTTAATGAGAGCTAAAGGCATAGCTGTTTTTAAGACTGGGATGTATAACTTATATTTATTAAGTGCTTACTATGTAGTATAACTTTTGTCATATTATGGATGAGAAAAACTGAAGTGCAAAGATATTGGGAAACATACCCGAGGTCAGTGATGGAGCCATAATTTGAATCTTTTGCTCCAAAGTCCTTGTTCTTTTCACTGAGTACTTTGATTAGCAGCTCTAAAGAATCCATTAATGATACTTTGAATCATGAGTAGTCTCCAAATATGAATGTACAACTGGAATTATAAAGTGATATTATATCTAGCTTACCTAGATATAAAATGAGTTCCCCAGAAATGGCTGGAATGAAAGCCTCATAATTAAAACTTTGACAGTAAAGATACAGGTTGGCCAGTAGGTGGATCCTGGTAGAACTGAAAGTTGGTGATCAACGCAGAAAGCACTGATTTTCTGTTGAACATTCTAAAGTGTGGTAGAATCAGAATAATAGAAGCAATTCTGTAAAAGCAAAACTGAATCCTCCATGCCAGAGCTTAAGCCTGTCCCTTGAGCACTGAGAGGGTAAATACTAGGCCTTCCTTTCCTGCCCTTTTGGTATCAGAGGCAACACTGCATCTTAGTGGGAGTAAAACTCTAAAGGATGGCTTTATTCTCTGTGTGGTGGCCTCGTCTAGAACTGCATTGATTCTTGGTCCTCTCTACACCTGTACAATACTATAAGTGCATTGCTAGTAACTGTAGTATCTTAGAAATCTGTGCCTCTTGCTCCAGCTAAGAAACACAGGCTTTTGAATAGAATAGATACTGCCATTTCACTTACTTGGTTTATACACCAACAAGGGCTTGTGGCATGTCTATGGTTTAGGGTTGTTATTCCATTTTCTAAGGTGTGTCAAATGCTTTAGTAGATTTAGTAGCCATTTTTTCTTTTGTAGCTCACTTGGGAAAAAAGTTTATTCAAGTTGAATATGATAGTTTTCTCCATTTATTATTTTGCAAGAAAGAGATTATAGACAGTTTTCATTTAGCAGAAAGCAAATGAATCTGTTATCCACCTTATTAATTCAGAAGGGAGATTTAGTTCTGTTACTCTGTCACAAAATAGATCAGAATGAAGAATGCACTGAAAACCATAATTCCTTGAAATCAGTTGAAAATGAAGAGAACTCAGTTTTGATAGACTTTGTTACTACACTTGAGAAACCCAAGGAAAGTCAAGTGACTACTGATGACCTTGAAGAAGAAAAGGAGAAAGCTGAACTGATTATGAATGGTAACTTAACAGTTGATGATCCACCACTGTTTCAACTTCAGAGTATCTTATGCACTGAGTCTGCAAAGGTATTTATATAAAATTGTACCTTCTATACTACAGCTTAAAATTCAAAATAGAACTTTTAAATATTTTATCTTCCATGTTAGGTACATCTGAATTATTCGTGGAAATAATGGTATTATACTGTCAAGTGATTCTTATTCAATAGAATTTTAACTTCAGGGAAGGTTTGCAGTGAAAATAATAAAACCCAACATTTCATTAAAAGTTAACAGAAGTATATGATCATAATATATTTTTAAATGTTTCAGAAATACATACCCAGAAGTGGGTATGTTTCTGTAGGTCTTCATGTTATAAAAATGCAGCTGTCTGGAATAATTTCTAAGGTTTTGAGTTAGTGAAGGATATTCCTTTGGATATCATTTTAAAATATTTTATAAATTTTAATGAAAATCTTTAAGAAAAGTTTATTAGCATCCATACTTATTTAAATGGATGGACAGGATCATTATCAGGAATATTATTATTATTACCTTGAGAACCAGATTTGTGATATGTAGGATTACTTGTCCCTACACTACGTTGCACCAGAGTACTATACTGTTAAAATTTATGGGGAGCATTTTTAGTCTTTATTTCTCCTAAATTTTCTTTTTTGTGTGTGTGGTATGCGGGTCTCTCACTGTTGTGGCCTCTCCCGTTGCAGAGCACAGGCTCCGGACGTGCAGGCTCAGTGGCCATGGCTCATGGCCTAGCCGCTCCATGGCATGTGGGATCTTCCCGGACCGGGACACGAACCCGTGTCCCCTGCATCGGCAGGCGGGCTCTCAACCACTGTGCCACCAGGGAAGCCCTATTTCTCCTAAATTTTCTTTATGCAGTTTCTTCTGCAGTTAATTGGTGGCTATGTATACTTATTACTAGGGAAGATAACAGCTGAAAACTTGTGGTTGAACAGGACTTTTATAAACAGAGTATTAAATTTTTATTAAATTTTATGGAGAAGGTTCATTAAGCCACATTCCAGGTATATTGTCCTTAACCAGTTTCCTTACGAAAAAGCTCTAATGCCAAGTTAGGGATGTGTTTACATCTGCTCTCACTTTAGTGTTAGCACCCATCTGTCCGTGTAAAGTAGAAAAGTTATTCCTTAAAAGGAAGAAGGGTATTCTGGAATTTATAGACAGGTCTTAGAAATGTTTAACAGAGGTAATTCTAAATTAGAACAGGTGATTTATATATAACAAGTAAGATTATAGCATATTTCTTTTGAATGAATCCTTGGCTTTATTCTTACTCTCTACTGAGTGATCTGAAGTCTGATTAATCATTCCCCTCTAAGGTCTCTTTGTTGGATTCTCCCCATGGAGTAAAAAGCAGACTCCTCACCACTGGAGATCTTATACGATTCTTCCCGGACCTTATACTCCTCAGCTTTCCCTGCCATTCACTGTGCCTCAGCATCTTTCACCATTTTTGGTTTCTCAAAATTATCAAGCTCTCCATAGAACATCATGTGGCCCTTTGTTATTCATCATTTATCTGAGCTCTGATGTCGAGCCTTCAGGGAGGCCTTCCCTGACCAAATTCATTATTGTGGCTCGTCAACTCCACTCTGTCACTGTCACTGGACCCTAGTTTATCTCCTTCGTGAGTGACATTAGTTTACGTGTTTATTGCCAGTCAACCTCCCTAAAATGTAATATCCTTGTTTGTTCCTGGTGCCAGCTATACTTGACACATAGTAGATGCTTAAAAAACATCGATTTACTGGAAGATTGGCCTCTAAGTCTAACTGATCGATACAGTGAGTAATCCATCTTTGGCTTTTTCTATTTAATAGAAAATAATCCAAGATAGAAATATGAAGAATAAAAAGTCAACAAATAATAGAGCATCCAGTGCATCTGGCAGGTAATAAAGTTATCATTTTCCATCAGTTATGGGTTTACATTCCAAGAAAACTAGTTTTAGTTTAACTTCTGTACAGTAAATTTCATTTGGTGTTACTTAATTTTCTTCATATGAGAAGAATGAAGTAGTTACTTCATGGTAAATCCCCCTAGTTGAATATATTCATTTATAAAAAGGAATTGATTAAGGATCCTCTATGTTCTACATTGCTCCTGGGATATAGTTTCTTTCTCCTGTTTTTCCTGAGACAGAAGATATACAGTGGTAATAAAGCTGAAGTCCAGCATTCACCTTCTCTATTAAATGTCTTTGTCCAACACATGAAAAATTGTACTTTAAACTTAGAGGTTCTATGGACTAAGTTGGTTTATTAAAATGATAAGAATTCATAAATGCTATTCAAAACCTTCTGAATCTTTTAAATTATCATTAGTCAAATGTAACAGGGGTCAGCAAACATTTTCTGTAAATTCGTGAGTTAGGACATATGTCAGGTCTTGGAGGCCATATGGTCTCTGTTGTAACTACCCAGTTCTGCTATTGTAGCAGGGAAGACACTGTTGGCATTATGCAAATAAATGAAAAAGCCAGGGTGCAATAAACTTTATATACCAGAATAGATGGGGGGCCAGATTTTCCCACCAACCCTGAAATAGAGGTTACTAGTCTAACTTTATATTTAAGATGGTTTATGTAGCAAAATAACATAAGAAACTATTAAAACCTACTTATTAATATTGTCTTTTCCCATGTAACTTGAGTCCATGTTTGTTAAAAATGTTTTAATTACAAAACCTTAAAAGAAAAATTGCATTGAAGCTATATAACTTTAAGTAATAAAATTTAAATTAGGTTGAATAGGGGTCTTTGTATACTAAGAACACATCATTTTCAAAGTAATTATAATTTATTAAATTATAATGTAGTTTTCAAATATAGTATTTGCAAAATCTAATGAATCTGTCTCTACCAAGTGGAGTTGTAATAGTTTATCTTGATTCATTTGGATCTTTTCAGATTAGTGACCTCTGAGTTCTTAAGGAAACCTGGTTCTCTAAGGAGAACTCCATTGACAGTTCCCACTTCTCACTATTTAGGGACTTTGAGAGTCTTGGACCAAAAGCCCTCACAGAAACAGAGTACAAAACCTGCCAGAGCAGATAACATAAGGGCAGCTATTTATCAGGTAAAAAGGAAAATATTTTTTTAAAAAATTAGAAGAATTAATCACTTACATAAGGTTTGTTTATCAGGAAGTAAAATGACCCTGTCAGAGATGATGATTTAATGTTTAATTTATTTCCTTTATAATACCTGAGCAATCCAAAGCTTTTTTTTTTTATATGTATACTAAATTATCTCCTTCTAGGCTTTGTTTAACTGATCTTAGTTGTTTTTAAAGAAAGAGAATATGCCATGGCAATTGATAAAAATACAGCAAAAGCAAAATGTAGTTGAGGTACACCTATGTTCTATACTTTTTCTCCTTTAAGTTTATATAGTTATGAACAAAAAGGGTTTTAATTTTTTTTTCTTTCCTAAGACTTTCTGTATTTGAGTTAAACTTACATAGAAGAAAGCTGTCCTAATTTTTTCACAATTCCAAAAAAGAAGTCTTTTTTTTTGTCTTATTTGTTGTACAGAATATAGTACACTTTGGAAAATTGTCCATGTGAATTTCCGAGAAAAATGTTAGTATATATAGTTGTACAGAATATAGTACACTTTGGAAAATTGTTGTACAGAATATTGTACACTTTGGAAAATTGTCCACGTGAATTTCAGAGAAAAATGTTAATATATGTAGTCATTACATTACACATTATATTACACATATATAAATCATATATACACATGATTTTCTTAATTCTTGCTCATCTTTACATATTAAAATATTATCAGATAAAGAATGATACTAGTACATATAAAATCTATAAGTTTTATGTTTTGCTTTTTTAAAGTTTTAATCATATATTTCAGAAACAAGAATTCTAATTCATTTGCAAAACTTTGAATATCATATAGCCTTTTTCTTGTTCCCACAGGAGTGGTGAGAAAAGAAAAATGTTTATTTACATGAAATGCACAGAATTAAAAGAATCGAAAGTGAAAACTTAAGGATTCAAAATGAACAGGTATTCTGAATATAGAAGTAAAAAATATTCTGGATTTTTAAGTCAGTAAAATAGTCTGAATGTTTAATATTTTTAAATCAACTGATTTTTAAATGGTGAAATAAATTGTATATAAAAGAATTGATTTCTGATTTTATTTCTCTGGTACTTTATACATTTTTAGTTTGATATAAATATAACTGTTTTACATGAAAACATGGATACACAGAGATTTTTATTATTTATATGTGAGCAATAGCTTTGGCACTACTGATTATGAACTTATTTTTTCTTGTGACCATGTACCTATTTCATTATTAAAAATTGACTTTGATATTACAACTTAGCCAGGAATATAAAGGGTCATCAGACATTAACCTTCAGTTTTCCCCTTTTCTATCTTGAGTTTTGTATGTATCTTCAAGACCAGCCTCTACCTGAGTATTTGCCCCTATCCTTCCCACTGACTGGAGCTGGGCTCTCATTTCAGTCTCTCCTGTACTTCACCTTCTGCCTCTAACTCCTTCCTACAACATGGTCCAGTTCTTTCCTATCTTCTAAAGTAAAATCCCTGAAAAAAACAAAAGAAAATAAAAACAACCCTTCATTGTGCTTTTTTTTTTTTTTGCGGTATGCGGGCCTCTCACTGTTGTGGCCTCTCCCTCCGCGGCATGTGGGATCTTCCTGGACCGGGGCACGAACCCGCGTCCCCTGCATCGGCAGGCGGACTCTCAACCACTGCGCCACCAGGGAAGCCCCCATTGTGCTTTTAATACTACTATGGATAGAAACATATTTCCCCAGCGCACAGCACTGTGTGGAGCAGCCCTGCAGGGGACGTGCCTGGACATTGACACTGCCTTTGCAGCATTATCTGCCACAGTCAGTGCCAGACACCTCATTTGCTCTTCACAACTCAGTGAGGGAGCTCATACTTTTGCTTCTAAATTATGTTATCTCTATAATAAAGCTTTATATCATTTAATGCTAAGCGATATTTTATAAGGCAAACATAGAATATTATGGGATTAGATTGAAGTAAGTAAAGTAATAACATACTTGCTATATGTTCACCTACATATTTTCTAATCTGGCACATGTTTTCAACACTTGGGATATGTTTATGCAGTAAGAATTTTATGCTCTGATGTCAGTCAAAACTCAGAGTTAAAGCACAGATCTGTAGTTTACTGTGTGACTTGACCAATTTACCTTACTCTGACAGGCCAGAAAGGTAAAGTTAAAATATCAGGAAAGTTACAGGCCAGAAAGGTAAAGTATATAACTTTACCTTTCTGGCCTGTAACTTTCCTGATATTTTTCTTTTAGTGCAATATTGCATTATGAGCACTTTGCAGTACGAATTAGCCTTTTACAGTTTATTTTCATAGCATTTGTTCAGTATACTTCCAAAAAAAATTCCTTCCCATACATGGTAGTAGATCAATATCTGATAAATGTTTAAGAAAGGACATTTTAAAATGCAGTGAATAATTCAGATAACATTCTTTATCAATTAACTTCTTTAAATCTATTTTAAATAGATTGCTTTGAAACCTAATTTGATGAATATGAAGGGAATTAAAAAAATGAATGTATGTATATCTATATCTATCTATATTTGTCTATTTATACGTATACATATTACTGTCTATTATTTTTCCAAAATAGAAAAGAGCTGCTAAGAGAGAAGAAGCCTTAGCATCATTTGAGGCCTGGAAAGTCATGAAAGAAAAGGAAGCAAAGAAGGTAGCTGCAAAAAAAAGGCTTGAGGAAAAAACCAAGAAGAAAACTGAAGAAGAAAATGCTGTGAGAAAAAGAGAAGCACTGCAAGTATGCAATGGTTTTGAATATCTTAATTATTTTTAAAATATTTGAAAATTAATGATTAACTGTGGTTTTACTATTTTATTATATTCACATTAAATAAAGTAACTGAACTTTTTCAGTCTTTAGAAAAATGGAAAGAGAAAAAGATGGAATATCTTAAAGAGAAAAGTAAAAAAGAGAAAGAATATGAAAGAGCAAAGAAACAGAAAGAGGAAGAAACTGTTGCTGAGAAAAGGAAAGATAACGTAACTGCTATTGAAAAATGGTAATCCAAAATAATAAATGTTTTGATAGATCTTAAATTAGTAACACTTTAGGCTTTTCTAAAATTCATTTACTTGAATGTTACTAATGCACTTAGTCTCATTATTGCAAAGACACATTAGGGAATCTTTATTATATATTCTCCTTTAACTTGCCAGTGTTTTGACTATCCTACATAGGAATGAAAAAAAGGAAGCTGTTTTCAAGGAAAAGGAAAAAGAGAAAATAAATGAGAAAAGAAAAGAAGAACTGAAAAGAGCTGAGAAAAAAGCTAAAGATAAACAAGCTCTTGATGAATATGAAAAATGGCTGGTAGGTGTTATTTGTTAATGCACTGTGTCTTTTAAATGTACTTGTTCTGACTTTTCTGTCCCTAATTCCAGTTCTATTTGTCCCATGCCTACTGACCATTTCTACCTGGAAGCTACCTTGTTGAATTCATTCTCTCCTACATATATCATAATTTATTTGATCTACTCATTTCTATTAATGATTCTACTATTCCTTAAAACACTCAGGCTTAAAACTTTAGTCATAATAATGTTCCTTACCTGCATCCCCACATTTAGTCACTTACCAGTCATGCCCATTCATCCTTTGCAATGATTCTCCTACCTAAAATTATAAAAAAGTGTACTGACAAGTGTATTACTGAAGGTATACCAGGTTAATTTAGGTGGAACTTGGTCCTGACACACAGTAAAATTGTATTTAATGAGAAAGTTATTCCATTTTTTATTTTCTTTTGATCTTTCTGATGACCTCGAGGAGAAGGTCTTATTTAAGTGGTTTTTTAATGAAAGCAATCAAGTATGAACGTTGGGAGAAATGATATCTAGCAGGACTTTATATTCTTTGTTTCAATGTACTTACGTTTATAGTTACTTTTCAATGATGGCAAGCAAAATACTGTTTTCTATTTTAAAATATCAATATAAATATATATTTTATTCATTTATTTTTGAATAAGTAAATAAGTAATACATTTCAGATGCATAAGTACTTTATGTGAATAGTTAACACATTCACGTGTTCAGCAATCAAAAAGTGCAAAATTTCTCCACAGGGCTTAGGGTCCAGTAGGGTTTCTTATCAAAGATTTTTGAATTCATGTCTATCAGCAAGTTAAAAAAATGTCATCCAGAGTATTTTTTTATTTGCATTTCTCTGGTTAGGATTGAGCTTGAGTATCCTTTCATTTGTGTGAGGATAATTTATATTATTTTTCCTGTAAAGTATCAATTCATAAACTGAACATTTTTTTGTTGGTCTTTTTCTTACTGATTTCTAGAAGCTTTTTTATGTACTAGGGAAATTAGCCTACCATTTCTGATATGAGTTACAAATTTTTTCCCATTGTATTTTTGGTCTCTCAACTTTGCTTATATCATTATTTTAGTAAATTTATTTATTTATTATTTATTTTTGGCTGTATTGGGTCTTCGCCTGTGCACACAGGCTTTCTCTAGTTGCGGCAAGCAGAGGCTACTCTTCATTGTGATGTGTGGGCTTCTCATAGCAGTGGCTTCTCTTGTTGTGAAGCATGGGCTCTAGGGTGCATGGGCTTTAGTAGTTGTGGCACGCGGGCTCAGTAGTTCTGGCTCACGGGTTCTAGAGAACAGGCTCAGTAGTTGTGGCACATGGGCTTAGTTGCTCTGCAGCATGTGGAATCTTCCTGGACCAGGGCTCAAACCCGTGTCCTCTGCATTGGCAGGTGGATTCTTAACCACTGTGCCACCAGGGAAGTCTTATATCATTTTATTCCATGAAGAATTTTATGTTATTTTCAGGTGTCAAATCTGTCAGTCTTTTTTTATGGCTTCTGATTTTCAGGTGTAGTTGAAAGGACTTTCTCCAAAACTTAGGGTCAAAGCTCCCATTTTTCTTCTAATAACTTTATGATTTTATATTTAACATTTTAACATTTGCTCCACTTAGAATTTATCCTAGTGTATGATGGGAAATATGATTCCATCTTTATTTTTTCCAAATGCATCTTTCATAAAACACAACTTTTACCCACTGATTTGAGGTACTGCCTTTATTATATGATACCTTAGATCATTCCCATATTTTCAGGTCTGTTTATTTCTTAACTTTCTGTTCCATTGGTCAATCTCACTGTACATACTCCAGTACAACACTGTTTCATCGTCAGGACTTTATATATTTTCATATATGTTTGGGTTAATCTCCCTTCATAACTCTTCATTCAATGTATTTCTGAATATTCTTGGGGGGGGGGTTTCCACATAAATTTTAGAATCAGTAGTAGCTAGAGACACACACAGGACCCAAAGCAGGCTATTTAAAGATAGGATAAAAAGATGCAACACTTAGGAATAAACTTAGGAAATGTGCAATACCAATATAGAGAAAACTTCTGAAGGACACAAATGAATACCTGAGAAATTAGAACAAAACTGTCCTTGTATAGAAACAATCTTATAATGATGCTATAAAGATGTCAGTTTTCCCTGAAGTAATTTACAAATTTAATGCAATCCTAATAAAAATACCAACAGAATTTATTGTTGTTTATGTGTTGACTTTAGTACTGCTATAATGCTAAATACATGCAGATAAACAGTAATAAGGCGATCAAAATTGGTTCAGTCGTTTGAATGAGGATAGTAGTGTTCTATGATGATTTCCTTAGATTAAACTCTTAAATAATGCTTTGTTCTAAGAAAAATTAAAAATCTTCTTATATTAAGGAGACGTATGCTAATTCTGCTAGTATCTTTTAGAGTAGTAACTGAATGTAAATGTTTCAGTTTTCAGTTTTATTTTCACATTGTCTTGAAATTGAGATAAAATTTCCTTAGTGACTAAGTCATAGTTAGGTACACAATGTTTCATTACAGTGGTTAGTCACTTTCTCATTCTAATCAATCCTCTGGAAAATAAAAACTCATCAAAGACCTAAGACAAAATAACTTGTTTTGGTATACAATATATCCCTACAATACAGCTCTACCTAAAAAAAAAATCCATGTACAACATGTTACAGCTCTGTTCCCCATCTTACCAATTTCTTATTGAAATTCGTTTGCAGAGAGAATGGAAAAATACCCCTATACAGAAGAGCTAATTACTTCAATTTTCATGTAAAGTAACATCTCAAAATTTTGATGTACAACCTAGTTTGGGGAGTGAGCAATTGATGGGTCACTGTTTTAAGTGAAAATTGTAGCCAAAGATCAGGTAAGATGCTTCTTCAAGCTGGTTCCCAGATTAATTCATAGTTACCTTTAATAAGAAAATAAGCAAAAGATTCAGACCCCAACAAACAACAGACAGGAGGACTTTTTAAGAAACCTCTTTTAATTATTACTCAAGATAACATTGATTCATGTAAATTGATATTAAGGTTGATAATTAATTGCCTATTTTCTGCCCTAACTTTTTAGCACCTGCCAGCAAACTCAAGGTTGCTTCCAGTTCCTCTCTCTCCCTATGTTAAATGGAATGGACAGTGAGGTTTTTTCAGTCAGTTTCTGAGGACACAGCATGGTCACTGCTTTTCTTTCACCTAGCTAGAGGGCCTGCCTCTCTCTAAAGTAATAAGATGATTGACCGTGGTCCAATTACACCTTTTATTTTCTCAGTTAGGATTCTGAAAGGAGGTTCTCTGTTTATTAGAAATAACAAAGATGAAAACATTCTCATTACGAAGAGCAAAATGTTAAGACAAAAAGAAAATTTCACACCTCTCTTCAATCCTTCTGTTGTATGTGAATAATTGCATGTTAATGGAACCTTACATTACCATATTCTTCTTGTGATATTATCAATTCCATTTATGTACTGATGAAAGAAGCATAGACACCTAATAATTTACCAAAATACCACTCCTCCCAAGCCATTCAGCCTGCAGAGGCAGGGTTGTCCAAGTGTTCCGTGACACCACTGCTCTTTGGAATACAAGGAAACCACTAAACTTTATAGTTTTAGCAGAAACTTGAAGAAATGGAGAGACAGTCCAAGCTGCAGGATGAAAGGCCAAATGCTATTAACATTTCAAGTATTCCTAGATCATTGTTTAGATTTCATATTAATCCTCAGATACTCAGTCATTTCTTGGAAGGGAGTATAGCAGGGAAACGAAATGGTTCTAAAATTCACCTGGTATAATAAAAATGTGAGACGATGGAAGATAATATTTTCAAAATAATATGAAGCAGGACTGTACCAATCAAGCAATGAAATATGAATTTACCATTTCACTCTCCTGTGAATCTGCATTCTCCTACCCTCCTGGATTATTCCCATCAAGTCTCAGGATAAGTAATCTTAATAAAAATAAACTCTCTTAATTCTTCATTTCCCTCCAGCTATGATCCTCATCTTTTTTAATAGCTAAACTTCTGGAAAGTTTGTTTACACTTCCTTAGTTCTTCATATCCTTTTCATCCTCAGTAAACCCCCATCTTATCCCTTTTCTGAAACTAAACTAAACTAAACTTTGAGAGTTACGATTTTGCCAGAGCATCTAGACTATGGTATGTATTCTTTTCTGCCCTGTTTCCTAGACCTCTGGGCATTCTGCACAGTCGATTTCCCCTTCCACTTGAGCTGTCTCCTCCTCTGCTGCCATGTTCCCCGGTTTACCTCTCAGCATTCTGCCTTTCTTCTCCAAATCACCTGTTGACAGCTCTTTTTTTTTTTTTTTTCAAACCTGTGTTCTAAATGTTACCATGGCCTGCCAGGCCCCGTCTGATCTTACACGTATACCTTGTCATTCTCATCTGGACCCCGCTCCCATCTCCCGCCAGGCTTTATTCACACTGGCTCTCTGGCTTCCTCTCCCATCCCAAGTTTTCCCCACTTGTCAGAGTCCTCACACACACTCTTCTGTCTGCGTGGGGTGCCCTCCCCTCAGTGCACATCACCAGTGGCTCCTCTTACCCATCACATCTCAAAGTGACTTTCCCTGAATCCACTTTTCTTTGAAAGTAAGTACTTCCTTTCATTTTTTATCAATCACAACAGCTTATTTATATGTTTCATAGAATTTCACACAATTTGGAATTATCTGTTGTTTATGTACTTGTTTATTAACCATTTATTTTGAAAGTTCCCTAAGGAACAGGAACAGTAACCTGTGTGTTTGTATTTTATAATCACTTCATGCATGGCTCCCTGTATACTGCTTGACCCAGAGTAAGATCTCAGTGCTTAACATTGAATGAATGAGCACAAATTATAGTATAGTACAAGTAGAATAATAGCTTCAGAACCTATTACCTGTAAGGATGTACTATATAATAAAGGAACACAAATTAATGGATGTGAGGCAATAACAATTGGGATTATTTGTGACATTTGGACATAAAATCACTTCGAACAATTACTTTACTGCAATACAAACTTCAGAAGATTTAAACATTAAATATAAAATGCCAAACAATAGAATACAGCATATTAATAATAAAAAATCAGTATATTTGCCGGCTGGAGGGTAATTTCCTACAACTTTGGAGAATAAATCATTATTGTCCAGCAAATTCGAACATATTCATACCCTACAAACTGGCAATTTCACTCCTAGGCATATACTTGGAGAGAAAATCTTGGCTTATAAGCACAAGGAATCAAACAGGGATATATTTACAGCAGCATTGTCTTTGTGTGGAAAAAACATTAGAACATCATGTCTTCAACACCAAAATTGATTAGTAAACTGTGATATGTTGATATACTGGAATTCTGTGCATCAGTGAACTAGAGCTACAGCTCCATATAGATGGATCTTAGAAATATGGTCATAAATAAAAGACAGTTGCAAAAGAATATATAGCATGGTACCTTTTAGCATAAACTCAAAAAACCTGCAAAACTCAAAAAACCTGCAAAACAAAATTATTTGTTGTTTGGGGATGAATACGTGTGTGTGATAAAGGTATTAAGGGATGCACTGCAACTATAAGCACTAAATTCAGTAATGGTTATCTCTGGATGGTGGAGAGAAAGCAGGTGTGGTGAGGGAGTGGGTACAAGGGCTGCACAAGTATTGGTCATGTTTTATTTCAAAAGGCAGGTAGTGGGTACACAAATTTTGACTATATTACTCTTTAAACAGTTTAGTTGTCTGTGGTTGAACTATTAATTTTTTGGTAAAAAATTAAGGACTAAAAATAATGTAGATAAAATGCTGCAAGGATAATATTTATTATATGAAAATGTAAATTGCTAAAAATTACAAGCACCAGTAACCATACAGTTAGAAGAGCCAAATAACAGAGCAAAAACTTCACAAAAGCACTAAAGAAATGAAAACGTACTCAAGCTCAATAACAAGCAAAGAAACATGAACCTCAATATTCAAATATTTTTAAACACTGTGAAGTATCCTCTGCTGCCATCACATATTCAACCTTTGCACCCAGTAAATTTATTTCTGAGACTCTGTTCTCAGAAAGTCATCACTAACTTCTAATAATTATTCTCTTTGAATTATGGGATTACAGGTCTTTTTTTCCTATTTTACATAATTTTTAAATATTATCACTTTTAATATTTTAAAAATTAAGTGGTGCGTTAACGCCTATTGATAATATGCTCATAAATTAGCAATATTCCCTAGCTGTTAATTACTTTATAACCAATTAAGCTAGCAAATGACATTTAAATACCTTATAATGATTATTTTGTTCTTCAGCAAGAAACTTGATTTGAAAATAATGGTCATATTTGTATATAAATTTATATATAAATAGTTTTCTATTTTCTCTTTAGGAAAAAAAAGAAAGGAAGGAAAGAATTGAATGGAAACAAAAGAAACATCATCCCTTTCTTGAAAATGAGGCACTTCCTCCATGGAGCCCTCCAAGCAGAACTGTGTTCTCAAAAGTGTTTTGATAATTCTTATTCTTGCATTATTTAGTTATTTATCAATTCACCAATTTTAGCCAAACTAAATTTAAAACTATTAATTCAATTATTTATAGTTAGAAGAGTCTATTTTAATAATTAAATGCCGGTCACTTCTGCTGACAATGAAAAAGATGCTTTACAGTTTAATCAGTGAAAGCATTGAAAGCATTTTTGAACTGTAGATAAACTGCTTCAAATGAAGAGCTAATAATCATATTGCTTTTACCATTGAAATACATAACCCTTTTTCATGTCCTGATCATCCTGATGATCCATGATCACTTTCCCTAACCTGTGCATGTTATTAGTATGTTTATTCTCCAATATAAAAAGAAAACCATCTAGGTACCATAATCATGAAATAATTGATTTTGCGAATGATTGCACCTCTAGATTCGGGTTTTAAAATGAATGGTCACTGGGGAGTATGCAAATATTATTTCTTCTAAAACTAATCTTTAGCTCAAAGTAGTTGCATTTGCACTGTGCAAGTTAGACTTTTGGTCAACTGAGGCAGTAGTTCAGTAGAATCATGCAATCACTGAGGCATTTTCTTTAAGAATGTTGCCATATGTTTTAATATGAGTATACTTTATCTGTTTTTGCTTAAGTGACAGTCATAGGCACTTTATAATGAGCAGACCTCTGAAATGTGTCTTCCTAAATTCTATCTCACTTTACTATTTCATTGATATCAAAAGATGTCCATTTCATGGTAATTATATACATTACTTATGGAAATTCCACAAGAGTCCAAGGTCATTATCACTATTTTTATTTCCCAAACTAAAGCCATAAAGATGATAATGGCAATTTTTGTCCTCTTAGCTAATCCAGAGTCATCTACCTTATATTTAGAAGACAGCTGTATGGGAAGGTAATTTGTAGAAAATGTCCAAAGAATCTATTTATTTGATCTCTGCATATCCTCATTAATCGGACTCATACTTGAACTGGTCAACTAGTTTATCACAGACCAAATATATGCTCTCAGAGTTGAAATGCTACTGCAGCCAATGATGCAATGCAATGATAGATGAGAAAAAAGTTACTATTTATGAAGTACCTGTTGTATCCTCTCTACTAGATCTTTACAAGTATTATTTTTGATCTTTACAACAACTATTCAGAGTACGTGTTATTAGCTTCATTTTGCAGATAAAAATACTGAGACTCAGAGAAATCAAAGAACTTGCCACTCATTTAGCATGTGACTGAGCTGGGATTAGAGCTAATGAAGTCTCTCTACCTCTAGAATTCAGATGCTCATGTTCATGCTCTCATGTGACCTCAGAGAACTGTAAATTCTGTCAAGACCTCTGTATTATATCAATCTTAAAAACACATTTTACTTTTCAGATCCTAAAATCATGTATTGTTTCCCAGAGATTATCTTTCCTTTAAGAAATAGCTGTTTGTTATTAGAAACAGTTAACCTCATTAGATCTTCAAAATGAAAAAAATAATTCATAGTATTTATGGAGTTAGTCAAATGCCCGTGTCTAGTATTAGAATGTCAGAGCACCCAGCGGGTTATGGAACTTAGGCTTTCAGACAGTTACTCGGGAGGTTTCACACTCTGAGGATTAGCCTTCTTGCTGCAGGGGATGTGCAAGGTAAGAAAGATGTCGTGGATCACTTTGTAAGATCACATCAGTGCTACAGATAAATTTAAAAATTTCATAAATAAAACTGGAAGCCTTTTTATACTACTGGAACTAGGAGAATCTGTCGTGAAATTGAACTAATTACCAGCAGTATCAGTATGGGATTTAGGGCCTCCCTTAGTTCATTTGTGTGTCCCCCACAGCACCAAACAGAAAAGATTAAGTATTTATTGTATTGAATTCTATTCAGGGCTTAAAAGATATTTGCAAATTCCAGGGAAGTAAAAGGAAAAATAGAAAAATGTACAGCTACTTTTATGAATGTGAGATCTTAAGTGTGTGTGTCATAGATTTCACATTAAATATTGACTTAAGCATTCTGAACATTTTCTTCTAATTTATCATGCATAATGGATTAACTATTATCACCTCTGAGTTGTGAGAATTGAAGTTAGTTAATTAATATAAAGAATATGGCACATAAGAAAAGACTTAATAAATGTTCATTGTTTTCACTTACTTCCTACCTTGAGCCGTTTGTTTCCCCACCTCATGTTTGTGAGAAGGTTAACATGGATGAGGCTGATAATGATGAGTTAACATTTCACTTGGTTGGCATATAAGAAGAAATCTCTGCTTTCCCTACCAGTCTAGGTTGTAGCACTCAAAAGAGAATATAGAGGTGACCTGCGTTTGGGACCTTCTAAAAAGAAATCTAGATACTAATTCCTTAGCATTGCTTGTGAGGTCAATGAAAAGGGAAATTGAGGTGTTTGCAAAGACCCAGCAAGTCATTTCCCTCAAATGGGATTTTCATCTTGCTACGCTAAATAATATATTATTTCCTGTTTACAGCAAGCTGTGCTGATTGAATTGCCTAGTTGAATGAAATCACCTCTTTGCCTATAGCAGAAATAAAGCTGAGTTCTCAGAGCTGGATGAAAATACAGTGCTATTTACTTTCTGAGATCCAAAGGGGAGAATCAAGCCAGGTAATATTCTCCTGAATGTATTTGTCTATTTAAAGTGTATGCTTTCCCCATATTTCTTTAGAAATTATCAGATATCGGGCTTCCCTGGTGGCGCAGTGGTTGAGAGTCCGCCTGCCGATCCAGGGGACACGGGTTCGTGCCCCGGTCCGGGAGGATCCCGCGTGCCGCGGAGCGGCTGGGCGCGTGGGCCGTGGCGGCTGAGCCTGTGCGTCCGGAGCCTGTGCTCTGCAACGGGAGAGGCCGCGACAGTGAGAGGCCCGCGTGCCGCAAAAAAAAAAAAGAAATTATCAGATATCAATACCATTAACTTTCATTAAGTTTTTATTATGAGGGAATGTTAATTCAAATGAAAGACACTAAAAGCCTATAGATTTTCAGATTAAACTTCTAGTTGTGTAAACTGTATTGAGCACTTAAAGAATGCTGACATTTAAAGTAAATAGGAATTTAATGAATATTTTAAAACATTACTGAGAATAATTTCCCTAGAAACTTAAATAATAATACTAAAAAATAAAATTTTATTCAGAAATGAAGTTTCATAATAACCAAGAAAATTAGTGACATAAATAAAAAGAAACAATGTGGCATTTTAGATCAGTAGGAGGTTAAAATTTTCTTAATGTAAGAAAATAAGAACTGTTCAGGGATAACAATATTCCAGTGGTTTGTATTGTACCACATTTTGGTTAGTAGTTCATTTATTGTTTTATATAGTATTGAAACTGATATTTTTCATGTTGCCAAAGCAGTACCTGATAGTAGTTAGGTGTCCAAAGGTATATGTACCTTAGAGTGATATAACTGTGAATCTGAAAGGAATTTTAATAAGCCTGGCCCAGACTTATTTCTAAATTGAAGAAACTGATTTCCAAAGCCTCTGACTTGCTCAGGCTCACACAAATGACTAAGAAATCTAGAGTGACAACTCAGGTATCAGGTTTCCCAGCTGTAGACTGTCCACCATTCCACAATTTTGATAATCTGATAAAAGTTTTGCACTAACTCTTGTAACTGTGATTATTGTTAATGTCATTGATTTTTATCCTCTCAGATGTGCCCTTGCTCTTTCACGGCCTTCTCCATAACTGTCCACCAGATCAGAGCTGTTTGTGCACCTACACTGTCACTGAAAATGTGGGGGAATACTGACATTTTTAAAATCCTGAGTCATGGGCTAAGATACAGTAGAGAAAAAGAATTTTACAAAATAGGAGAAATTGATGTTTGTCAAAATAGCTCCCAAGAATAAACTGAAACAGAAAACACATTTTCCTGATTTAATTTTGACTCTGCTTTCAATAGTGCTCTATTAAAAAGTATTTAAACCCATATGCCTCCATTCTACACAAAGCAAAGGTACTATCAATTATCCTGCTTCCTAGGTACATTGGCTGACAGAAATAATGAATACTATGTAACATTTAACTGAAGACTTCTCTGAATTCTTTTTACTTTAAAATTTCCTGTGATTTGGTTATTTTGAAACATGTGTTACATATAGTTGTATAATGTTAACTTGTGTCAACTAAATCCTTGGTATTGGATTTAGGATGTTTTCAGAATTATTTTAGGAGATGTGTTTAATGTCTGCTTTTTAGTAGCATATTTTCATGTAATGTTTAATTAAAGTGAACCATACAAGATTTATTTTATTGGGTGATATTATTTATTGACTGTGCCCAAATGTATTTCATAATGATAGAAAATATGGCATGAGTTATATTTGTGGGCTAAAGGTGAAATAATCATTTTGTTGATATATCTTATTAAAAATCACTGAAAATTTGGATATAAAACTTTTTTACTTAAAACACTACACAAATTACAAAGGTAATGTAAGTATATAATTATTAATAACTAGAAAATGCAAATAGCAAAAATTACCCACATTGTCTTTTCCCAAAGACAATCATAATTATTTTGTTTTCTTCCAGTTTTTATTTTCTAGTTCATTTTCCTCCATACATGAAATTAAGCTGTCAATAATGTAGAGGTACAGTTCCCTCTCTTTTCTCCTCTAATTTTCTCTGTGTCTCTATTGCTCTACCATGCTGCTATATGTCTGTATACATATGTGTGTAAAGGTATGTGTGTATATTATATAAAATACAACACATGCACATACATGCATATATTCAAACATACATATTTTTATTCTTTAAAAATGAGATCAAACTACATATTTGGTAACCAGATTTTTTCCACTCAACAGTATATAATGAACATATTTCCATGTTATTACACCTTTCAAATAATCTTTGATGCAACTACAATTTATTTAACCTATTTTTGAGCAATTTGTTTCCTTAAGAATGTTGACTATAATAAGTAATAATACAGTCAACATTCTTGTAGTCAATAGCCTTGTTATTAGTGATGGTAGACCTCATTAAATTTATGAAATGAAAAAATAATTCAGAATATTTAAAGAGTTAGTCAAACGCCTGTATCTAGTATTTAAATGTCAAAACAGGGCTTCCCTGGTGGTGCAGTGGTTGAGAGTCCGCCTGCCGATGCAGGGGACACGGGTTCATGCCCCGGTCTGGGAAGATCCCACATGCCGCGGAGCGGCTGGGCCCGTGAGCCATGACCGCTGAGCCTGCGCGTCCAGAGCCTGTGCTCCGCAACGGGAGAGGCCACAGCAGTGAGAAGCCCGCGTACCGCAAAAAAAAAAAAAAAAAAAAAAGTCAAAACATCCAGTGGGTTATGGAACTTAGGCTTTGAGACAGTTACTCAGGAGGTTTCACACTCTGAGGATTAGCCTTCTTGCTGTAGTGCATGTACAAGTTGAGAAAAGTGTCATGGATCGCTTTGTAAGATCACATCAGTGCTACAGATAAATTTCATAAGTAAAGCTAGGAACAGATTCATACTGCCAGGACTATAAGACATGGAATGGGAGTTTAATGGGTACAGAATTTCAGTTTTGCAAGATACAAAGAGTTCTGGAGATTGTTTGCACAACCATGTGAATATCCTCCAAATTATGTAACTGTACACTTAAAAAGTGATTGCATTATGTTGGGAAAGCTTATGTATATTCTAATATTTACAGTTAAATAGATTGAGACCTATCAAGAAAACTCTCTTCTTTTTTCTTGGTGTACTTCTTATTTTTTTACTTTTTTTTTTTTTTTTTTTTTTTTTTCCGGTACGTGGGCCTCTCACCGCTGCGGCCCCTCCCGCTGCGGAGCACAGGCTCCGGACGCGCAGGCTCAGCGGCCATGGCCCACGGGCCCAGCTGCTCCGCGGCACGTGGGATCCTCCCGGAACAGGGCACGAACCCACGTACCCTGGATCAGCAGGTGGACTCTCAACCACTGCGCCACCAGGGAAGCCCTTGGTGTACTCCTTTTAAGCAACAACAATGAAAAAGAAAAAAAGGAAGAAAGAGAGGAAGGAAGGGGAAGAAAGGAAAGAAAAAGAAAGAAAGGAAAGAGAGAGAGAAAGGAAGAAAGAAAAGGAAAGAGGGGAGCCAGACTAGGGCTCACTGGCTCATTCAGTCTTAAGCAGTGGTCCCCAACCTTTTTGGCACCAGGGACTGGTTTTGGGGAAGACAATTTTTCCACGGACTGGGGGCGGAGATGGGGATGGTTCAGGTGGTAATGCGAGCGATGGGAAGCAGCAGATGAAGCTTTGCTCGCTCACTGGTCACCTCCTGCTGTACGGCCCAGTTCCTAACAGGCCACTGACAAATACCAGTCTGCAGCCCAGGAGTTGGGGACCTCTGGTTTAAAGAATGAATCCTGAGTAGAATTATTTTTTTAACTAGGGCTGAAATTCAGATATGCCCAAGTGTGGATGCTGAATCCAGACCCTGCAGCTGTGCCTCGACCATGATGAGTGGAGGGAGTGGTCACTCTGTAGCTACTTGTTTCTCAGTAGATCTAGAGCTCAGAGTTACACTTCTAAAGCTTGTGATTGTGATCTCCACAAATGCTACCAGATGTTGATTGTTCCATATCAAAACTGTTAGTTCATCAAGTGGTGAACAAGCTGCCATATGCCAGACTCTTTTATGAAGCTTTTGGGATATGGCAGTAATAGACAGACACGGGAACTTATATGCAAGTTGGGAGGAGACAAACAGAAATCACTGAACAAAAAACAAAATAATTTTAGTCTCTGATAAATTCTGTGAAGAAGTTAAAATAATTTAATGTGATAAAGCATGACTGGGATCTAGAAGATTTTTAGCAATTTTTTTTAGCAATAAGAATAGAGGAGGCATCTCTGAAGAAACAATATTTGAGTTGTGACCTGAAATGATGAGAAGACAACCCCAGGATGACTGTTGGAAGAATGGTCCAAGCAGAGGGCACACTGAGTGCGAAGGCTTTGAGGAGGAAAAAAGCCAACATTGCTTGGTGATGAACAAGGAGCAGAGAGTAAGGAAATGAAGCCAGAAAGGTACGTAGGCTCTAGCATATAAAAAGAGTTAGAAGCCGTTTTAAGGAGTCTGAATTTAATTCCAAGTGCAATGGGAAGGTTTTAGTTTGGGACCTAAATGATCTGACATGTACTTTAAAAAGCTCCCTCAGGCTCCTGTGTGGGGGATAGCTTGTTGGAAGATTTCTTTCCTGTCCTGGTAGAGATTGATGGAGACTTGGTCTGGGGTTGTAGCAGTGGAGGTAATAAGAAGTGGTTGGATTTAAGATACAGTTGGATGGTAGAAAAATAGACTTTTCTAATGGACTGAGTAGGAGATATGAAGGATAGAGAAAAGTCAACAACGACTTCAGGGTTTCATCATAGCCTGAGCCAATGGATGGGTGGTGATGCCTTATATTCAGATAAGCATGAAGGTGAAAGATTTTGGGGTGTGAGGGGTGGTGATAGATTTGAGGGAATTGGTCCTAGACATTTCAGAGCCTAGTGAAGAGATTAGGGGAAAGAGATGCTGATTGACCTGAGTATATGTCTGACCCTGCTTGCTCCTTAATTAATGTATACCTACAAAACCCCATGACACAGTTTCATTCAAGGGGCACTTCAAGCCTGGGCCATGATGTTTACCAGGATGCAGTCACGTCTTATGACAACCAATGCCTGGTATTAAGCCCAATCACACACAAGTCCAATGACAACTTCCCTTGCTGTTTGGTGAGTCTTTTCTGCCTTCTCCCACCATATTTAGTAGGGGCTACTTCAGTATATCATGTCCAGGGGTAATGGTAACAAAAGAGATTTCTCTGTGTTTTTACTTCTGGGAAGTTGCTTGCCCCATGTGACCTTTTTTTCACTCTTTTTCCAGCAACTTTCTAATTTTGCATATCAATAAATATATGGGAAGATCAATGTTTGTCAAGCAAAACACAAACTTAATATTCTATTCCAGAGCTAACAGCTGATAGATTCACAAAATACTGAATTCACAAGTGTTTTATTGTGATTTATAATAAGAAAAATACATACATATGTAAGTATATATATATTTATATATATAATATATACATTTATATATATATATATATATATATATATATATATATATATATAGGTCTTCATCCCCATTTCTGGCACAGAGCTCCTAAAACCCTTGGAATTTTCTAATAAGTGATGACAGCAACATAGATGTCTTGTGTTATGTTAATGAGGTCACTTTTGGAAAGCCCTTAGGTAACTTAAGGATGGAGGCTGGTTGCCAGGAGACCCAACTATGTGATTGGAGAATTGGAACTTTCAGTCCTACCCCCTAACCTCTGGGGAAGGGAAAGTGGTTGGAGGTTGAATCAATTGACTATGTCTGATAATTTAATCAATCATGTTTATGTAATGAAACCTCCATAAAACCTCAAAAGGACGGGTTCAGAGTGCTTCAGGGTTGGTGAACACGTGGAAATTTGGAGAGAGTAGCATGCCTGGAGAGGGCATGGAAGCTCTGTGCCCTTACCCATATCTTTCCCTATGTATCTCTTGCATCTAGCAGTTCCTTAATTATATATTTTTATAATAAACCAGTAATCTAGTGAGTAAAATGTTTATCCAAGTTCTGTGAAAACTCTAGCAAATTAAACCAACCCAAGAAGGGGGTCATGGGAACCTTCAATCTGCAGCCCCATTGGTCAGAAGCATAGGTGATAACCTGGGCTTGTGATTGGCATCTGAACTGGGGTGGGGGACTGGGGTGTGAACACAACACAATCTTGAGGAACTGAGCCCTTATATTGTCAGAATGGAGTTGAATTGTAGACACCCAACTTGTGTCACAGAATTGCTTATTGGTGGTGTGGGAAAACCTCCACACATCGGAATCTGAGTGCAGAACCCACTTAACCAGTTACAAAAAAGTATACAGTAAAAAATAAGTCTACTGTTCTCAGCCCCTGGTATCCCTTTCCAGAAAGCAACTGTCATTAATAGTTTTTTGTTTGTCCTTCCAAAGATGTCGCATATATTAAAAGTATATAATTATTTGTTCTCTTAACCCCTTCAAATGATAGTATACTACATGTACTATTCTGCACATTGCTTATATCTTGGAAAACTTCCCAGATTAATGCATATAGAATTACCCTGTTCTTATTTATAGCTACATGCTATTACATTACATGGATATTTGATAGTGTATTCAAACAGTTCCCTTTTGAAAGACAATTTCTTTCCAATCCTTTGGTATTACAGTGTCAAGTAATAGATCAGCTATACAGTAATTTTAACACTAACATGCTATTTTACTCGTATACAGGGGAAACCAAGCAATAGATTGATTTCATCTAAAAATGAAAGGAAAAAAAAGCCAACAGGAATTATATAAGAGGAAAGAAAAAAAGGCAAAAGGAAGAAGAAAAATGTGCTGACAATGTGTATATGTGACCTGTATTTTTCTATCCTTAGGTAAGCTGCTGACTACCTGGCAGTGCTCAGAGGCCAGTTGGGGTATTCTGCCTTGGACCATCTGGATAGATCATTAGAGAAAACAATTTCAGTTGGTTACAGAGTCTTTGAAAAACCTTGAGATTGGAATCAATAAAGTATATCTGAAAGGCTGTCCCAGGAAAATCATTTTCTGTGTCTCTGGTTAGCAGTTTACCTTATTCAAGCCAGGACTGCACCATTTCCCTCATTGGATTTCCTCACAAAAATACTGCAGGGAAGAATTTTGCATGTGATTTTACATGTGGAAAAGTATAATGGTAGCATCAACGCTGACAACTGGATTGCTGGATTGAAAGATATGTGCATTTTAACTATGAGAGATGTTACCATACTGGCCTACACAATATACCGTCAACTTTTTCCTCTTTACCTCCAACTCACATTTAATTTCTAGTATTTCAATACACACTGACTTGATTTAGAACACAAGAATATTTCAAATTTTACCAAGAAACTTAATTGCTCTTATTTTTCTTAAAACATGGAGCCATTTCTTTTTGTATTTTGTAAATAGATATTTATTGGAGTTATAATTGCTTCACAATACCATGTTAGTTTCTGTTGCACAACAAAGCAAATCAGCCATATGCATACACATATCCCCATATCCCCTCCCTCTTGAGCTTTCCTCCCATCCTCCCTATCCCACCCCTGTATGTCATCACAAAGCACTGAGCCAATCTCCTTGCGCTATGCTGCTGCTTCCCACCAGCCAACTATTTTACATTCAGTAGTGTATATATGTCGATGCTACTCTCACTTCACCCCAGCGTCACCCTCCCACCCCATGTCATCAAGTCCATTCTCTATGTCTACGTCTTTATTCCTGCCCTGAAACTAGGTGCATTGTACCATTTTTTTTTTACATTCCATATATATGCGTTTGCATAAGGTATTTATTTTTCTCTTGACTTACTTCACTCTGCATGACAGACTCTAGGTCCATCCACCTCACTACAAATAACTCAATTTCATTTCATTTTATGGCTGAGTAATATTCCATTGTATATATGTGCCACATCTTTTTTATCCATTCATCTGTCAGTGGACATTTAGGTTGGTTCCATGTCCTGGCTGTTGTAAATAGTGCTGCAAGGAACATTGTGGTGCATGTCTCTTTCTGAATTATGGTTTTCTCAGGGTATATGCCCAGTAGTGGGATTGCTGGGTCATATGGTAGTTCTACTTTTAGTTTTTTAAGGAAGCTCCATACTGTTTTCCATAGTGTTTGTATCAATTTACATTCCCACTGACAGTGTAGGAGGGTTCCCTTTTCACCACACCCTTTCCAGCATTTATTGTTTCCAGGTTTTTTCATAATGACCATTCTGACCAGGGTGAGGTGATATCTCATTATAGTTTTGATTTGCATTTCTCTAATAATTAGTGATGTTGAGCGTCTTTTCATGTGCCTCTTGGCCATCTGTATGTCTTCCTTGGTGAAATGTCTATTTAGGTCTTCCACCCATTTTTTAACTGGATTGTTTGTTTGTTTTTTTTTAGATTTAGCTGCATGAGCTGTTTGTATATTTTGGAGATTAATCCTTTGTCTATTGTTTCATTTGCAAATATTTTCTCCCGTTCGGAGGGTTGTCTTTTTTTTTCTTCTTCTTCTTTTTGGTACGCAGGCCTCTCACTGTTGTGGCCTTTCCCGTTGTAGAGCACAGGCTCGGACGCGCAGGCTCAGCGGCCATGGCTCACGGGCCCAGCTGCTCTGCAGCATGTGGGATTTTCCCGGTCTGGGGCACAAACCCGCGTCCCCTGCATCGGCAGGCAGACTCTCAACCACTGCGCCACCAGGGAAGCCCCGGAGGGTTGTCTTTTGTCTTCTTTATGGTTTCCTTTGCTGTGCAAAAGCTTTTAAGTTTACTTAAGTCCCATTTGTTTATTTTTGTTTTTATTTCTGTTAATCAAGGAGGTGGGGTCAAACAAGATCTTGCTGTGGTTTATGTCAAAGAGTGTTTTTCCTAAGTTTTCCTCTAACAGTTTTATAATGTCTGGTCTTACATTTAAGTCCTTAATCCATTTGGAGTTTATTTTTGTATATGGTGTTGGGTAGTGTTCTAATTTCATTCTTTTACATGTAGCTATCCAGTTTTCCCAGCACCACTTATTGAAGAGGCTCTTTTCTCCATTGTATGTTCTTGCCTCCTTTGTCATAAATTAGATGCCTATATGTGCATGGGGTTATCTCGGGGCATTCTACCCTGTACCACTCATCTATATTTCTGTTTTTGTGCCAATACTATACTGTCTTGATTACTGTAGCTTTGTGCTGTAGTTTGAAGTCAGGGAGCCTGATTCCTCCAACTCAGTTTTTCTTTCTCAAGATTGCTTTGGCTATTCAGGGTCTTTTGTGTCTCCATACGAATTGTAAGATTTTTTGTTCTAATTCTGTGAAGAATGCTATTGGTAATTTGATAGGGATTGCATTGAACCTGTAGATTGCTTTGGGTAGTATAGTCATTTTCACAATATTGATTCTTCCAATCCAAGACCATGGTATATTTCTCCATCTGTTTATGTCATCTTTGATTTCTTTCATAAGTGTTTTATAGTTTTCTGAGTACAAGTCTTTCACCTCCTTAGGCAGGTTTATTCCTAGGTATTTTATTCTTTTTGTTGCAATGGTAAACGTGAGTGTTTCCTTAATTTCTCTTTCTGATTTTTCATTGTTGGTATATAGGAATGCCAGAGATTTCTGTGCATTAATTTTGTATCCTGCAACCTTACTAAATTCATTGATTAGTTCTAGTAGTTTTCTGGTGGCGTCTTTAGGATTTTCCATGTATAGCATCATGTCATCGGCAAACAGTGACAGTTTTACTTCTTCTTTTCCAATTTCTATTCCTTTAATTTTCTTTCTTCTCTGATTGCTGTGGCTAGGACTTCCAAAACTATGTTGAATAAGAGTGGTGAGAGTCGACATCCTTCTCTTTTTCCTGATCTTATTGGAAATACTTTCAGTTTTTCACCATTGAGTATGATGCTTGCTGTCGGTTTGTCATATATGGCCTTTATTATATTGAGGTAAGTTCCCTCTATGCCTATTTTCTGGAGACTTTTTATCATAAATTGGTGTTGAATTTTGTCAAAATCCATTTCTGCATCTATTGAGGTGATCATATAGTTTTTATTCCTTAATTTGTTAATGTGGTGTATTACATTGATTGATTTGTGTATATTGAAGAATCCTTGCATCACTGGGATAAATCCCACTTGATCCTGGTGTGTGATCCTTTTAATGTGCTGTTGGATTCTGTTTGCTAGTATTTTGTTCAGGATTTTTGTATCTATGTTCATCAGTGATATTAGCCTGTAATTTTTTGTGTGTGAGATATCTTTTTCTGGTTTGGGTATTAGGGTGATGGTGGCTTCATAGAATTAATTTGGGAGTGTTTCTCTCTTTGCAATTTTTTGGAAGAGTTTCAGAAGGATCAGTGTTAGCTCTTCTCTAAATGTTTGATAGAATTCACCTGTGAAGCCATCTGGTCCTTGACTTTTCTTTGTTGGAAGATATTAAATTACCATTTCTATTTCATTACTTGTATTAGGTTTGTTTAGATTTTCTAATTCTTCCTGGTTCAGTCTTGGAAAATTGTACCTTTCCAAGAATTTGTCCATTTCTTCGTGGTTGTCTATTTTATTGGCATATAGTTGTTTGTAGTAGTCTCTTATAATCCTTTGTATTCCTGCAGTGTCAGTTGTAATTTCTCCTTTTTCTTTTCTAATTTTATTGATTTGCATCCTCTCACTTTTTTTCTTGATGAGTCTGTCTAA
Organism: Grampus griseus; assembly: GCF_964374135.1. Taxonomy (NCBI): domain Eukaryota; kingdom Metazoa; phylum Chordata; class Mammalia; order Artiodactyla; family Delphinidae; genus Grampus; species Grampus griseus. The sequence continues at coordinate 38,149,258 of NC_138997.1, forward strand.
GGGTTTATCAATTTTGTTTATCTTCTCAAAGAACCAGCTTTTAGTTTTATTGATCTTTGGTATTGTTTTCTTCATTTCTATTTCATTTATTTCTGCTCTTATCTTTATGATTTCTTTCTTTCTAATGACTTTGGGTTTTCTTTGTTCTTCTTTCTCTAGCTGTTTTAAGTGTAGGGTTAGATTGTTTATTTGAGATTTTTCTTGTTTCTTCAGGTGTGATTGAATTGGTATAAACTTCCTTCTTAGAACTGCTTTTGCTGCATCCCATAGGTTTTGGGTTGTCAATTTTCGTTGTTATTTGTCTCTAGGTATTTTTTTATTTCTTCTTTGATTTCTTCAGTGATCTCTTGGTTATTTAGTAGTACAGTGTTTAGTCTCCATGTATTTGTGTTTTTTACAGTTTTTTTCCTGTAATTGATTTCCAATCTCATAATGTTGCTATCAGAAAAGGTGCTTGATATGATTTCGATTTTCTTAAATTTTCTGAGGCTTGATTTGTGACCCAAGATGTGACCTATCCTGGGTAATGTTCTGTGTGCATTTGAGAAGAAAATGTAATCTTCTGTTTTCGGATGGAATGTCATATAAATATCAATGAAATCTATCTGCTCTATTGTGTCACTTAAAGCTTCTGTTTCCTTATTAATTTGATGATCTGTCCATTGGTGTAAGTGAGGTGTTAAAGTCCCCCACTATTACTGTGTTACTGTCAATTTTCTCTTTTATAGCTGTTAGCATTTGCCTTGTGTATTGAGGTGTCCCAATATTGGGTGCATATATATTTATAATTGTCATATCTTCTTCTTGGATTCAACCCTTGATCATTATGTAGTGTCCTTCCTTGTCTCTTGTAACATTCTTTAAAGTCTATTTTATCTGATATGAGTACTGCTACTCCAACTTTCTTGATTTCCATTTGCATGGAATATCTTTTTCCATCCCCTCACTGTCAGTCTGTATGTGTCTGTCCCTAGGTCTGAAGTGGGTCTCTTGTAGACAGCATGTATGTGGGTTTTGTTTTTGTATCCATTCAGCAAGACTGTGTCTTTTGGTTGGAGCATTTAATCCATTCATATTTAAGGTAATTATCAATATGTATGTTCCTATTATCATTTTCTTAATTGTTTTGAGTTTCTTTTTGCACGTCCTTTTCTTCTATTGTGTTTCCCACTTAGAGAAGTTCCTTTAGCATTTGTTCCTTTAGATGGTTTGGTGGTGCTGAATTCTCTTAGTTTTTGCTTGTCTGTAAAGCTTTTGATTTCTCTGTCCAATCTGAATGAGATCCTTGCCAGGTAGAGTCATCTTGATTGTAGGTTCTTCCATTTCATCACTTTAAATATATCATGCCACTCCCTTCTGGTTTGTAGAGTTTCTGCTGAGAAATCAGCTGTTCACCTTATGGGAGTTCCCTTGTATGTTGCTTGTTATTTTCCCCTTGTTGCTTTTAATACTTTTTTTTGTCTTTATTTTTTGTCAATTTGATTACTATGTGCTTTGGCATGTTTCTTCTTGGGTTTCTCTTTCCTGGGACTCTGTGTGCTTCCTGAACTTGCGTGGCTATTTCCTTTCCCATGTTAGGGAAGTTTTTGACTCTAATCTCTTCAAATATTTTCTTGGGTCCTTTCTCTCTCTCTTCTCCTTCTGGGACCCCTATAATGTGAATGTTGGTGAGTTTAATGTTGTCCCAGTAGTCTCTTAGGCTGTCCTTCATTTCTTTTCATTCTTTTTACTTTATTCTGTCCCATAGCCATGAATTCCTCCATTCTGTCTTCCAGGTCACTTATCCATTCTTCTGCCTCAGTTATTCTGCTATTGATTTCTTCTAGTATATTTTTATTTCAGTTATTGTATTGTTCATCTCTGTTTGTTTGTTCTTTAATTCTTCTAGGTCTTTGTTAACCATTTCTTGCATCTTCTTGATCTTTGCCTCCATTCTTTTTCTGAGGTCCTGGATCATCTTCACTATCATTATTCTGAATTCTTTTTCTGGAAGGTTGCCTATCTCCACTTTGTTTAGTTGTTTTTCTGGGGTTTTATCTTGTTCCTTCATCTAGTACATAGTCCTCTGCCTTTTCATTTTGTCTGTCTTTCTGTGAATGTGGTTTTCGTTCCACAGGCTGCAGGATTGTAGTTCTTCTTGCTTCTGCTGTCTGCCCTCTGGTGGATGAGGCTATCTAAGAGGCTTGTGCAAGCTTCCTGATGGGAGGGACTTGTAGGTAGAGCTGGGTGTTGCTCTGGTGAGCAGAGCTCAAACTTTAATCTCCTTGTCTGCTAATAGGTGGGGCTGAGTTCCCTCCCTGTTGGTTGTTTGGTCTGAGGCAACCCATCACTGGAGGCTACGGGCTCTTTGGTGGAGCTAATGGCAGACTCTGGGAGGGCTCATGCCAAGGAGTACTTCCCAGAACTTCTGCTGTCAGTGTCCTTGTCCCCACAGCCAACACTGCCTCTGAAGGAGACCCTCCAACACTAGCAGGTAGGTCAGTTTCAGTCTCCTATGGGGTCACTTCTCCTTCCCCCGGGTCCTGATGCTCACACTACTTTGTATGTGTCCTAACAGAGTGGAGTCTCTGTTTACCCCAGTCCTGTTGAAGTCCTGCAATCAAATCCTGCTAGTCTTCAAAGTCTGATTCTGTGGGAATTCCTCCTCTCATTGCCAGACTCCCAGGTTGGGAAGCCTGACTTGGGGCTTAGAACCTTCATTCCAGTAGGTGGACTTTTGTGGTATAGTTGTTCTCCAGTTTGTGAGTCAGCCACCCAGCAGTTATGGGATTTGATTTTATTGTGACTGCACCCATCCTACCATCTCATCTCATTGTGGCTGTTCCTTTGTCTTTGGATGTGGGATATCTTTTTTGGTGAGTTCCAGTGTCTTCCTGTCAATGATTGTTCAGCAGTTAGTTGTTCAGCAGTTAGTTCCAGTGCTCTCACAAGAGGGAGTGATCACACATCCTTCTACTCTGCCATCTCAAACCAATCTCTAGTCAGCTGTTTCTTATGGACAGAAGTCCATGAGCTGCTAGAGGAGTTTCTTTCTTGGGTGTCCAAGAAGCACAACTATGGTAGGACCAATGGAAATGTGATGTGCCTTGGAGGCCAGGTGGAGTCTCCCAGAGGGCACAGTTCTGTCTTCAAGTATATGCTGCATTTTATAGTTTGTGTGAGTTTTCAGTAGCATTCACGCTAACTGCAGGGTGACAGCTCTGACCATTCTCATCATGCAGGTGCTATTCTGCAAAACAGAGTTCCATGATTATTTTGGTATACTATATTTGACATGAAAATAGTCAGTATGATTTGAAGTCCATTTGCTTTGTCACAAGAAATTTTAACATTATAATTATTCATGAAAAACAAGAAGTCTATTTGGTTCTTTAGATATAATTCCAATTGTATGGTTTTGATTTATACCAATCAAATTGTTAAAAGTAGCAATTACCAATATGTAAGTTACAAAATATCTTTTCAAAACTTTATTAACTATTATGTTAGCAGTATGTTCTGTCTACAGGGATGACTAAGAGTTGGATGAGATTGTCTTTAAATGGCCTGATCAAGATTACATATGGAAATCTCAAATATAAAACCCAATTTGAAGAAGTCACATACAAAAAGCAAATTCAATTTGTTGTTTCAAATTTTAAAATATTTTATTTTGACAATTGTATACAGGTTTATTATTTAATTTATTTTCTAACAATTTATGGGGGTTTTTTTACTTTCATATAAGGAAAATACTATTAAATTTGTTAACTAAGCCTGATGCAGTCAGTAATAACATTGTTTTCTCTGAAGCCATTGAAGCATCTTCAAAGCACAGCTTTATCCTTTCTTCATTCTTGGATATCTCTTGTTTCAGAAATACATAATCAAAGTTGTGACTCTTCCAGAACAAAGAATATCTGTTCAGATTGACTCATTTTCTCCATGCTAGTTATAGAGAAGAATGGCAAAAATTTCAATGATGCCTTCTTTTGTTGAAAGAAATGGAGATGATGAATCATCCTGGGTAGTAGACAAACATAATAAAAAATTGCAAAGAGAAAAATAATAGAAAAATAATTCTGTGGGTTACAGGAATGATTTTGGCACTATTAATGAACCTATATAATGTGGAAGCCTAGTAAATGGACTGGATGTGCCAAGTGCTGGTCTAGGTCCTCAGTAAGCCTGAACAGATAAAGCAAAATTTCTGCCCTCATGTAGTGTATATTCCAGTAGGGAAGAGAAACACTAAATGAACAAGTATGTGTATGATGTAATGTTCATCAGTTTGAAGTACAATAACTTCCAAGCAGGGTAAAGAGATAGAATAATAAAGGCTGTATTTACAATTATCAGAGGTCTGTCTGATGAGAAGAGGTCTGAACAAAAAGCTAAAGGGAGTGAATAAGAAACCATGTGAGTACCTGGAGGAACAGCATTTGGACTTACAAGACATCACTAAGTGTAAAACAGACTGGTTTTATACTAAGTATTATAGTATAAAATTGGAGAATTAATCGCCATGACCTCACAAGATCTTATGATACAGAAAATTTCCTTAGACAGTTGGGGGAACAATAGACTGTAGGAGGCAAGAGTAAAGAATTTGGAAGCTATTGCAACTTTTTAGGAGAAAGATGATAGTGGTTGAAAGAGCTGCCACATCATCAAATTCCAGGTGTGGTTTTTTTTTAACATCTTTATTGGAGTATAGTTGCTTTACAATGGTGTGTTAGTTTCTGCTTTACAACAAAATGAATCAGTTATATATATACATATGTTCCCATATCACTTCCCTCTTGTGTCTCCCTCCCTCCCACTCTCCCTATCCCACCCCTCCAGGTGATCACAAAGCACCGAGCTGATCTCCCTATGCTATGCGGCTGCTTCCCACTAGCTATCTACCTTACGTTTGGTAGTGTATATATGTCCATGCCTCTCTCTCGCTTTGTCACAGCTTACCCTTCCCCCTCCCCATATCCTAAAGTCCATTCTCTAGTAGGTCTGTGTCTTTATTCCTGTCTTACCCCTAGGTTCTTCATGACATTTTTTTCCTTAAATTCCATATATATGTGTTAGCATACGGTATTTGTCTCTCTCTTTCTGACTTAGTTCACTCTGTATGAAAGACTCTAGGTCTATCCACCTCATTACAAATAGCTCAACTTCGTTTCTTTTTATGGCTGACTAATATTCCATTGTATATATGTGCCACATCTTCTTTATCCATTCAACCGAAGATGGGCACTTAGATTGTTTCCATCTCCGGCCTATTGTAAATAGAGCTGCAATGAACATTTTGGTACATGACTCTTTTTGACTTATGGTTTTCTCAGGGTATATGCCCAGTAGTGGGATTGTTGGGTCATATGGTAGTTCTATTTGTAGTTTTTTAAGGAACCTCTATACTATTCTCCACAGTGGCTGTATCAATTTACATTCCCACCAACAGTGCAAGAGGGTTCCCTTTTCTTCACACCCTCTCCAGCATTTATTTTTTCTAGATTTTTTGATGATGACCATTCTGACTGGTGTGAGATGATATGTCATTGTAGTTTTGATTTGCATTTCTCTAATGATTAGTGATGTTGAGCATTCTTTCATGTGTTTGTTGGCAGTCTGTATACCTTCTTTGGAGAAATGTCTATTTAGGTCTTCTGCCCATTTTTGGATTGGGTTGTTTGTTTTTTTTTGTTACTAAGCTGCATGAGCTGCTTATAAATTTTGGAGATTAATCCTTTGTCAGTTGCTTTATTTGAAAATATTTTCTCCCATTCTGAGGGTTGTCTTTTGGTCTTGTTTATGGTTTCCTTTGCTGTGCAAAAGCTTTGAAGTTTCATTAGGTCCCATTTGTTTATTTTTGGTTTTATTTTCATTTCTCTAGGAGGTGGGTCAAAAAGGATCTTGCTGTGATTTATGTCATAGAGTGTCCTGCCTACGATTTCCTCTAAGAGTTTGATAGTTTCTGTCCTTACATTTAGGTCTTTAGTCCATTTAGAGCTTATTTTTGTGTATGGTGTTAGGGAATGATCTATTCTCATACTTTTACATGTACCTGTCCAGTTTCCCCAGAATCAATTATTGAAGAGGCTGTCCTTTCTCCACTGTACATTCCTGCCTCCTATATCAAAGATAAGGTGACGATATGTGCGTGGGTTTATCTCTGGGCTTTCTATCCTGTTACATTGATCTATATTTCTGTTTTTGTGCCAGTACCATACTGTCTTGATTACTGTAGATTTGTAGTATAGTCTGAAGTCAGGGAGCCTGATTCCTCCAGCTCCCTTTTTCATTCTCAAGATTGCTTTGGCTATTCGGGGTCTTTTGTGTTTCCATACAAATTGTGAAATTTTTTGTTCTAGTTCTGTGAAAAATGCCAGTGGTAGTTTGATAGGGATTGCATTGAATCTGTAGATTGCTTTGGGTAGTAGAGTCATTTTCACAATGTTGATTCTTCCCATCCAAGAACATGGTATATCTCTCCATCTATTTGTATCGTCTTTAATTTCTTTCATCAGTGTCATAATTTTCTGCATACAGGTCTTTTGTCTCCTTAGGTAGGTTTATTCCTAGATATTTTATTCATTTTGTTGCAGTGGTAAGTGGGAGTGTTTTCTTGATTTCACTTTCAGATTTTTCATCATTAGTATATAGGAATGCCAGAGATTTCTGTGCATTAATTTTGTATCCTGCTACTTTACCGAATTCATTGATTAGCTCTAGTAGTTTTCTGGTAGCATCTTTAGGATTCTCTATGTATACTATCATGTCATCTGCAAACAGTGAGAGCTTTACTACTTTTCTGATTTGGATTCCTTTTATTTCATTTTCTTCTCTGATTGCTGTGGCTAAAACTTTTCAAACTATGTTGAATAAGAGTGGTGAGAGTGGGCAACCTTGTCTTGTTCCTGATCTTAGTGGAAATGCTTTCAGTTTTTCACCATTGAGGATGATGTTGGCTGTGTGTTTGTCATATATGGCCTTTATTATGTTGAGGTAAGTTCCCTCTATGCCTACTTTCTGCAGGGTTTTTATCATAAATGGGTGTTGAATTTTGTCGAAAGCTTTCTCTGCATCTATTGAGATGATCATATGGTTTTTCTCCTTCAGTTTGTTAATATGGTGTATCACGTTGATTGATTTGCGTGTATTGAAGAATCCTTGCATTCCTGGAATAAACCCCACTTGATCATGGTGTGTGATCCTTTTATTGTGCTGTTAGATTCTGTTTGCTAGTATTTTGTTGATGATTTTTGCATCTATATTCATCAGTGATATTGGCCTGTAGTTTTCTTTCTTGCCTGGTTTTGGTATCAGGGTGATGGTGGCCTCGTAGAATGAGTTTGGGAGTGTTCCTCCCTCTGCTATATTTTGGAAGAGTTTGAGAAGGATAGGTGTTAGCTCTTCTCTAAATGTTTGATAGAATTCGATTGTGCAACCATCTGGTCCTGGGCTTTTGTTTGTTGGAAGATTTTTAATCACAGTTTCAATTTCAGTGCTTGTGATTGGTCTGTTCAGATTTTCTATTTCTTCCTGATTCAGTCTTGGCAGGTTGTGCATTTCTAAGAATTTGTCCATTTCTTCCATGTTGTCCATTTTATTGGCATAGAGTTGCTTGTAGTAATCTCTGATGATCTTTTTTATTTCTGCAGTGTCAGTTGTTACTTCTCCTTTTTCATTTCTAATTCTATTGATTCGAGTCTTCTCCCTTTTTTTCTTGATGAGTCTGGCTAATGGTTTATCAATTTTGTTTATCTTCTCAAAGAACCAGCTTTTAGTTTTATTGATCTTTGCTATCGTTTCCTTCATTTCTTTTTCATTTATTTCTGATGTGATTTTTATGATTTCTTTCCTTCTGCTAACTTTGGGGTTTTTTTGTTCTTCTTTCTCTAATTGCTTTAGATGGAAGGTTAGGTTGTTTATTCGAGATGTTTCCTGTTTCTTAAGGTAGGATTGTATTGCTATAAACTTCCCTCTTAGAAGTGCTTTTGCTGCATCCCATAGATTTTGGGTCATCGTGTCTCTATTGTCATTTGTTTTTACTTATTTTTTAATTTCCTCTTTGATTTCTTCAGTGATCACTTCATTATTAAGTACTGCATTGTTTAGCCTCCATGTGTTTGTATTTTTTACAGATCTTTTCCTGTAGTTGACATCTAGTCTCATAGCGTTGTGGTTGGAAAAGATACTTGATACAATTTCAAGTTTCTTAAATTTACCAAGGCTTGATTTGTGACCCAAGGTATGATCTATCCTGGAGAATGTTCCATGAGCACTTGAGAAAAATGTGTATTCTGTTGTTTTTGGATGGAATGTCCTATAAATATAAATTAAGTCCATCTTGTTTAATGTATCATTTAAAGATTGTGTTTCCTTATTTATTTTCATTTGGATGATCTGTCCATTGGGGAAAGTGCGGGGTTAAAGTCCTCTACTATGAATGTGTTAGTGTCGATTTCCTCTTTTATGGCTGTTAGTATTTGCCTTATGTATTGAGGTTCTCCTATGTTGGGTGCATAAATATTTACAATTGTTGTATCTTCTACCTGGATTGATCCCTTGATCATTATGTAGTGTCCTTCTTTGTCTCTTCTAATAGTCTTTATCTTAAAGTCTATTTTGTGTGATATGAGAATTGCTACTCCAGCTTTCTTTTGGTTTCCATTTGCATGAAATATCTTTTTCCATCCCCTTACTTTCAGTCTGTATGTTTCTCTAGGTCTGAAGTGGGTTTCTTGGAGACAGCAAATATATGGGTCTTGTTTTTTTATCCATTCAGCTAACCTGTGTCTTTTGGTGGGAGCATTTAGTCCATTTACATTTAAGGTAATTATTGATATGTATGTTCCTATTCCCATTTTCTTAATTGTTTTGGGTTCGTTATTGTAGGTCTTTTTCTTCTCTTGTGTTTCTTGCCTAGAGAAGTTCCTTTAGCAGTTTTTGTAGAGCTGGTTCGGTGGTGCTGAACTCTCTCAGCTTTTGCTTGTCTGTAAAGGTTTTAATTTCTCCATCAAATATGAATGAGATCCTTGCTGGGTAGAGTAATCTTGGTTGCAGGTTTTTCTCCTTCATCACTTTAAATATGTCCTGCCAGTCCCTTCTGGCTTGCAGAGTTTCTGCTGAAACATCAGCTGTTAACCTTATGGGGATTCCCTTGTGTGTTATTTGTTGTTTTTCCCTTGCTGCTTTTAATGTTTTCTTTGTGTTTAATTTTTGACCCTTTGATTACTATGTGTCTTGGCACATTTCTCCTTGGCTTTATCCTGTATGGGACTCTCTGTGCTTCCTGGACTTGATTTACTGTTTCCTTTCCCATATTAGGGAAGTTTTCAACTAGAATCTCTTCAAATATTTTCTCAGTCCCTTTCTTTTTCTCTTCTTCTGGAACCCCTATAATTCGAATGTTGGTGCATTTAATATTGTCCCAGAGGTCTCTGAATCTGTCCTCAGTTCTTTTCATTCTTTTTTCTTTATTCTGCTCTGCAGTAGTTATTTCCACTATTTTATCTTGCAGGTCACTTATCCATTCTTCTGCCTCAGTTATTCTGCTATTGATCCCTTCTAGAGTATTTTTCATTTCAGTTATTGTGTTGTTGATCATTGTTTGTTTCATCTTTAGTTCTTCTAGGTCCTTGTTAAATGTTTCTTGCATTTTGTCTATTCTGTTTCCAAGATTTTGGATCATCTTTACTATCATTATTCTGAATTCTTTTTCAGGTAGACTGCCTATTTCCTCTTCATTTGTTAGGTCTGGTGGGTTTTTATCTTGCTCCTTCATCTGCTGTGTGTTTTTCTGTCTTCTCATTTTGCTTATCTTACTGTGTTTGGGGTCTCCTTTTTGCAGGCTGCAGGTTCGTAGTTCCTGTTGTTTTTGGTGTCTGTCCCCAGTGGCTAAGGTTAGTTCAGTGGGTTGTGTAGGCTTCCTGGTGGAGGGGACTAGTGCCTGTATTCTGGTGGTTGAGGCTGGATATTGTCTTTCTGGTGGGCAGGTCCACGTCTGGTTGTGGGTTTTGGGGTGTCTGTGGACTGATTATGATCTTAGGCAGCCTCTCTGCTAATGGATGGGGTTGTGTTCCTGTCTTGCTAGTTGTTTGGCATAGGATTTTCAGCACTGTAGCTTGCTGGTCGTTGAGTGAAGCTGGGTGCTGGTGTTGAGATGGAGATCTCTGGGAGATTTTCACCATTTGATATTATGTGGAGCTGGGAGGTCTCTTGTGGACCAGTGTCCTGAAGTTGGCTCTCTCACCTCAGAGACACAGCCCCAACGCCTGGGTGGAGCACCAAGAGCCTTTCATCCACACAGCTCAGAATAAAAGGGAGAAAAAGTAGAAAGAAAGAATTAGTAGAAGTAGAAAGAAAGAAAGAAAGAAAGGAGGGAGGGAGGAAGGGAGGTAGGGAGGGAGGGAGGAAGGAAGGAAGGAACGAAGGAAAAAAGATAAAGTAAAATAAAATAAAGGAAGATAAAATATAATAAAGTTATTAAAATAAACAAAATAATTATTAAGAGAAAAACAAACAAAAAAACAACGGACAGATATAGCCCTAGGGCAAATGGTGGAAGCAAAGCTCTACAGACAAAATCTCACACAGAAGCATACACATACACACTCACAAAAAAAGGAAAAGGGGAAAAAATCATAAATCTTGCTCTCGAAGTCCACCTCCTTAATTTGGGATGATTCGTTGTCTATTCATGTATTCCACAGATGCAGGGTACATCAAATTGATTGTAGAGCTTCAATCCGCTGCTTCTGAGGCTGCTGGGAGAGATTTCCCTTTCTCTTGTTTGTTCTCACAGCTCCCAGCGGCTCAGCTTTGGATTTGGCCCCGCCTCTGCGCGTAGGTCGCCAGAGGGCGTCTGTTCTTCGCTCAGACAGGATGGGGTTAAAGGAGCCGCTGATTCGGGGGCTCTGGCTCACTCAGGCCGGGGGGAGGGAGGGGCACGGAATGCGGGGCGAGCCTGTGGTGGCAGACTCCGGCGTGACGTTGCACCAGCCTGAGGCACGCCGTGCATTCTCCCGGGGAAGTTGTCCCTGGATCCCGGGACCCTGGCAGTGGCGGGCTGCACAGGCTCCCCGGAAAGGGGGTGTGGATAGTGACCTGTGCTTGCACACAGGCTTCTTGGTGGCGGCAGCAGCAGCCTTAGCATCTCATGCCCGTCTCTGGGTTCCACGCTTTTATCCGCAGCTCGCGCCCGTCTCTGGAGCTCCTTTAAGCAGCGTTCTTAATCCCCTCTCCTCACGCACCAGGAAACTAAGAGGGAAGAAAAAGTCTCTTGCCTTTTCGGCAGGTGCAGACTTTTCTCCGGACTCCCTCCCGGCCAGCCATGGCGCACTAACCCCCTGCAGGCTGTGTTCGCGCCACCAACCCCAGTCCTCTCCCTGTGCTCCGACCGAAGCCCGAGCTCAGCTCCCAACCCCGCCCGCCCCGGCGGGTGGGCAGACAAACCTCTCGGGCTGGTGAGTGCTGGTCGGCACCGATCCTCTGGGCGGGAATCTCTCCACTTTGCCCCCCACAACCCTGTTGCTGTGTTCTCCTCTGCGGCTCCGAAGGTTTTCTCCTCCGCCACCTGTAGTCTCCGCCAGTGAAGTGGCTTCCTAGTGTGTGGAAACATTTCCTCCTTTACAGCTCCCTCCCACTGGTGCAGGTTCCGTCCCTATCCTTTTGTCTCTGTTTATTCTTTTTTCTTTTGCCCTACCCAGGTACATGGGGGGTTTCTTGCCTTTTGGGAGGTCTGAGGTCTTCTGCCAGCGTTCAGTAGATGTTCTGTAGGAGTTGTTCCACGTGTAGATGTATTTCTGTTGTATCTGTGGGGAGGAAAGTGATCTCCACGTCTTACTCTTCCGCCATCTTCCCGGAAGCCCGCAAGGCTGAGTTCCGAGGTGTGTTTTGAGAGAGAAGCTGCAGGATTTACTGATGAGTTCAAAGAGTGTGTTCTAATAATGGAAGAATCAAAGATGGGCAGAGTAACTGAGTGAATGATGGTGCCATTTATTAAAATAGGAACACTTGGAAACCAAGTTTGGGAGGGAAATGAAGAGTTCTTCACTGTAAATGTTAATTTCAAAAGGAAATATCTTTGTAGGTAATTTGGATATTCAAATCAAAAAAGAAAAGCTCCAGCGGTGTAAATCTGGGCATTACCAGGATACAGGTGATATGGTATTAAAACATGGGATTAGGTGAGGTTACCTAGAAAGACATTATAATAGAGAAGAAAAAGGGGTCCCGGACTAAACTCTAGGGCAACCCAACATTTAGAGATCAGAAAGAAGAAAAGGTACAGCACAAGAGACTGGAAGAGATGTGCCAGTGTGGTAAGAGGAAATCCAGGAGAGATGGCTTCCCTGGAAATCAATGGAATCAATGTTTCAAAAAGAAGAATTGATGCACAGCGTCAAATCTTTTTGAAAGATCAAGTGATCAGGAGACTGACAATTGACTTATTTTGTAAAATGAGAGTCAGTGTGACCTACAAGTAAGATTTCAACAGAGTAATGGGGATGAAGACCTGATTAGAATGTTTCTAAGAAAAAGAGGGAAGAAAGGAAATTGGACAAGTATAAACCACTCTTCCAATAGGGTTTGCTGTAGCCAGGAATAGAGAAATGGAGGGGTGCCATAGCTTAAGGGGATGTAGGGTCAAGACTGGGTTTACTTGTTCTTAAGAAAGAGAATTTATAGCTTATTTGCAATAATTAGTTAACAAAGATAGAAAAGAATTATGCCTCGTGCGTTTTACAGGCAGGACATATTGCAGAAATCAACTAATTTAGATGAAAATGATCTATGCCATTCTGACAATAATGTTCGATTTTTCCCCCTTAGCAAGCATAATCTAATAACGAAAAACTATCTTAAGTAATGAAATTAAAATGCAATGCTTATATGTCATAAAAATGATTTGATGCCTGTCAATGTTCTTTCACATCAATGTTACAAATTTCTACCCTTGTTATTTTATATTAACCAGCCCTAAAAGTTGGCAATAATGAATGTTTATCTGGACTATTTACAGAAAAAAATACAAGGCTTTCGATAAAATTCCCTAAGTAACAAACACGTTTATTTGGAAATTCATTTAAATACTTATAATTGACTATATATTAACATGTAATTATTTAACATGTATTAAATAAATATATCCACAAAATTACTTGTTATGTTGAAAGAAACACTTTTGAGGAAAATAAATAGAATATATAAATATTAAACATTCATATAGAGTACACCAAAATTCTCAGTTGCTTAATATCTCAGCTTAAACTACCCCATCACAAAAAGAAGAAAGAAAATGTCAACTTTCAAATAAATGATAATAATTATCATTCATGCGTCATGACAGCAACTGAAATCTGTCATAAATATATCATATAAAAGCAGCTTCTGGATTTTTTTTTTTTTTTTTTTTTTTTTTTTTTTTTTTTTTGGCCACACCATGTGGCATACGGGATCTTAGTTCCTGGACCACAGTGGAAGCACAGAGTCTTAACCACTGGACAGCCAGAGAAGTCCCTCCAGACATTTTTGACTGTGTGAAAGTATATGTTTTATTTATGAGTCATACAAGAGAGTTGCTTAATTAGAAACTCCTGGTAAAATACATCAAAAAGGAAGCCAATGTGTTTTTCATTGCCATTAACACTCAAACTCAGAAAAGAGATTATTAGCTAATTAATTAAAAATTAATATTAAATTAAATTGAAATGTTAAAATTTGATTAAATAGATCAGTATATGGTACAGTTTGAGGCTTTAATCCAGAAAACTTTTATATGTACTTTCTCTTTTCTTTCCCCCATCATTTTAGAAGTATTTATACACATCATATATTTTTTAAAATATCTTCCTCACTGTATGGTGAACCAGAACCAAGTACATGAATACAGCTGGGTTTTCAGGTGGCAAGTGGTTTCCCAGGTGGAAGCAGAAGTTATAAATATATGACAATATATGGCCTTTTCAGAGAGAGATTATTTTGGTTAGCTTTAACATTTGGTAAAAATAGACTCACTCCTGACTTTTTCTGAGTTTCTGTATCCCCTATATTTGTCTATACCTAGAGCCAAAAATCAGACACGTTAGAGTTCATTGTTAGCCATATAAGTTACAGATAGTGTCACTTACCTAGCCACTATTCATTCCTCAATTCTTCCTTAATAACAGAACCATACTAATGTCTGGGGCAACAAGGTACCCAGTAAATATTGACTTTCCATCCTTCCTGTGGCTAGTTGTGACTAGATGACACACTTCTGCCAGTTTTGAACGGATGTCTGCTGAGAAGTATATATTCTTTGACTTTCCTGATTTTATCAGGAAACAGATGCAGTGAGCTTTGCTATCTTCTTCCTGCCCTATACATGGACATGTTAGTGGGAGCTGCAGCCATAATATTGCAATCAGGAGGAAAAGCAAGAGATTCCCAGATATACCGGCTGCCAAAATAAGGGAGTAACTGCTACTTCTGGATCTCTGTTCTATAAGAAAAATAACCCCCTAGGTGTTAAAGCTGCTGGAAATTGAGTTTTTAATTGTAAAGCAATTATACTCCAATAAAGATGTTTTTAAAAATGTAAGATGGAGAGTGCCATGAAATAAAGCTACTGATTACATGGAAACAAGCTCTGAATGCCTAGGTGAAATATTTGTAATTTTATTATAGAATATAATTCAAGGGAGGACCCAGGTTGAGTTATAAATTGAGTATACTAAAGCCCAGGTAAAGAGAGAATTTATTAATCTAAAAAATTAGTATCAAATTTAGTATTAAACACACAAATTTAAGTTCAAAAAGATAAGATACAGAATATCATGCAGAACATTGTTAACATTTGGTAGGGACAAAAGATTTACACATGGATATATATTTACATATCCATAGGAATATTTATATATTTATATCTTCATAGGAATGCACAAATATAGTGGTTATTTCTGGGAAGGGGAAGTGAGTGATGGGGACACAGATAAAAGAAAGGCATAATTTTCATTCTATATGCCATTTTGTATCTCTGGAATTTTCTACCATGAACTTGTATTAGCTATTGTAAAGTATAAATTATTTTATAAAGTACCAGCAACATGAGCAAAAACAAAGAGGTTTGAAAGAACAGGTGTGTCTGAGGAGACATTTGGTAAGGCTGATCAAGTAGAGGAATGGTGGGATGTGTGGCTGGACAGATGTGTGAAGATTCCTTTATGTTTTCCTCAGGATTTGTTTAAAATTACATCTCTGTCAGCTGACAAGACTGGGCCACAGAAAGTGGTTAATATTTTAATGAATGAAAACAAAAAGGAAAAAACTGCAATCCATGAAGCTGCTCCTGTATGACACTGAGTGTTTTATACTCCTCTCTGAGCCTAATTTCTTACCACTAAAAGAAGGGAGTTGGGCCAGGATATTTTTTAAGATCCCTTCCTGTTCTTATAGTCTATGATTTTGATGCACAATTCTCTTCCTTTTGGCTAAATACAAGAGCTCTGATTATTTCACATCACTGAAGCGATGATCAAGAATCAATTCTCTTTTGTCAAAAGATTTCCTCAAAACTAAAACTTTTCATCCAGATTCTCACATACTTATTATCTTCAAAATACAGTGAGTATCTTCTGAAGAGAGTGTTTTCAATGGTAATTTATTATGATAATAGTGATATGAGGCTATGAAGGATGTAAATATTTTACTTGGGTTCTGTTTACTAAAATTCATAAGTAGGTAAGTAGTTACTAAGGACAGGTACTACATTGAGAAAGTACAGTTTCCAATCTGAACAGCATGTATCCAAGACTCACCTTCCTATGGCTACAACACTTTCATTGCCCCCACCAAACGCTGCCTCTCCCAATGTAGATCATCTTTTTCCTCAGTCCTGATGAATAAATCATAGAAGTTCTAAGACTTTCCTTACTTCGGCTGTTAGATTAACTCTACAGTCTCTTCTTCCTTTCTTTTCTCCCCAGACTAAGGTATGTGTCCACAGTGTAAATACAAGTAGAATTGGATATCCATGAAGATAAATGTGTTCACTAAAGGCTGTTCTTTTGCATTGTTTGCAAAAGACAGGATGTTTTTGGAGTCTAATCTCATACTCTCATAGTTTGTTTGTTGAATCTTAGACTATTCAGTTAGTCTTTTTCTGACTTTTTCAATTAGTCTCAGCTTTCTCATATCTTTGAAGAAGGGAGCTTAACATCTGTGCAGGAATTTGACAATGCCTCTATCTCCAAATTATTTCCACGTCCAATAGTAAAACTTAACCCAAACTACATCAATCTGATACAAATAGGGCCACTGAAGACCGAGACCACTAAGGAATAAAGGTGTAATGCTAATAAGTGATTATGACCATGCTCTAAAACATAGAAGCTAAAATGTTCTGAAGAGTGAGTAAAAAATTCTATAACAAATAAATAAATTATGCAGTACATTTATTGAGCTAGTTTTTCTTTCTAACAATATATATTTCATAGGGAACGTACTACCTGTTCATTCTGATTAGTATAGTATGCCTCCACTCTGAGCCTTAAGTTATTCACATGTTTCAGTTCTTTAAGCAAACAATGTCAAGACCTCTTAGAAGAGCCCTTCTTCATACACCCAACATTATCAGACATGCATCAGCAACTCAGCAGTGAACTAGATCCATGCTTGTTCTACCCAGAAAAAGAGCCACCCTACCACTAAATGCCAGGCACTGGAACTAAAGATAGGCTCCCACGTACTTCACACAGGACTGGTGCTATGAGGGACCAGGATTCTAAACCTCAGAGCAACACAACGTCAATATCCGGCTTTAGCACCAAGTGATAAAATGGAAAAGAAAAATAAGGAGAAACTCTTCAAAGTACATTGATCCAGGACTCCCAGTTTTAAAAAGCTATCCTACCAGTGGCCTGCAAATGCATTAGTGAACCTAGCGAAGATCAGCTGAACCTGGCACAGGTCAGGAGACCCATAGATCCTTTATGAATAATACCTGGTTTTAAACCACTAAATGTTGCAGTTGTATGTTATGAAGCAATAGGTAGTGATACAGTTCTTCCTGTTCTAAGGCTATTCCTTACCTTCCCCTTCCTTATTGGCAGAGCCTACCTCCCATATATTTGCCTTTTACAGGTCATGCATATGACACATGCTGGCCCATGGGGCCTGAAGGGAAGGCTTCTGCAAACTTCTCACAAGAATCCTCTCCCTTCCTCCATCCTTTGAACTTTTCTGGGAGGATATGAGGCTTGCTGCTGCTAAAACTGCTCTGTAACCATTAATATCCATAGGGAGGATTTAATCAATATGCCTATGTAATGAAGCCTCCATAAAACCCCAAAAGGACAAGGTTCAGAGAGCTTCTGGGTTGGTGAACATGTGGAGATTCAGAGAGAGTGGTGTGCCTAGAGAGGGCATGGATTCTCTGTGCCCTTTTCCCATTACTGTGCCCTATGCATCTCTTCCATCTGGCTGTTCCTGAGCTATATCTTCTTAAAATGAACTGGTCATCTAGTAAGAAAATATTTCCTGAGTTTTGTGAGTCACTCTAGCAAATTAATCAAACCCAAAGAGGGAGTCATTGGAAGCTCCAATTTATTGCCAGTGGATCAGAAGCACAGGTGACAACATGCAGAAGTGGGGGAGGGCAACCTTGTGAGACTAAGCCCTTAACTTGTGGGATCCAGGTAACATTCTATCTACTTTTTTTTTTTTTTTTTGGCTGCGTTGGGTCTTCATTGCTGCACGCTGGCTTTCTCTAGTTGTGGCCAGTGGGGGCTACCCCTTGTTGTGGTGCTTTGGCTTCTCATTGCGGTGGCTTCTCTTGTTGCAAAGCATGGGCTCTAGGACACACGGGCTTCAGTAGTTGTGGCATGTGGGCTCAGTAGTTGTAGCTCACAGGCTCTAGAGCGCAGGCTCAGTAGCTGCAGTGCACGGGCTTAGTCGCTCCGCAGCATGTGGGCTCTTCCTGGACCAGGACTCGAACCCATGTCCCCTGCATTGGCAGGTGGATGCTTAAACACTGTACCACCAGGGAAGTCCTGGTAGCATTCTATCTACTTGAAGATAGTATCAAAATTGAGTTGAATTGTAGGATGCCCAGCTGGTGTCAGAGGATTGCTTGGTGGTGGGGGAATTTTCCCCCACCAGTGGAATTGGGTGCGGAATCTTACTATCTAAAATATAAATTTTCTTGTTTCTGATCATTATTTATAGTTGCTTCTCTCTGAAAACAAAGGATATCCTTCATTTTAATGCAACACTGTTTACATTTTGTGATCTTTAATGTTGGCATTGTTAATGTGAATAAACAAAATTACTACAATGATAACAGACCAAAGTGGAAAAAAGACGGAACTAGTAACCAGGAGAATGGAGTGTTTTTGGGTTTTTTTGTTAGCTCTTCCATTTGCAAACAGTGTGGGCTTGACACATCTTTGAGACTTGTGCTCCTCAATTTATTCATTTGCAAATTGAGGTGATTGATTCGATTATTTCTAAGACATCTTTCAGATAGAGTTTATGACTTAAAAAAGTCTTTTAAGTGAATCTTCATAAAACAGTCCATTAATAACTGGTTGAAAAAATCTCATAACACATTGGTCATTAACTGTTTTTGTAGATCTCCTTGTCCTTATTATTGTAGAACCCTTGGAGCAGCTGTTCTAAGCACTGAAGTCTCTACTGGAATTGAGCACTTGGGGGAAAAGTGCAGGTTCAGGCTAGTACAGCTCATTGCATTACTTCTTTACTTGCTCTTAGAAGAGACAAACTTAGGCCTTGGCAGGGACAACACCCATAAAAATGTCATTTAGCTGAACATTTTGTGTGAGATATTTGTCTTTTCCAGAAAAAGAAATGAAGCATCAACATTCAGAGGAAGTACAAATTTATTGCAAGGATTTACAAAAACTTCTACTTAAAATGGAAAGAGTACCATTAATATTGTCAAGACTTTCATAGAATAACTGTCAATCTTTAAATTTCTATCATGCTCTAGTACACTTTATATAGTACATGACAATTTATTTACATCTACTGTGTAATATATTTAGTCCACGCATGCGTGTTTTCCTATTTTTCTGTCTTAGAAGGAAGTCCACAAATTTTTTCTTTTTCTTTTTCTTTTTTTTTTTTTAGCAATTATACATATAAAATATTTACATGGACTGGGGAGAAATTTTAGTGACCCTGTCTCTGCTCTTTTTATCAGCATTCAGTGTGAAAGACTGCGTACTTGCCAGTCCCACAGCTAGATTTCCTGTCTTTATTTTATTGCTGATACAATAACACTTAAAGAAGATTTTTGGCATCCACATACTTTTTAGGTCCCTCCCTAGTCCCCAAGGAGGAGTATAGTTTTGCCTAAGCCAATCAAGACAGTTCCATCGTACTTGCCAATGATTCCTTTAAGCATGGGTGTCCTGGCCAGAGGAGTTTAAAGGCAAGTATTGGTGGGGTTTCTGGGGCAGTGTTTCCGTTCCTGCCTTTGTACACTGAGTGCCTGATGTTGGGAGCTTCTGCAACAATCTCAAGAGTATGAGGGAAAAGCCAAGAGGATCACAGAATTTTGAGCTGGAGTGCTGACTCTGTTGAGTTGTTGAGGTAAATAACCTACCTCAGAACCAGGTACTTCCAGACCTTTTGTTATACGGAATAACATGTGTTTCTATTGATTAAACCACTTTGGGTAAGTTTCTCTGTAATTTGCAAGTGAAAGCATCCATATTATTTCCATGCACTCCTCTCATTGTCCTATGTGGTCCAGTCAGGAGTTGGGAAAGAACTGTCAGTACAGATTCTGTATTCCCCCAAAATGGGCCTGAGATTGTATCCATCAAATAACAATGTTGGAGTGTACTATCATCTCATATTAGTCATAAACAAAATGCTATTGGAGGACTCTGACCTTATTTTACAAAAGAAACAGCACAGGAAATGCACATTTGGCAATTTTGTTTTATATGAACAAATATGAATAACTTTTCAGATTCCCCAACTGTGTTACAGAAAATTCTGTACTTTAAACCACTTTCTTTTAATAATTTCTCCTGTATTCAAAATCTCTTCTGGTTTCTTAAATGGTTATTAACATTGATTTACAAGATCTCAGAATTTTCCTGGAAGTTGCATCTAATACTTCTATTTGTATCTCATTAGCCAGAATTTAGTCACATGGCCACTTGCTGCAAGGAAAACTGGGAAATGAAATATTTATTCTGAGTTTTAATGCCCAGCTAAAAAAACAGGGTTTTATTACTAAGAAAGAGAGATGTAACAGACCCTGGGAACTGCTAGCAGTCTTTGTCATGTAAACTTAGAGTGGTGTAAGACAGCTTGATTTTCACTTTATATTTTTCTGCTCATTAAAAAAAATTAAATTGAAAATATTAAATATCAAGTTTTCAGAAAACTTGAAAAACATAGAAAAATAAAAGTGTAAAAATAACAATTATAATCCAACAAAAGGTAACTACTGCTGGCATTTTGAGATATGCCTTTTCAGAGCTTTCCTATTTACTAATATATTTTTCTACACAATAGCACCTAAATATCATTGGGGGTCATCTTTTGTCTCTCAGCAATGTGTCATTAATATTTTCCCCTGTAAATAAATTTTTTTAATGGATTCTGTCTTAGAAAAGTGCGATAGTTAAGTTAAATGTTTCCCTATAGTAGGTGACTGACTGCTTCCAGGCTGTGGATATTGTGAATGTCTTATGATAAACATTGTTTTATTTAAGAAATCTTATTAATCTATTTCATCATGATCAATTCCTGGAAGTGGAATGCAGATCATATGTCCAGTGGCAGTTTTTTTTTAACTTGTTCTTTTTTTTTTTTTTTTTTTTTTTTTTGTCGTACGCAGGCCTCTCACTGTTGTGGCCTCTCCCGTTGCGGAGCACAGGCTCCGGATGCGCAGGCTCAGCGGCCATGGCTCACGGGCCCAGCCGCTCCGCGGCATGTGGGATCCTCCCGGACCGGGGCACGAACCTGCGTCCCCTGCATCGGCAGGCAGACTCCCAACCACTGCGCCACCAGGGAAGCCCTCCAGTGGCAGTTTTAATGACGATGCCTGTATCTCCACATTTTCAGTTGCTCAAGCATCCCCAATTCTCTACCAGTTGGCAGGTAAAGATAACTGCTATTAAGGACTTCCCTGGCAGTTCAGTGGTTAAGACTTAGTGCTTCCACTGCAGGGGGTGTGGGTTTGATTCCTGGTTGGGGAACTAAGGTCCCTTCATGCAGTGTGGCCAAGAAATTAAATAAATAAATAAATAAAATGTTAGAGGGAAAAAAGCTTGACTTTAAAAAAAAGGTAACTGTTGTTATTGCTTTATTTCTTTTATAACTAGTAATGATAAACTTTTTCTTTCAAATTCTTTAGTCATAATGTAATGATTTCATTACATTTACCAGTGCAGGATCATATATTTAAAATCATAGATAGGCTTAGGTCTTTGATTCTATATGCAAGGCTAGATAAAATTTCTTCTTACTGTGATTTTTAAGCTTTTCGGTGGCAGGAAAGTGACTTTACGTTTTGTCATTTATCTCTGTGAAGTGGAACCACAATCCATGCTGAAAAGATAATGAACAAATAAAGGATTTTATGTCTTAGGTTATTTCCTTGATTCTGCACTTTTTGATTGTCTCAGCTAATTATTTACATGATTAGAAATAGAATTCATAAATTTCCACTTTTTAAAGTGCCAGCACTATATCTAACATACAGGAAGGCCTAAACCATTCCTTGAATGGGTACATGAATTAAGAAATAATAGCTAACACTGATTTTATTGTGAATGAAATCTGTTTGTGCAAATTGTGTGAACAGATTTGTTTCCACGTGTTTTCAACATTTTAATGTTATTTTATTATAATCTCAGTAATGCTAGAAATATTTTCTCCATTTTCTTTCAGTTTTAACAGGAAAATTAGAAATTTTTCCTCCATGTTTAGAATTTTGCAATTCGGTTTTATATATGAATTAAATTATGATTGTAGAAGGTGTAACACTAAACATTAACAGAAAATAACATCCTTAATAGTAACTTATTTGGGCCTTCTATTCTGACTATCGGTAAGAAACAAAAAAGGCATCTCACTATCTAAACATTATTTCTGAAAATATTTCATAGTATTCTTAGGATAAATTATACTCTGTATAATATTAATTTTATTTCTTTTCTGTTCTCACAGAGATAAATTAATTTTGATCCCATGAATTATACAGATATGGTAATGGCTTCCGTTTTTCTGGGTTTAATTTTATTTTCTCCTGGGAATGTTGCTAAATTTATAAAATTTTGTGCACTAAAAATAAGCTGAATTGTTTTAAATGTTAGATAGCTACAAAGAACTTTTTAATATTATAAATATTTATTTAATAACTGACAAGGCTGCTTGTGGAATTTATAAGATTGTATTTATTACTAACCTAATATAATTGGTAGATTTTGTTAAAACAATACCTTGGATTTATGAACTTAACTTGTCTTTGATTCCATACTTATTGAGGGCAAAAACTACTTTTTTTTTACTCATCCATAAGATGGGTAAATAATCACAACTACCTCAGGATCACTGTAAATAATTTAAGGCAAATTAATTGTTTAGAACAATGACTGGAATGTTCAATAAACATTAGCTGATTCGTTTTCTTTCCATTTGTGTTGTTATTATAATCTTTTGCCTATGTTAACTGTTCAGTGTTTACTAAATGAATTAAAAATATTTGGGGAGACTTCCCTGGCAGTCCAGTGGTTAAGACTCCATGCTCCCAATGCACAGGGTATAGGTTCAATCCCTGGATGGGGGACTAAGATTCCACATGCCGTACTGTGTGGCCAAAAAAAATAATAATAATAATTAAAATATTTGGATATTATATCATAGAACTTTAGAAGTGTGAACAGAGATCATGTTTTATACATCTTTTATGTTCTGCACAGGACCTCTCATAGGGCCTGGGCATTGTGTCAAGTGTTAATTTGAGCTATCTCTTTGATTCCATGTTCAAGTTTGCTAGATCTTCTTCATTCATCTTTTAAAAATAATTGGCAAACTTTATATGCCACACACGTTTTCCCAGCATAAAGATAAGGATACAAAAAGAAATGGACCTAGATTTTATTTTCCTATGACTGTATGGGAACCTACATTAATTGTTAAGAATATCCAAATATTTGTAATACAGAATATTATCCTTTATCTTAAAAAATTTTCTTATAGTCATCTCTCTCCAATGTTTAATAATTGTCTATTATTTATGAAGAAACACAAATTTTAAAACATCTACAATATAGCATTAGAATTTCTGTCTTAGAACTTTAAAAGTGTAACAGATCTATATTACATAAGAGTAACAAACTATCTGTACTTATTAACAGAGAAACAAGTGGGGAAAGGACTCAAATAAATTAGTTTCTCAACATATAAAAATTATTTTATACAGAGAAAAATAACGTTTTTGTACTTTCACCATTATCATCACAAAAATTTACACAGCTCACAGCACAGATACATAATGAAATGTCATTAGCATATGTAGAAAATATTCTCTTCTAATGCAGCAGGACCCTATGGGGCCTTCCCAGAACAGGCCCTCCACCATATCTTCTGCTTTATTTCCTCTCTGAAGGACCTAGATAACAGTATTTGATGCTCATTTCCTGAGTTGTTTTACAGGTATGAAACCCCCCCACCCCCACCAAATGAAAGATGTTAAGTAGTTGATGACCATGAGCACAGAGCCCCAGGCCTCTTGGGTCCTAAGGACTGATATTGTTAACCCCTGTGACACCACCCTGTTACCTCGCCATCAGCCAATCAAAGAATTGTGCATGAGCTGATCGCATACCCTGAGACCCCCTTCCCTCACCTGGCTTTTTTTTTTTTTTTTTGCGGTACGCGGGCCTCTCACTATTGTGGCCTCTCCCGCTGCGGAGCACAGGCTCCGGACGCGCAGGCTCAGCAGCCATGGCTCACGGGCCCAGCCACTCCGCGGCATGTGGGATCTTCCCGGACCGGGGCATGAACCCGTGTCCCCTGCATCGGCAGGCGGACTCTCAACCACTGCGCCACCAGGGAAGCCCCTTCACCTGGCTTTTAAAAATGCTTTGCCGAAACCCTTTGGAGAGCTTGGGGTTTTTTAAGGCATGAGCCACCATTCCCTTTCATGGCCCCGCAAGAAACCTTTCTCTGCTCCAAATGAGACATTCTGGTTTGTTTGGCCTCACGGTGTGTTGGGCACAGGAACTTGTGCTAACACCCTGACTTCACGTGACCTATGAGGGTGGTGTAAGGTTGAAGAGATACCATGGTATGGCTTTTAAGCTTTATAATAAATGTGAGAGTTGAAAAATACTGTCTCATGAGGGAAATGACAAAATTAATGTGTTTGACACAAGTTCATCAATTCTTATTTGAGACTGTTTCAGGTAAGAAATGCGTATGCATGAAAAGCACATAATACTCAAATCTGCTGCAAGCTATTACTTTAATGACAAATCAGCAAATGCCATGGAATACATCTTATTGCATCTGCCCCAAGAGGGAGGGTGACTGGGTAAGAAATAGGTTCACTAAGAAGAACAGTCTCCAGTGGTTCCATTCAAAACTTTTGTGATTGGAAATCCTATCAACACTTTACCAGTAAGTGGGTTATTATATGAAGAAACTGGGGTCAAGGATTCTAGAATTATTATTCCTTGTAGGACATGAATTAACTAATTTTTATTCTGGTTTTAGCTGGGTTATAAATACCATAATCTTTTCTCAACAACTGGTGGTAAGATATTCTGTTTCTCTTAAACTGTCCATCAGCTAAAATTCAAAGCCTGGGATTGTTCCTGGTGAATTTGAGGTTCTTGAGGTCTCATTGCAGAAAGAATTCAGTGAGAGACAAACTGATAGGTAAGAAGTAGATTTATTTAGAGAGAAACACAATCCACAGACAGAGTGTGGGCCATCTCAGAAGGCGAGAGGCTTCAAAATATGGTGTGGTTGGTTTTCATGGGCTGGGTAATTTCATAGACTAATGAGTGGGAGGATTATTGCAAGTATTTGGGGGAAGGGGAGAAGATTTCCAGCAACTGGGCCACTGCCTACGTTTTGGCCTTTTATGGTTAACCTCTAAACTGTCATGACACTGGTGGGTGTGTCATTTGGATGCTAATGTATTACAATGAGTGTTTAATGAGGCTCAAGGTCCACTGGAAGTGGAATATTCCGCCATCTTGGACCTACTTGGTTCTAACAAGTTTTTGTCATGTCTTATGGCTATGTCATTCTTTTAAAGGTTGAGCCCTTCCCTCCTGTTTCAGGATGATCATCCAGATTCATTTTTTGGGTGACTATCCAGATAAACAAAGCAAAACAGAGAACATTGGCCTAAATTATTAACCATGAGGGAATATTTTCCTCAACTCCACATTTTGCAAATTGGGTTTATAATGGGTAGTTTACAGGACACAGCAGGCTTCCCAGCTTGAAAATTCACTCTCCCTCACTGCAGGAGTAAGACATGTCTGGGCATGCCCAGTGGGTAAGCAGGTTGGGCTCTTCAGAGGACTCTTGGTGTAAAGGTTTGAGGCCCACTGGAGGAGAAAGGGGATGCACAAGCTTTGCCTAACAGTGACAAATGGAATATTGCCTGCCATATCAGTAAACAAAGGATGTCACAGTCATCAGTGATTGCAGCCACCAGCCGAAGGTGAGCTCGTGAGCTCTGAGGGACCTCAGGAAAGAAACAAAGAATACCTGTCATCTCTCAGCTATCACTGCAGTCACCCCCTGACTGTGAGTACGCGAGCCCTGAGGAAACTCAGGATGTGAAGACTCAGGATACTGGACCCAGATAGCTGAGGTACATATCAAAGGAGTGTTCTCAGTGACCCCAGACTCTTGCATCTTTGTATACATATAAAATCGCTGATTTCCTTAATTTGAGATATCTGGTTTTCTTTAATTAACAATAATCTTTTGATGTTCAGACTACCTACCTTTTGCAAAACTCCTATATATCCTGGCTCCCTCCTTCGTCTCCTTGAAGCAGTTCTCTCAGGGTTATTTGAGATGCTGCCTCCCAGGCGTGAAGTCCTAAAAATTTCTGCCAAATGAAATATCACTCTCAACTTTTAGGTTGTGAATAATTTTTTATTCGACAAGAGCAGTTTCATATTATCAGAGAGGAAGAGTGATTTGGAGAAATCTGCAGTTCAATTTTGTGGGCAGAATATTTTCTGCCCCCCTTCAAATTAATAGGTTTTGGCCCTAACACTCAGCACCTCCGAATGTTGCTGTGTTTGGCAACAGGGCCTCTAAAAAGGTAATTAAAGTTGTTGGGAGAGGGCTTCCCTGGTGGCACAGTGGTTAAGAATCTGCCTGCCAGTGCAGGGGACATGGGTTCAAGCCCTGGCCCAGGAAGATCCCACATGCTGTGGAGCAATAAGCCTGTGTGCTACAACTACTGAGCCTGCACTCTAGAGCCCGTGTGCCACAGCTACTGAGCCCGTGTGCCGCAATTACTGAAGCCTACATGCCTACAGCCCGTGCTTTGCAATAAGAGAAGCCACTGCAATGAGAAGCCCGCACACTGCAACAAAGAGTAGCCCACACTCCCTGCAACCAGAGAACGCCCGCATGCAACAAAGAAGACCCAACACAGCCAAAACACAAACAAGCAAACAAACAAAAAGTTGTAGGGAGAAAAATCTTTTCCTCCACCAACTTATGATGTGGTGTTTGTGTGTGTGTGTGTGTGTGTGTGTGTGTGTGTGTGTGTTGGGGGGGTTGTGCAAATTAATTGAAAATACACAGATTAACAGAAAAAAAGACAAAGTTTATTCACATGTATACAAGAGCACTCATAGGTGAGTAACTCACTGAATAGACAGAGGTAAAGTTTTATATACCAATATATCAAAAGTAGGTGATTAAGGGCTTCAGTGGGATAGTATGGATAGCTCTATTAGGCTAACTTTGTTGCTCTTGGGAATTGGCTGGAAGCTCCCCCAGAGCGGGTGGTTTATAACAACTGAATTTCCACTACTGGTGCCAAGGGTCAATCTCCCAAACATGAGACTCTCTAAGTGTGGGTCAATGGCAGCTGTACTTTCAGAAGGCTCTGCTTAAGTTTAGGTAATGCTTCTTTCCCTGGTTGTTGATTGTTCAGATATTTTCGGCTTAAAGTAATCTTTATATGATTTTGATAGGCTATTAATCCCTTCATGGTTAAATGGGGTCATTAAGGTGGACCCCACTCCAATATGACTGCTATCCTTATAAAAAAATGAGACATGGATACACAGAGGAAGAACACCATGTGAACAGGAAGACAGCCCATGTACAAGACAGAGAGGCCTCAGAAGAAGCCAACCCTGACAGCACCTTGATCTTGGACTTCTGGCCTCCAGAACTGTAAGAAAATTAATTTCTGTTGTTAAGCCACCCAGTCTGTGGTATTTGATTATTGCAGCCTTAGAAAACGAATATACACAATTTTGCTTTGTTTTGTTTTTTCTTTCTGATTCTTATGAATTACATCAAAAAGTAACAAAGTCTGCATGCAAGGATAAAATAAAGGAAGTGTTTACTCATAAGTCTTTGTGAAATTTGGGGTGTTCAAAGAGGCATTTTCTAAGGTCAAGTGAAAAGGTGGCAAGAAAGAATTAACCAACTTTAGTACAGGCCTGTCAGTACTGTAAGGCTCTGCTAGAGTACAGCTTGGTGGGAAGGGGTTCTTAATAGCCAGAGGCACCATCTCCAGCAATAGATCCATCTTCTAGAGGCCATGCTTTTAGATAATGCATCAGAGCCTTCAGCGGGTGAAACTATAGTAAAGCACAGCAAGGCAGAGCTCAGGAGACACTGAATGCTAAGAGGACTTGCTTGTGGCCATATATGAAGCCCCTCTAGAAACACCTGGAAGTAATTTGGAGAAACACTAATGGTGGGAGATGGGGTAGACGGATATGGGTTAATAATCTACCATAGCTGGATGGTGTCAATCAGCACCAGAGAATTCTTTCTCTTTTCTCTTCTTCCCTTTCTCTTCCCTTCCCTTCCACTCTCTCTCTCTCTCTCTTCCTTTCTTCCTTCCTTTCTTTCTCTCTTTCTTTCTTTTTCTTTCTCTTTCTTTCTTTCTGCCTCTCTTTCTCTCTTTTTTTTTTCTTTCTTTCTCTCCCTCTCTGCCTCTCTTTCTTTCTTCCCAGTCCAGGGCTCAAACCCATGTCCCCTGCATTGGTAGGCAGATTCTTAACTACTGCGCCACCAGGGAAGTCCCCAGAAACCATTTTAAACAACATAGTGGTCATCAAACAAGGCCACTGGGTATGGTGGAGTAAGGCAAAAGCAAGAGCACTCTGTGATCATGTCATCACATAGGATCAAAAGAGAATTATGAAATCACAAAAATGAAGAAATATTCTCCTAGTCTAGCTAACAAAACTGACTTGTTTCCTTACAAGTTAATTTTAGCTCCAGTCCAAATAAACCAACCAGTTCTAAGACATACTTTCTTTCTTTTCCCTCAATAAAATGTAACTCCATCCCTCATACCTTTTTCTACTGAAAATACACATTCTACTTTCCTACTGTATATTGAAATGTTTCCATATTATTCCTATTAGTTTTAACTACATGTTTCAATTAGAATCCTCAACTCTTAAAAACCTTAATTTTTAGTGAATGTTAAGAAGGAAGCAATTATGAACTGCCTTTAACATTAGCATTCTGTAGATTGGTGAACATAAATATTAGTGATAATTTCTAAAAGCATTTGTTTTCTTATAGAGAACATCTCAGGGTGGCATCATTTTCACTAATAGGCCTAGATGCCTTTAGTTTCTTTACTTGGGAATTGATATCTCAGTATCTTATTGTTTTCTGGAAATTTATCTAGCTATTTAAAATCCTTTCATCACTTAAAATTAGTACAACTCTAGAACTTTAAGTCACCAAGTACCTGGAAAGATTGTGGGACTCGAGGGACATTGTTCCAGCTAATGATTAATAACTCTCCAGACAATAGGGGCTTCTTAGACAATGGGTGAAATTTCAGAAACCTCAAGTAAGTAAAGGGTCTTACTTCCTGAGCATATGAAAAACTATAATTAATTCTATGGTATAATCTTCCTGAATAAGGTGAATATATATTAATAAAGACATTGTGAAAAATATCCTAGTAGCTTGCTTGTGAACATTACAATCATTGCTTTGGATATTTGTAATACCCAATTTAATATTCTTGATCTTGATATTTCTGATAATTTTCTTTAAAAATCCATTTTTATTCTTAAAGTCCTATGCACTTTTTCTATAAATCTTGGTCCACTCTTAGTGTGTATTTGACATCTCACACACACACACACACACACACACACACACACACACACCTCTTACATCTCAAAAATAATTGCTTTCATGTTTTTTATTGTTTGTTTTTTGAATTTCATTGAATTTATTTTTTTATACAGCAGTTTTTTTATTAGTTATCTATTTTATACATATCAGTTAATATATGTCAATCCCAATCTCCCAATTCATCCCACCACCACCACCACCCCCGCCACATTCTCCCCTTGGTGTCCATAGCTTTGATGTTTAATACTGTATCATTGTTTTTGAATATCCACCAGTAAGTAACCAGGTATCTAGTAAAGGTTTTAGGATACAGTATTGTCGATATCATCAGCACAGCAGACTTCACATGTTCCATGATCTTGTCCTTGTTCTTTAGAATCGTGCTGATGGTTGAAGAATACATGTCATAAGAACAAGCGACGTCTACCATCTTTTTGCCTTGCTCCACTCTCTCAATTATTTTCACTTTTGTTTCCATCATTGTCACGACGTTTCTTAGCAGTATCAGCTACATCACCACTGCTTTTACGTTTGCTTCTGGACATCCTGGGCTTGAGATAAAGATACTGTACTACTGTACTCTATACAGTGCTGTATAGTAAAGTACACAAACACACAACCACTTGTAGAGAATGCACGCATGTGACAATGTACGCCAGACACATGAACTAACTTAGGTGATTGGACATGTGAACGCAGGTTTGCATCTTTGAAAGTTCACAACTTGAAGGTTCGTATGTAGGAGACTTACTGTATAGGTCTCATACCTCTTTTATGGGTTAGAGGATCCCTACTTCACAGTTCAATGGAGGTCATTCTTGGCAGAAACAGTAAATACTTTGGATGATCTCTAGGAGAGAAAAATTCACCCAAATTTATGGATAGATTGAGATAGTTTACCGGGCTTTGTTTCTTAGCCTTGAAATAAAATCAAATAACACAGCGTCTTCAAAGTTCAACCAGAGATATCGTCAAACATTTCTAAGTAGAAGTTATTCGTCTGGCATCAGTAATCACTCAATACTCTATGGCTCTAATCTGGTAAGAATAGATTCAAAGAACGACCTTTGGATTCTCAGGGTAAAGGAGACTTGAGAAAATGGGGGCAGCCACATTAAGCCATCTATCATTGGACTTAGCTGGGTATGAAAGGAGAAATATTGATTAGTGGCTAGAGGTGAGGTGCAGTGTTAAAAGAGGGATTTTTTAAAGACTGATAGAACTTGACTGTAGTTAGGAAGGACCTGTAGAAAGGTCAAAAGGAATAATAGACGGAACCTGGTCTCAAATAAAATGGAACAAAATAGTCAAGAGCAGAGGAGAGGTGTTATCCCTAAACTAGATGGACAGCTCTCGAGTGGTGACAAGAGGACGAAGGTTAACTTTACATATTAGTAGGTTGCGGAGAGGATAGAATTCACTAAAGATACACCCTATAGTTTTTATTTTAATTGTGAAAGGGTGTGTTGATCTGTTTAGAGTGTAACTTAGGGGATTTGAGGATACAGTGTTTTGCAAAGGCAGTCTACATTGTTGAGTCCATGTGTAAACATTATCCTTATAACTATTGGCATTTTGTTCATGAATCCAGTAAGTAAGCACTTTGCAGAGTATGCTTCTTATCACTTGATTATTGAGGGCCTTCAGGCTTTGAGAAAGTTTCACAAATGTCTTCAGTCCAGGCCCTTTCTGGAACATCCATGGATACCTTCCTCCTGCAAGCCTCCTTATCACCATTTCTATAGCTCCTTCAAAAAAATCATTAGAAATTGCCCACAAATATATGTAAATCTATGCTTTTGGCCATCTCTTCTTCCAGAAAAAACAGTGAAATCCAGATATTCCACTTGAATTGTGTCCGACTTGAGCAACTCATAGTTTTTACTCTCAGTCACATTGTCATAGAGAATTCCCACAAGAGGCTTTCAATGTGTCCTGAAAGAGAGGCATCAGTTTGTCAAAGTTGCAACAGCACATACAGAGTGCAAGCCAATTGCTTATGAAACATGTATAGTCATTACTTATTCAGGCAACAGGATTGTTTTTAACACATTTATTTGATGATGGAGTGCTACTAGGAAAATCTAACTTTGCGGTTTGGTAGATTAAGAACAAAAGACCTCATGATGGGAAGTTTGGATTGTATGTTCTCCTGGTGTGCCATGGTCAGATGGTCACTCTCTTCATAGTTTCTATTGGAAACCAAAGGGCTGTATCTCAAAACAAAGTTTTTTGACCAAAAAGACTTTTATTTAAAACCCAAAGGACTGTCATTGTGATTCTCCTGTTGGGGTTGTGAAAGGATTTGCATAGCATAGACACACCTAAAGCATCATTAGATCTGTTGGATCAGAATTGCCAAGTGACATCAGTTTGTGGTGCTCTGTGATCAAGTCACAAATGCTTTTCTTTCCCTGGACACCATTCAAATTTAATCCAGTTTCTGGATTGTTAGTATATTAGCTGAGGGATATGACCAAATGCAGTTTTTTGTTACCTCTGAAATCCAAAGATACTCACAAATGATGAATCATTTACTCCTGAATAATTTTTCCATTTGATGGTGGCACTAATATCTGTGATTTCCTGGTGAAAGCAGTCACTTTGGACAAGAAAAGAAGGTCTCACACACTATTACTTAGCCCTTCAATATAGCCATCATTACATAGAAGGGACAGTCAATGCGGGGATTATGAGAGTTGCTGAGTAGACTAATTCTTACTGTACATTCAGGAATTGGGGTAATTGTTACATTTTGGAGTCATGGGCTATTACCTACATAGGCTATTACCTAAACTAAGTTACCCTAGTTAACCTTTACCGTGAATAATGGAACAGAGTGACTTCTGAGCCTCAAGGATCACTTTCTCTTCACTGAAGGAGTTATGGGTCTGTGAACTGACTCAGGTCCAAGAGATGAGAAAGAGTCTATGACTTTCTCTCATGATGACTAAAATCAGATCCAATCCAGCTTTCTTTTCCTTTCCTTCTTTTTTCTTTTTTTTTTTTCTCCTTTGGTGGTGGTGTTGGTGGGGTGGAAGCAGAGCAAGGTGGCAGGAATCAAGAATTTATATGATTTAATTTAGACAGTAACATAGAGGGAGGACAACTCTTTTGGTCTTAAGTACCTCATGAGTAATTAACCATTAGCCATTAACTTATTAGGTGAATCAAATCATTCTGCTTATTATTCCAATTCTACTGCCTATTATGGAAAACATACCCACTTTTCCTCTGACAGTTAAATTTTATTTTTCAGCTTTCTTCCATTGGGGGTTCCATTATCTATTGAAACCAGGGAGCCCATTTTAATAGCAGCCTCTTCATGTTTATCTTTGCTCTCAAAAAAATCCCTTACCATTTTTCTCAAAGAAGTTTGTGCTGTTCTCATCAAAGTTTTTCTCAATGTCCTGGTGAGGGAGGTTTTCTCTATGCTCTTCTAGGAAAGAGATTTAAGGGGATGGATGAATGGTTGGTACATTACACATGCACACTAACTTATTTTTCCCTAACTCTGAATATTTCACACTGCTGGTAATACCATCTTAAAGCGTATGTTTTGAAAATTTGTGAGGGATTTTCTGGAAGACACAAGGATGGGAGGATAGTACTACCATTTAGTGAGTGAGATCATGGGTAGAATTCTAGGCATCCTGAAGTATCAGGACAAGTCCTCAGTACAAAAAGTTATCCTGTGTACCATAGAGTTTCTGAATGTACTAAAGGCTAATTGTGAATGTAAAAACTTTGCTGAGCCTGGGAACTACCCCCATGTCATATAAAAATTAGAGTATTTTTTTTTTGCAGTTTTAAAACATTCTGACTTTTCTAGTAATACAGAGACATAGAAATTGAGGGAATACTTTAATTTGTTTATGTGCTCAACTTTATTGAGAGTTGCTCATCATTTTGGTAAGTTTCATCACCATTAGGCTGCTTATTTTATTTGAATTACCATAGCATAATTTTATCAGTTCAAATTTATAGATGTTACTAAAACAGCACAATCCTGTGGGCATCCTGGGCACAAAAGACTTTCTGTGTCCCTCATTTCCTGATTACAGGAAATAAGCTTCATTCAGCCTCCATGACCTTCCCTGAGTTCCAACAGGCAGGTTCAAATAGTTGGTAATCGGGAAAGGGAGGGGATGCAGAGACAAGGGAAGATCAGTCAAGAAACAGTAGTGCAGCCTTTGGGGCAGGGTCCTGGTTCCCTTGCAAGAGATACACATAACTATATCGTTGAGCTGTTCTGCATATACTGAAACCCCCACCAGGTGGGAGAAGGTAACTGTATGCTGCCCACAGGCACGTAGATCCCAGATAGGTTGGAACCAGAAGGTTGATGACGCTGACTCCTGATTACCTCCCCACCAACCAGTCAGAAGAATGTCCATGAGCTGATTATGCCCTCTTTGAACCATTATTATAACATCCCCTCCAGATTGAGACACACAGTTTTGAGGTCATTAGCCTGCTGTGGCTCCATTTACCTGGCAAAGCAATAAAGCTATTCTTTCCTACGTCACCCAAAACTCTGTCTCCAAGATTTAATTCAGTGTTGGGGTACAGAGGCTGGATTCAGCTTCATTACTATCACAGATTATCTACACTCTCTCTCTATCTACCTACCTATCTATCCATCCTTCTATCTATCCACCTGTCTATAACATATAATTTATAATGTCAAATATAAAGAAAAAGTGTCAATATTCAAGTGAATATTTAAAATTGGGTTTTCTAATTTTGCATAAAAATGGACAGGTACTAACATTCGTACTCTATTTCCATGAGACCACAAACCTTAATATTTTGCAAAGAAAAAATACTCATGAAAAATCAAATATGTGTATTGAAGTTCCCAGATTTAAAGACTTAGGAAGTAATTTTTTTCCCCCTAGAATATTAGAAATAAGCTTGTCAAAAGGATAAAGATTTCATTGTTTATTAGAAAATAACAAAATCAGGAACTGTATAAACCATACAATTGGTGAAAAATTAATTTTGCCAGCTGTATGAGAAGTACAATGATAAAAGAAAAACCAAATAAAATAATTCTATCTACTCTAATAAGCAATTATATTGTTTCTAGATGAAGAAAAATGTAGAAAATCATCTGTGTAATGAATTGCATTCAAGCAAGTTTTCATGACAAGTGGATGTGAGCACCCTTTTTTGTTAAAAGAAAAAAATACTTCCATATTGCACATGTAAGTCTTATAAGGAAGGTAACATTCATAGAGGAAATGTTATTTTCAAAATTACTGATAGCATTTCCATGTGAAAGTAGCAGAATTTGGAATTACCTTCCTGCTGTAAACAACTAGAAAATTAACCCCCCCCAAAAAGGGAAACAACTGTACTTACAGATTAAAAAATAGTTCAGGACTGTGGTCCTTGATAGAAAGTGAACACAAAGGTAAGCACTGTGATCCCACCAACTTTCCTCCCAGAGAAAATTTCGACTGCTACAGAGGGAGTGAAATTGTTTTCACTGAGTTGAGAAGACAGTGATCAGGGTTTGAGGAAGCCAAGGGGTCAAGGATTTACAAGACAGAAAGTCATAAAAGAAGGAACATTGCAGTGAAAGAGTTATAAAATCTGCATAGGGACCTCTTGAGTCTTTGAACACCAGTCTGTGTATGCATAGGGTGAGACCTCATCAGACTAGAAAAAGAACTTCTTTGGAAAGAACAATTACCAGAGAAATGAATCACTTGAGTTCCCACTAGCCAGAGTTGAAAGGACCCACTAGATACACAGAGCAATCAATAGAGATCCTAAAATTGGTCATGTCTTAGAGGTGAGACTAAATTTACCCAAGAGTAGAGGATACTCTAGACAGGTCCCTAAAAAAAAGCATAAAAGTAAGTTTTAAATGACTCAGACTGTCCCACAAGTTACCCAACTACCTGCCAGAACAAATTCCAACAGTATTTAAAGGAATTCAACAAAATTAGGCACTCAACGATATAAAAATCATCATACCTGGCATGTAGTCAAATATAAGTAGCCAAAGAGACAGGAAAATGTGACCCACAATCAGGAAACAAGTCGGTTAATATTAACAGACCCAGAAATGGCAAATATGATAGAATTAGCAGACAAGATTGTTAGCAACCACAAGATCATGTTCCTGACGCACAGTAAAGCCAAACAAACCAAAACGTCAGAGTTTGGAGCAGAGAAGGGTTTATTGCAAGGGTCATGCAAGAAGATAGGTGGCTCATGCCCCACAAAACCCCAAACTAACTGAAGGGTTTCAGCAAAGTATTTTTAAAGGCCAGGTGAGGGAAGAGGGTCACAGGGTATGGGATCAGCTTGTGCACAATTCTCTGATTGTTTGATAGGGAGGTAACAAAGTGGTGTCACAGGTGTTAACATTATCAGTCCTTAGGCTCCAAGAGTTTTGGGGTTATGTACTCATGGTCACCAAGTAGTTAACAACTTCCATTTGTTGTTACCTAGGTACTCGAGAGAGGAACTAAAGCAGAGGATATGGGGGAAAGACCTGCCTCAGGAAGGCCCCATAGGATCCTGCTCAGTTACAAGGACAATTATGCAACTATTTTAAGTATGTTGAATATTATCAGTAATTATCAGAAACACCGTAATGTTCATAATTAAGAGGGAGATGGATCATATGAAAAAGGTAACTTCTAGATATGTAAAATACATTATTCAAAATAAAAATTTTACTAGATGAGATTACCATCAAATTAGATCCTGCAGGAAAAAAAAGAATGGTGAATTTGAAGGTAAAACAACCAAAGCTAGCAAAAAGGAAGAATATATCTAAAAACACTAAACATGAATAGTAACTCAGTGAACTGTGGGTCATCAAGTGCCTAACATTTGTGCAATTGGAGTCCCAAAGGAGAAGGAGGAAAGACAGCAAAAAATTTGAAGGAATAATGTCTGAAAATTTTCCAAATATAATGAAAACTAATATCAGACGAAGCTGGCTTCAGAACAAAGAATATGGCATAATCAAAAAGGAACTCTTAAAGAGAAGAAATTTTATTTATTAAGAAGTCTTGATAATCCTAAATGCCTATGTGTCTAATATGCTTCAAATAGGCTTTAAAATACAACCGTCCCTTGGTATCCATCGGAGACTGGTTCCAGGACCTCCACAGATACTAAAAATCTGTGGATGCTCAAGTCCATTATATAAAATTATATATTATTTGCGTATAACCTACACATCATCCCATAAACTTTAAATTACCTCTAGATTACTTATAAGACCTAATGCAAGGTAAATGCTATGTAAATTGTCACCAGCATATGGAAAATTCAAGTTTTTCTTTTTTGGAGCTTAGAAAGACCTTGCCTGAGAATGAAACCACACAGCTGGAAGCAGCGCTGAGAGATGGTGGGAAAGAGGCACCACCCATTGTATTTCCCAGGTATATGACCCACTAAATTTTCTTTTTTTGCTTAAACTGGTTCAATTTACATTACTTGCAACCAATACAAACTAGTACACATCACTTTCTAGGACATGTGACCCAAGAGTAACTAGTAGTTTACCATTTGTCATTTTCATTAAAAGCTACACTTGAGACCAGGCTTTTAACAAAAATTATGCATAAAAACTAAGTGACTACCATCTAGATATTGCAATTAACTGTCATTATCAACATTAAAATCTAATATTCAAATTTGAAGCAAAAGGATCTCTCCACTTTCTCAGCAATACTGAGAAGACAGGTTGTAAGATTTGGATAGTAAAAACATGATCGGACCCCAGAACTGAGGTTAGTTTTAATGCAGTTAGAACTATTTTCTTTATTGGGGTTTAATTGGTATTCACATAGATTAATCTTATTTTCCCCTCAGCTTTTAAAAACTTTGAAAATAATGCAGTTTTCACTGACTGCATTTCTCCTGTGCATTAACAAACACTTGGGCAAATTATATCAAACTTGGCATCACTTCTTTTTCTTTCTCCATACTCTTTTGGATTGTAATGTGAAAATCACACTCTTAACTGCAAATAGCGCTTATCTAACCAAATTTGCCTTAATGATAGCATAAAATTACTGCCCTACATTTCAGTCATATTCTGCACAAAACTTTCAAGCTGTGGGAAAATTATCATAGAATGAGGAATCTCTTCCCTTTCATATAGAGCATTAAGATCCAAATCCATTTTTAAAGATCTTAAAGTTTTCTATTAGAGAGTGGTTTCAGAATAACTCAGTTCTATTCTGTATAATTTCACATCATTGTAATAAAAGAGTCATAATAAATAAGAATCAATCATGGCCAAATTTAGTATTGTGGGATAATTTTCATGTTATCATAAGTAATTATTTAAATCATGGCAATGCCCGAGTATCAGAAATTCCACATTTATATTCTTACTTCTCTTGAACTTTTCAAATTGTATTTCCTCAAGCAGACTCTTCCAGACTTTTTGCTCTTGTTCTCAGATTCCTTTTTGATTGTATCTCAGAGTTTTTAGGGATGGAGTAGAATATTCTTCATGGAGTGTGTCAGTACAGTTTCAATTCCCAAAATGTATTTTCTTAACCTACAGTCTTCTTTTATGCTTTACATAATAAAAGTATTCTTCTTAGGCTGTGTACCTCATAAAATATATTTTGACTGAAAACACATTTGAAAATACGGATATGAAATATATTTTTAAAAGCATAGTCTGATATTCCAAATATCTCAGTCTAGATGTATCTGAGCTGTCACTCACTAGCTAGGAGACCTATGTTTTCTCACCTATAAAATGGGAAATAATAGCTTTTGGAAAATAGGAATAAAATATTTGTGAGAAACAAATAAGATAATAAAAGTACCTAGCATAGTACCTGGTACATATATTTTAACTTGTAACTGGAGTTAATTATTTAAGGAAAATTTTGTTCTTAGTTTCTTCAAAACCAGTTACAGAAATTCACTAATTCAATGTTCTAGGCCTAGAATTTTCTTCAGTAATATCAATGTGAAACTTTTATCAGAAGGCCAGGAAAAATCTTTTATGGCTCAGAAATCAGGTAAATGAACCACCTATAGATGCCCTTAAATTTTCAGCTTGTGCTGACATTTGAACAACGATTAATTTGAACTTAATCCCAAAGTGGTTTCAACAGTTTAAATCTCTGTTTTGTGAAGCGATTAGAACAATTATTAAAGCACATGAGCACTGGGGTTATAAAATATCCATGTGAAGACCTAAATAGACATTTCACCAAGGAAGACATACAGGTGACCAAGAGGCACATGAAAAGATGCTCAACATCACTAATTATTAGAGAAAAGAAAATCAAAACTACTATGAGGTATTACCTCACGTTGGTCAGAATGGCCATTATCAAAAAATCTAGAGGGCTTCCTTTGTGGCACAGTGGTTAAGAATCCGTCTGCCAATGTAGGGGACATGGGTTTGAGCCCTGACCTGGGAAGATCCCACATGCCACGAAGCAACTAAGTCTGTGAGCCACAACTACTGAGTCCATGAACCACAACTACTGAATCCCACATGCCTAGAGCCAGTGCTCTGCAACAGGAGAAGCCACCACAATGAGAAGCCCGAACACCGCAACAAAGAGTAGCCCCCGCTCGCCACAACTAGAGAAAGCCTGTCACAGAAAAAGAATCAGAAGAAAAAGAATCAGAAGAAAAAGAAGTAAAAGGAATCCAAATCAGAAAAGAAAGTAAAGCTGAAAAGAAGTAAAGCTGTCAGTGTTTGCAGATGACATGATACTATACATAGAGAATCCTAAAGATGCTACCAGAAAACTACTAGAGCTAATCAATGAATTTGGTAAAGTAGCAGGATACAAAATTAATGCACAGAAATCTCTTCCATTCCTATACACTAATGATGAAAAGTCTGAAAGAGAATTTAAGGAAACATTCCCATTTACCACTGCAACAAAAAGAATAAAATACCTAGGAATAAACCTACCTAAAGAGACAAATGACCTGTATGCAGAAAACTCAAGACATTGATGAAAGAAAAGATGATACAAACAGAAAGAGAGATATACCATGTTCTTGGATTGGAAGAATCAATATTTGAAAATGAGTATACTACCCAAAGCAATCCACAGATTCAATATAACCCATCTCACACTACCAATGGCATTTTTCACAGAACTAGAACAAAAAATTTCACAATTTGTACGGAAACACAAAAGACCCCGAATAGCCAAAGCAATCTTGAGAAAGAAAAACGGAGCTGGAGGAATCAGGCTCCCTGACTTCAGACTATAATACAAAGCTACAGTAATCAAGACAGTATGGTACTGGCACAAAAACAGAAATATAGATCAATGTATCAGCATAGAAATCCCAGAGATAAACCCACGCACATATGGTCACCTTATCTTTGATAAAGGAGGCAGGAATATACAATGGAGAAAAGACAGCCTCTTCAATAAGTGGTTCTGGGAAAACTGGACAGGTACATGTAAAAGTATGAGATTAGATCACTCCCTAACACCATACACAAAAATAAGCTCAAAATGGATTAAAGACCTAAATGTAAGACAAGACACTTTAAAACTCTTGAAGAAAAACATCAGCAGAATACTCTATGACATAAATCACAGCAAGATCCTTTTTGACCCACTTCCTAGAGAAATGGAAATAAAAACAAAAATAAACAAATCAGACCTAATGAAACTTAAAAGCTTTTACACAGGAAAAAAACCATAAATAAGATGAAAAAACAACTCTCTGAATGGGAGAATATATTTGCAAATGAAGCAACTGACAAAGGATTAGTCTCCAAATTTTATAAGCAGCTCATGCAGCTCAGTAACAACAACAAAAAAAAAACCCAGTCCAAAAATGGGCCGAAGACCTAAATAGACATTTCCCCAAAGAAGGTATACAGATTGCCAACAAACACATGTGAAGATGCTTAACATCACTAATCATTAGAGAAATGCAAATCAAAACTACAATGAGGTATCATCCCACACCAGTCAGAATGGTCATCATCAAAAAATCTACAAACAAAAAATGCTGGATAGAGTGTGGAGAAATGGGAACTCTCTTGCACTGTTGGTAGGAATGTAAATTGTTACAGCCACTATGGTGAACGGTATGGAGGTTCCTTAAAAATCTAAAATTAGAACTACCATATGACCCAGCAATCCCACTACTGGGCATATACCCTGAGAAAACCATAATTCAAAAAGAGTCATGTACCACAATGTTCTTTGCAGCTCTATTTACAATAGCTAGGACGTTGAAGCAACCTAAGTGTCCATCGACAGATGAATAAAGATGTGGCACATATATATAATGGAATATTACTCAGCCACAAAAAGAAATGAAATTGAGTTATTTGTAGTGACGTGGATAGACCTAGAGTCTGTCATACAGAGTGAAGTAAGTCAGAAAGAGAAATACAAATACTGTATGCTGACACATATACATGGAATCTAAAAAAAAAAAAAAAAAGCTTCTGAGTAACCTAGGACAGAACAGAAATAATGATGCAAACATAGACAATGGACTTGAGGACACGGGGAGGGAGTAGGGTAAGCTGGGACGACGTGAGAGAGTGGCATGAACATATATATACAGTACCAAATGTAAAATAGCTAGTGGGGAGCAGCCACTTAGCAGAGGGAGATCAGCTCGGTGCTTTGTGACCACCCAGAGGGGTGGGATAAGGAGAGAGATGCAAGAGGCAGGGGATATGGAGATAGATATATATATATATGTGTAGTTGATTCAGTTTGTTATAAACCAGAAACTAACACACCATTGTAAAGCAGTTATACTCCAATAAAGATGTTTTTTAAAAAAGAAGGTATTTACACTCTTTTTCTGCCTTTAGACATTTTAATGTGAGAACAGTATCTGTTATCTATACAGCTGCTTCCTCTAGCCTATGTGGTTGTTTATGTTTTTCAGCCAGATTACAACTGTGAAGGGACAGCCAAAAAGAATCACAGAGAATTTCATGCCTGACAGCATTAGCCACTGAATCCACCAAACCTGTAAATGCCTTATTCTGTTTTTTTTTTTATACAACATAGAACATACTTTTATTTTTTGTTTGGTTTTCTATTACTTGTTCCGGAAAGTATGCTAATTGATACCCATGTGAAGACAACAGGAAATCCTAGATTTCTACATCCTCATTCTACTGACCACAGGCACAGTACCTGGGAGCTGTCTCTCAGTCAAACTCTGAAGTCCCAGAAACTGGCTGTGTACTCTACTAGAGGATGCCAATTGGACTTGTATAAATCCAAAGAGTGTTTCTGCATTTTGGATTATTCATTTTTTGCAAAATGTATTTAGCAAGGGTTTTACGTTATTTAGTAAAAGGAGCAGCCTAGGAAATACAAATACTACATTTTGGTTTATAACAAATGGGAACATGAAAGCACTTAAGTTTTTTCAACTATTTCTGTTCCTACAACTGCCTATGTAACCTCTAATGATTTCTAACCATCATATTCTCTCTATTTTTCTGTGGACTGAAAATAAAATGCACAACCTAAAAGTTGAGAATTATGTTTGATTTGGCAGAATTTCTGAGAACTTCAGCCTGGGAGATAGGACTCTCAGATAGCTTTAAGGTACTTCTGCAAAGAGGTAAGGGAGGAGCCAGGATATATAGCAGTTTTTGCAACAAAGACCAGGTAGTCAGAACTTCAAAAGATTACTGTTAATTAAAGAAAACCAGATATCTCAAGTTAATGAATTGAGTGCTTTTCTTATGGGAAAATGGAAGAATCTTCCCATATGTGTCTTCCCTCCCTCCCAATGATTCCCCCAAATCATTGAAATCATTCCTTTGATATGCAGCTCAACTCTCTGGGGCCAGTATCCTGTTCTTTCCCTTCGTGAGTCCCCTCAGGGTGCACTATTGGGGATGGCTGCAGTGGCTGAGGATTTGACATGCAGCCTGTTGGTCTCCATCTTGAGTTCCCTCTGGCTCAGTTTAGGGGGTGTGTAGTGGCTGATAGCTTGATGGCTGCAGCATCCTTTGTTTGCTGATAATGGCTGGCAACACTTTCCATTCACACTTCAAATCCTTTTCTGATTCCCCACATGGTTCAAAACTAAAAATTTTAAGAATAACAGGTTTGGGAAAGATTAAAAAGTCAGTTGACCCCACTACCCATCTGATATTTGAATTTCCCTTATAAAATACTCACTGCAAAACTTCAATGTTTTTTTATTAGCCTCCTAGTGATAGGGAACTCACTTCAATTTGGGGAAGCCTACTCTGTTTTCAGAGCACTTTGATGTATAAAAAGTTCTCTTTTCCTAGTAAATATATTTCTTGTATATCTCATAAGTGGCCTTATTCTATCCACTGGCACCACAGAGAAGATTAATTCCTTCTCCATGTAAGAGACCTTATTGTTTGAGACAGCCACCTAAGGTCAGTTTCTTTCTTCCCAGTCCCCCAGTTCTCACCTACAGATAAAAATACTCCGTTCCTTCCAATTGTTCTCCATATAGAGGGTAGCTATATAAAACCTGCAATTGCTA
Source organism: Grampus griseus (assembly GCF_964374135.1). NCBI lineage: Eukaryota > Metazoa > Chordata > Mammalia > Artiodactyla > Delphinidae > Grampus > Grampus griseus. The sequence continues at coordinate 38,192,083 of NC_138997.1, forward strand.
GAACAACAGGTGTTAATGGAACTGCCCGGAGCTAATCAGATTTATGGTGTATGGTTGTATTGTTACTGACCAGGATCCTTGGTCCTTTAATCAATAGAAATTGATAGGATGCCAGATGAGGAATTCAGGCAAGGTTTTATTGGGACTCCTGATGCAGCAAGAGGGAATGAAAAGGGAAAACTAGTAACAGGTTCCCTTACTTTCTCACTGTGGAAAGTGGGCTGGTTCTTTAAATGGGGTGAGGGTGGAGATGGATTGGTGGGTCAAGCCGGAGGCATAGCTTAGGTAGTCTGCCCACCCCCTTAGTGGTGCTGTGTGCAGGGATTACACGCAGTGCCCTGCTTTTGCTCCTGGCACTCAGAAGTGGCAGTTCGTTTCGGTCTTTTTGTGTTTTATTATTCATCATTGCCCCAGCTGCACATGCGTGCAGTTATTTTTAGTCCCTTACAGTTTCTTTCTATTCTGTTGCTCCGGGGGACATTTATCCAGGTGCAAGCACTGAAGCCAAGGGTCCCAGGGCCCAGGTCCCAGGTTGTCTCAATATTATTCATAGAATACTGGACTCAGTTAATTTTTTTGAATTCTTTTTACATTTCTCTGAACTCAAACCAGTTTAGAGCAAATTACGTTACAAATAACTACAATCTCTCTGTCTTTCTGTCTCTCTCTCTCTCTCTCTGTCTCTCTCTCTCTCTCTCTCTCACACACACACACACACACACACACACACACACACACACACACCCTCCAAGATTATTTTATCAGTGCAGTTGATAAGGGTCATCCCCTTTCTTTAGTCATTATAATTTATTAATGAATTGTAAGGTCTATTGAAACCTTTAGCTACTTAAATTTTCTGCAACTAAGCCCATGCGATCTACTGACTATTTATATTGTACACACATTATTCCCATAACATATTATATTGACGGTTTGGGTCCATAGTTACAAAAATTAATTACTTTTTGATCCCAGGTCAACCACCCAAACATTTACTATATCACCAAGCTTCATTCTTTTCTTAAATTTGATATGCATCTACAGGGTGAGTGTGAGCCTCTGTTGTTTTTGTCACTCAATTTAACTTGCACCTTTCCTCCAAATAGACAAAGTTAATCTTTGTAAATTTAAGATCCATATTTGAAATTTACCTAGAATTGCTTTTAACAATCCAGGAAGGTTAGAATTATGTCAGTGAGACGTAAAGGCAGATGGTGGTGGGTGGGAGCATCTGCTCAGGTTATCATGTGACCATGTTGCAATCTGCTGAGCCATCCTCATGCCCGTGTGGACTTTGTCTTATTACATGCAGGTCCTGCCATGTTATTCTCCGTTCCCTTCCAAAAGTCCCCTTCCAATCCAGCTCTCTCTGTGACACACTGGACTCTCTGGGCACACAGCTCATGCTGCTCTCTCTTGCAAACATGGAGCTCAAGGACTCTGTGGGGTGATTTCCTGACCATCTGCCTAAATGCTTTAGGTAGCCGTAGCTACTCTACTGACATCCACTTAATCCAGGAGAGGGCACACAGTTCCCCACTGCCACATCCTCCTCCACTCATCCTGGTGGGGTATGAACTCAGGGCACAGGCACTATTTATCAAGAAACTGTTACGGGGTTGGCATGAATTGTGTCAAATAGTTTCAGCCGAAGAGGTCAACGGAAGACACAGACCAGCAAAGAATTGCAGACTACCCCTTCAGGCTTAAGAGCAAAGCAAAGTTTATTAAAGCATAGTTACACTCTCAAAGGGAGAGTGGGCTGTTTCTCTGATATGAAACCAGTACTCCTGTACAGGCTTAAGGGTGTTTGTAAGGAGTGTTCTGTGAGGAGGTGGGGTGTGATCATGTGAATGACAGGGGATCATTATTTGATTGACAGTCCCGAGCTATGTAACAAGTTCATTATTGTGCATGCCCTTACCGTTGATTCACTAAGAAAAGGCCACTGGGGGCAGGAGGGCTAAACCACATACAGATTTTATTATAGTGATGGTATAATGGGTTTGGGTTTACTATAGGTTATATGCCTGTCTAGCCTGGGCACCTGCAGCCCAGGGAAGCTCCCTCATGTTACCATGCTCCCTCTTTATCAGGACAAGTTGCCCCCCACCTTTTGCTGCCCATAGGTTTGCTTATTCTGTATGGGGTCAAGGAGAGTCCTAAGATGGTTGGGGTGTAACTTGATTACTCCCCTATTGTCTTTTCACCACTTTCACCTCCTTGTTGCTAATGTCAGGGGAGGGTCTCCAGATGGTTGGGGTGTGACTTGATTATTCCCCTCTTGTCTTTCTGCCACAGTCATCTCCTCTGCTAATGTCTAACTACCTAACATCCCCCCATCAAAAGTATGGGACCCAATTCTTTGGGACATGGGTGATGACCACTCTAGCTGCTTCCTGCTGGTAAGGGGCAGAGTTTTGACTGGGTCCCTCCTCTTGCTATCTTTCAGCTAGGAGGTGGGCTGGAGTGATGACCATCAAGGGGTCCCATGTAGATCTCAGTCTCAGGGTCAGGCTGAACAGGCTGGTAACCACCTCACAGAACCATTTGGAATCAAACAGCCTGTATGCATTCTGAAATGAGTCGAACAAGGTTTATGATACAAGGGCCTAACAACAACAAAAAAGGCTATCAGGACTAATGGTCCAAACAAAGACCCCAGCCATGTCCATATCTGGGTCACCATAGAGGAGAGGAGGATAGGAAGCCAGTTAGGGTCCTGTCTTGTTCTTTGTTTCAGATCTTATATTAGTTTGATGTTTTTCTTTAAAACCAGAAGGTTTTCTTCAACCTGGCCAGAGTTATTAACATAGAAGCAGCAGATTTCATTTAGCAGGGCACAGGCACCCCTGGCCTTAGCTGTTATAACACTGAAGGCCCTCCTATTATGTAAAACCACTTTGGCCAGAGAATCTAGGGCTGACTGTTGCTCTTCAATGGCTGCTACCATAGACTTTCAGGATTTCTGGACCGTGATGCTAAGATTGAAAATGTTCCTCTCTAAGCGGGGTATACCTACAAACAAAATAATTCCTCTAAAGAAATGGTGGATCACTTTGAGCTGATCAAGAATTGGGTTATCATGAGCATGTCCCCCCAACCAGTGGTTCTTTTTTGTCTCTTCTAGACAGTTCTCAAGGCTTCTTTGAAGAATGACCTAAGGTTGGGAATGCCTCCTGAGGAAGCTAAGTCCTTTGTAGTCATAATGGTTTTCTCTGGGACAGTAGCAATGATCATGTAGGTGCCCCTCCAAAGTGTAGGAAGTCTAGATATACCCTGGTACTATGTAGAAATGAAAATCTGGTACCCCTCAAGGAATGAAAATCTGGTACCCCATTGGAGGTACCCCATTGGAGGTATCCCCACTGGGTGTTTTCCTCTAGAAGAAGCCTGGGGTGTCCCATGGCCAAAGATTATATTTGGAAGGCCAAACTCTTGAAGAAGTAATCATCTATACACAGAGGGGAGAATCCGAGTTCTGACTGATTATGAGTGTGATGGGGGATTGATATAACAAATTTCTGAATACTAACTAGATTATATTATATTTTTGAGGAGGCTCTTGCAGGGAGGTTAGGTTAGGTAGGTGTCCAGTGGTCACGCCAGTCCCTACATATTCAGTTCCCAGGGCTGAGATGTTTATGGGGATATGGTCCTCATTAATATATCTCTTAGTTGCATTCTTCCTTGAGTTTCCTCAAAGAAAGTGTAATTACCTTCATGTACGTCGTATTCATCCTCTTCTGACCAGGGATCCCACTCCAGGCTAGTCTGATTAAAGTTGAGGGTATAGTTACAAAAGGAGTCATTTAACCAGCCCAAGGTGAGTGCCCATCCATCCACGTTCTTGAAATAAAGCTGTGCCTTTCCTAGAAGCTTGGAGGCTGTACCTACGCAGACCAGGCCTGAGGCAAAAGAGTCAGTGTCCATTTGCCTTTGGCCCTCATTTAAAAGGTAATCCATCCCATAATATTGACCTGATAATTTATACAACTGTTCAATGGAGGTAGGGAAGGCCAATAAGTAGAGTTCCTCTAGGTTTTAGGTTCCCTTGGGGCATATCCAACAGTCAGTTTTATTGCTTAATTTTGCAACTTGATATATAGTGGGTGTTAGTGGATGGTGAAAATATGAAGAAATGAAGGGAAAGGAGCAAAGTCCAATAACTGCAAGGAGAGATGCTATATTAGGGAAATAAGAGGCAGTGTGTGAATTCATTTTGTGACGATATGCAGAATAGAATGAGAGCTAGCACAGTGAGAAAGGTCAGGAGTTACAGTAGGCCTATTACTTCTGCCAGCTGTGGGAATGGTGAGTTCATGGATTTCGAATGTACTTATCTTCCGGTTTTCATTTGAACAGGAGCTGGAGACCCTCCAAAGGTTCACAGGAATTCTCAGCTGGGGAGATGTCCTTGGGTTCGGTGGCTGTCTAGGGCTTTACCCGAGAATGATAAGTACAGCTGGTGATATCTGGTACTTTAACAGCTGTAGGAGAAAAGAGCAAGACTGGATAGGGTCCCTTCCAGGTCGACTGAAGTTGAGAACCAGGAGAGTCATCCTTCCAAGTTTTGATGAACACTTGTGTTCTTGGAGAGTAGAGGCAAGGGAAAGGAAGAATTTTTACCCCATATTTCTGGAGGGCTTGTTGGAATTGCCCAAGGGAGGTGACATAAGATGTAATGGCAGAGGTGTCAGAGTCCATCAGTAGGTCCCCTTTTAAGAAAGGCCTACCGTACAGCATTTCTTAAGGGCTAAGGTTAAGTAAGATCTTTGGGGCTGTTCTGATACTTAAAAGAGCAACAGGGAGGGCTTCCTTCCAACTGAGGGAGGTTTTATGCGTTATTTTTCTTAAGGTAGTCTCTAAATCTTGGTTGGTTCTTTCTACCTTTCCTGAGGATTGGGGTCTCCAGGAAAAATGAAAGTGATAATATCTAGACCCTTGGATATCTGCTGAGTAGTTTGGGAAACAAATGTAGGACCATTATCAGTCTGAAGAGACAATGGGAGGCCAAACCTAGGGATGATTTCAGTTAAAAGCTTCTGGGCTACCTCCAAAGCTTTTTACTGTCCTGGTGGGGAAACCTAGAGACTTTATAGCCTCTTTCAGCCAAAAAATTGAGGGTCTGGGTAGCATGAGTTAAGGCTCTCTTGTGGTCCAGGGAGCAAATAAGAAGGTCATTCACATACTGGGTGATAGTCCCTTCCTCCAGGTGTAGATATTGGAGGTCCTTTGTCAGTCCCTGGTCAAAAAGTGGGGACTGTATCGGAACACTTGGGGTAGGACTGTCCAGGTAAGTTGTTGTCCTCTATTCCCTTCCTCATGTCACTCAAAAGCTCTTAAGTCTTGGACCAGTCTATATTCTCTGTTTAGCTTCTTAAGAGGTAAGATATGGGTGTTGCAAGAAAAACTGTAAGGAATAAGTAGTCCACGTTGTAAAAATGAGAGGCTGTAGTCCCCTTTGGGCTTCTGAGTGAATTGGATAGTTTCTGATTGGGGAACGAGTCTGGGCCTTTAAGGTGATAAGTACTGGGGAGGCTGTTATAGCTCTCCCTGGCATTCCACTGGCCCAGACCTGGGGTCTACTGGTAACTCAGCTAAGGCTGGTGTGCCAGTACTCAGACAGGGCTGTGTCTCTAAGACTAAGAACTGGAGGTGTGTTACTGGGTTGGTTCCCCCAAGTACCAGTCTTGTTCCCAGTTTGTTCATGAAGTCCCTACCTAACAGCAGGTATGATAACTCAGGTATGACCAGGAAGGAATGAGAGAAGATATATCCTTCCCAGTAACAACACAAAGGGACAGTAAAAGGTCTAGTAGTAAATTTACCTGAGACTCCTGTAACCTGAAAGGAGTCAAAGGAGAAGGGTCCAGAGAAGGAAATTAGGACAGAGTAGGCAGCCCCCATACTCAATAAGAAAGATAGGGTCCTACCTGCCACATCCAGGTTTGCCCTTGGCTCCAGTAATACTGATGGTAAACAGGGGGGACATCTGAAGCAAAGGGTCCTGTCAATCCAGGGCCATCCAAGGGGCTCCCCCTGGACCCCTCGGCCCTTTGGCCCAGGGGGCAGTTGGCTCCTCAATGGCCACTTTTTTGGCACGTTGGACAGGGCGTCTTAGGAGGTTTGTCCTTGTTGGGGCATTCCCTCGTTCAGAGGCCAGGCTTTCTGCACACCCGGCATTGGTCTTGGCTTTTGTTGGGATGGCTCAGGGTTTCTCTAGATGGGGGTTGCCCCTGTAGGGCTGCCAATAATTGGGTCTGCTTATTTTCTTTCCTCTTTTCCTTTTCCTGATCCTTGACTTCCTCTCCTGGTTCCAGTTATAAAAGATAGTGGTGGCTGTAGCTAGCAGTTCACCTAGATTAACACTGAGTTCCTGCGTAAGTTTTGGAGCTTCCTCCTGATGTCCGGTGCAGACTGGTTAAGGAACCTATCTTTTAAAATGGTTTTTCCTTCAAGGGAGTCCAGGCCTAGGTCAGTATATTTAATTATTTCCTCCTTGAATCTTTCCAAGAAGGCTGTAGGGTATTCATTGGGTTCCTGGCTGATGGCCGAGAACTTTGAGAAATTAATGGTTGCTACTTGCTTTGTCCAGATTTTACACAAATTATAAAATATTCTTTTCCCATTCCTCATTGGGGTTATTGCAATCCCAGTGAGGGTCCATACTGGCAAAGATGGTTTCCCCCACAGGGTATTTTGAGCTGGATAAATGGAGGCAGTCCGCAAAGTTGTGGACCTCCTTCAGGACCTTTTCCTTCTCAGTATCTGGTAGAGTTTGCCCCAAGATTATCATGACATCCTTCTAGGCTAAGTCAAAAGCCAAGGTTAAGTATTGGAAGTTGTCAGTGTAACGGTCAGGATCATCAGAAAATTTACCTAGTTCCTGTTTGATCTGCTTCAACTCTAGAGGGTAAAAGTCTTCTGAATGAGTTGGGGTCTGAATTCGCCTATTGCCTCGACCAAAGGGCAAATTCTAGGGGAAGGCCTTTGTGAGAGTCAGATCTCCTGGGTAAGGTGGTAAGGGGGCTGTTGGTAGCAAAGGGGAATAGATGGAGGATGTGGTGGTTTTAGTGCCATCCCCAGGTTTAAAGACTTTCTCCCTTTTGCTCTCATCTGGCTCAGATTTCTTTTTGGCATGGCCTGGCTCAGGTGGATCCTCTTGAGGAGAGGATGGGGGCAGTCCCATCCGGGCCAGCACAGCAGAGTCAATTTTACAAGTCTTGCAGAGGTCTTACCTATCTCTAAGAATGAAAAATACTTGAACATAGGGAATCTCGCTCCATTTCCCTTGTCATCTGAAGAATAGATCTAGTTGAAGGATGGTATTAAAGTTAATGCTACCATATTTCAAAATCGAGGAAAGGAACTAAAAAATGTTAAGTTGATTTGCCCAAGTGAAAAGCAGAAAAAAAAATTACAAGGATTAGAACACATGTATCTTAACTATAATTCCTGTACACTTGCTTAATCTTTGTATTTAATACACGCTTGTTCCCAAAAGTGTGATTTTTATTTCCTTTCTCTGGAGATCAGAAATGTTAGTGTAGTTTTTGTACTTTTTATAGGAATCACCTTACTAGGGCTTTACCAGCCCACTTACAAGTCACTAATATTTATCCTTGGTCACACCCTTATAGTTTTTTCTTATAAAAGGTTTCTTTTAAGACTGCCTCCATCCACCCAAAAATATATATAGAGAGAGTCCACTCAGTTCTGGGTGACTGGGAATATTAGCTTTAAATAAAACATAAAAAAACGCCTACATCATGAATGCATAAAATGATCTCATAATATGTTCTTCTCTAATTCTTCATATGAATTTCTAATATTTAACTACATTTGCACTATTTTAACTTTTTACTTTTAATATACTTATTTTTCTCCAAATTTTATGAAATTCACCTCCCCAGTGTTAAGGGAAGGAAGATATCTAACAATATTTTCTACCTAGTCTCTATCCTTTTAAGTAGCACCATATCTAAAAATTCCAAAGAAATTATCATTTGTTTGTTGAATTTTAAGAGTGAAGAATAACCACAAAGGACTGTTATGCCATTCACTGAGAATAGAATGCTGACTAAAAGAGCACATTTTAGATCCAAATATAAATAGGTTGAAAAGAAAAGGTAGAAAAATACCATGAAAAAATTAGTCATAAGAGAAATGGAGTGGGTATATTAATAATATAAAAGAAGACTTTAAAACTGCTACTGAATGCAATGGTGTGCCCAATGCACAGTGAGACCAAACAATACTTAAACGTTGGAGTCTGGAGCAGAGAAATGTTTATTGCTGGGCCAAGCAAGGAGATGGGTGGTTTATGCCCCCCAAAGCCCTCAAGTCCCCAAAGGGTTTCAGCAAAACATTTTTAAGGGCCAGGTGATGGAAGGGGGTCTCTGGGTATGTGATCAGCTTGTACACAGTTCTCTGATTGGTTGATGATGAGGTAACAGGAAAGTGTCACAGGGATTAAGATTATCAATCCCTAGGCTCCAGGAGGGCTGGGGCTATGTGCTCATGGTCATCAAGAAGTTAACATGTTCCATTTGGTAGGGGGTTTTCACATCTGTAAAACAACTCAGGAAATGTGCATCAAATACTGTTACCTAAGTACTTCAGAGAGGAGATAAAGCAGAGGATGTGGGGGAAGGGCCTGCCCCAGAAAGGCCCCATAGTGTTCTGTTCGGTTACAAAACAAGAAATATTACAAGATAAATGAGGACTATTTCATAATAAAAAGTTCGATATATCAGGAAGGTATACCCGCTATAAATGCATATACATACTTCCCTGGTGGTGCAGTGGTTGAGAGTCCACCTGCGGAGCGGCTGGGCCTGTGAGCCATGGCTGCTGAGCCTGTGCGTCCAGAGCCTGTGCTCCGCAATTGGAGAGGCCACAACAGTGAGAGGCCCGCATACCACACACACACAAAAAAAAGATAGAAAATCAGTCAGGATATAGAACACTGGAACAGTATTATCAAACAGCTTGACTGAACTGACATGTATAGGACACTGTACCTCACAAAAACAGAATTTTTTCTTATACATAGAACATTCACATATAGAACATTCTCCAGTATAGTTCATACATGAAGAAATAAAACAAGCTTAAATACATTTGAAAAGACTGAAATCATAGAATGTGTGTTCTCTGACCACAAATGAATCGAATTAGAAATTGTCAACAGAAAGAAAATTAGAAATACATCAAATATTTGAAAATTAATCAACACACTTCTAAATAACTCATAGGCTAAAACCAAGAGAATATAGACATTATGATCAGAAAATAGTGTTTGGTGAGGAATGATTTCATTCATTCAAATAAAAGAATGGCTTTTAAACTGTGATTTGTAAATTGTTCTAGTTCCTTAGAAGCTGAAATTTCACAGTTTCTGGGAGTCATAGAACATAATTTAAAAATTATCTCTTGGGCTTCCCTGGTGGCGCAGTGGTTGAGAGTCCGCCTGCCGATGCAGGGGACACGGGTTCATGCTCCAGTCCGGGATGATCCCACGTGCCGCGGAGCAGCTAGACCCGTGAGCCATGGCCGCTGAGCCTGCGTGTCCAGAGCCTGTGCTCTGCAACGGGAGAGGCCACAACAGTGAGAGGCCTGTGTACAACCAAAAAAACAAAACAAAACAAAAAACTTAACAAATTTCAAATTTTAATATAAAACAACACACTCATGAAACTTGTTGCATAATATCTACATTTAAGCTCAATGGGGCCAGCAACGGCATTAACCTGAGCTTCCATGCCAACTCACTGTGCAGACTTCAGAATAAATCTGCATGTTCCTACTATGTGTTCATATTTGCACACAAATATGAATTCTTACAAAAATATTGCTGAGAGACTGTTGTTTCTCAGTGATCTTTTCTAAATTTAGGCCTACTGAGATGGGCACATTTTCCGTCTACACTGTGTGTGCAAAACCAAGCTACAGAAATATAACTGACTTGTTACCCATAACTCTTTCTGTATGTATCAGTATGTGTACATATAACAAAATTGCCCATTTGTCACCTTTAAGGACTTCATAATAAGTACCTGCTAGTCTATTAGCTTTAATCTGATAAAATACTGGTTTTCCATTTAAGACATATTATAGAAAGGAATCTGTGTTTAGAAAAAATTGAAAGTTACTGGTTTGAACACATGAAGGTTGGAAGTTTTGTGGTACTCAGATGAAAATAATTTACAGAGCTCTCTCAGCATTTCTCATAACATCAGGCGTAATCATATGATTCCACTTCAACTCAATAATTCTACTAACTTTAAGTTTTTTAACAAATACCCTAACAATATACCAATGATGACGAGACATCATTCGAGAAAGCACTTTCCAAGGCCACCACACACCAACCGTTCAAAAGGGACTTCGATATGGCATAATCTTATTTATCTTATCAGAAGTCCTATTTTTTTACAGGCTTCTTCTGAGCCTTTTACCACTCAAGCCTTGCCCCTACTCCCGAACTAGGAGGCTCCTGACCACCAACGGGTATCCACCCCTTAAATCCACTAGAAGTCCCACTCCTCAATACTGCCGTACTATTAGCTTCTGGTGTATCTATCACTTGAGCCCACCATAGTCTCATAGAAGGTGACCGCAAACATACTCCAAGCCCTTCTCATTACAATTATACTTGGCCTCTATTTCACCCTACTCCAAGCATCAGAATACTATGAAGCCCCATTTACAATCTCAGACGGAGTCTACGGTTCTACTTGCTTCGTAGCCACAGGCTTCCACAGACTACATGTCATCATCGGATCCACCTTCCTTATCGTCAGCTTCATACGCCAAATAATGTTCCACTTCACATCAAATCACCACTTTGGCTTCGAAGCCGCTGCTTGATACTGACACTTCGTAGACGTCGTATGATTATTCCTCTATGTATCAATCTATTGATGAGGCTCATAGTCCTTTTAGTATTAACAAGTACAACTGACTTCCAATCAGTTAGTTTCGGTACACTCCGAAAAAGAACAATAAACCTTCTAGTAACGTTACTAACGAATACAACCCTAGCCCTACTACTTATACTTATTGCTTTTTGACTCCCCCAACTAAATGTCTATGCAGAAAAAACTAGCCCTTACGAATGTGGTTTTGATCCAATAGGATCTGCTCGCCTACCCTTTTCCATAAAATTCTTCCTAGTAGCAATTACTTTCCTCCTCTTTGACCTACAAATTGCTCTCCTGCTCCCCTTACCTTGAGCAATCCAAACAAATAATCTAACAACAATACTTCTTATGGCCTTATTCCTAATCTCTTTACTAGCAGTTAGCCTAGCCTATGAATGAACCCAAAAAGGCCTAGAATGAGATAAATATGATACTTAGTTTAAAGTAAAACAAGTGGTTTCGACCCACTAGACTGTGATCTAAACTCACAAGTACCAAATGTCTCTAGTCCACATTAATATTCTAATTGCCTTTACAGTATCCCTCACAGGCTTATTAATGTACCGATCCCACCTAATATCCGCATTATTATGTCTAGAAGGCATAGTACTATCATTATTCATCTTAGCGGCCCTTACAATCCTAAACACACACTTCACCCTAGCGAACATGATACCAATCATTCTCTTAGTATTTGCAGCCTGCGAAGCAGCTATTGGACTAGCCTTACTAGTCATGGTCTCCAACACGTATGGTACTGACTATGTACAAAACCTTAACCTCCTCCAATGCTAAAATTTATTATTCCTACTATCATACTTATACCTCTGACTTGGCTATCAAAAAGTAACTTTATCTGAATCAATACTACAGCCCATAGTTTATTAATCAGCTTTACAAGCTTACTCCTACTTAATCAATTTAACGATAATAGCCTTAACTACTCTTTAACATTTTTCTCTGACTCCCTTTCCGCACCGCTCTTAATACTAACAATATGACTTCTCCCCTTAATACTAATAGCAAGTCAATCTCACCTCCTAAAAGAATCACTTGCCCGAAAAAAACTCTACATTACAATACTAATTATACTACAAGTCCTCTTAATTATAACCTTCACTGCTATAGAACTAATTATGTTTTATATTACATTTGAAGCCACATTAATTCCTACTCTCATTATCATCACCCGTTGAGGCAACCAAACAGAACGACTTAACGCAGGACTTTATTTCTTATTCTATACACTCATAGGATCTCTCCCTTTACTAGTAGCATTAACATACTTACGAAATACAGTAGGCTCCCTAAACTTCCTACTATTACAGTACTGAGCTCAACCATTATCAACCTCCTGATCTAACACTTTCATATGACTAGCTTGCATAATAGCCTTTCTAGTAAAAATACCCCTTTACGGGTTACATCTTTGATTACCCAAAGCACATGTAGAAGCCCCCATTGCAGGCTCAATAGTCCTTGCAGCTGTACTACTAAAACTCGGAGGCTATGGAATACTACGAATCACATCAATTCTTAATCCCCTAACAGAACACATAGCCTTTCCTTGTATTATCCCTATGAGGAATAATCATAACCAGTTCTATTTGCCTACGCCAAACAGATCTAAAATCACTAATCGCATACTCCTCAGTCAGCCACATAGCACTCGTCATTGCAGCTGTCCTTATCCAAACCCCTTGAAGTTACATAGGAGCTACCGCCTTAATAATTGCCCATGGCCTTACATCCTCCATACTATTCTGTCTAGCAAACTCAAACTACGAACGCATTCATAGCCGAACCTAGCACGAGGCCTACAAATCTTTTTCCCACTAATAGCTACTTGATGACTATTAGCATGCTTAACAAACCTCGCCCTACCCCCTACCATTAATCTGATCGGAGAACTACTCGTAATTATGTCAACCTTCTCATGATCAAACCTCACTATTATCCTCATAGGAGTAAACATTGTAATCACAGCCCTCTACTCCTTATACATACTAATCATAACACTACGTGGCAAACACACACACCATATTAATAATTTTACCCCTACTTTTACACGAGAGCATGCCTTAATAGCCCTACACATTATCCCCCTCCTACTCCTGTCACTAAACCCTAAAATCATTCTAGGGCCTCTTTATTGTAAGTATAGTTTAAAAAAACCATTCGTTTGTGAAACTAAAAACAGAAGATAAAAGCTTCTTACCGAAAAAGAATTGCAAGAACTGCTAATTCATGCGCTCCACACTTAACAATGTGGCTTTTTCAAGCTTTTAAAGGATAGTAGTTACCCATTGGTCTTAGGAACCAAAAAATTGGTGCAACTCCAAATAAAAGTAATAAACTTATTTACTTCTTCCACCCTACTCACACTACTTATACTAATCGTCCCCGTTATAGCATCTAGTACAGACTTCTACAAAAACAAGTACCAACATTATGTGAAAAATATAACCCTCTTTGCTTTCATCACCAGCCTGATCCCAATAATAATATTCATCCACACAAATCAAGAAATACTCATCTCAAACTGACACTGAATCACCATCCATACTCTTAAATTAACACTCAGCTTTAAAATGGACTACTTTTCACTTATATTTATGCCCGTAGCACTATTCATTACATGGTCTATCATAGAATTTTCAATATGATATATGCACTCCGACCCTTACATCAACCAATTCTTCAAATATCTACTCATCTTCCTCATCACTATACTTATCCTCGTCAGAGCTAACAACCTCTTCCAATTATTTATTGGATGAGAGGGAGTAGGAATCATATCCTTCCTATTAATTGGCTGATGATTCGGACGAACAGATGCTAATACAGCCGCTCTTCATGCAATCCTATACAACCGTATCGGAGACATTGGATTCCTTCTATCCATAACCTGATTCCTACATAATACAAATGCATGAGATTTACAACAAATCTTTACACTTAACCAAAATCCCCCAATCTTCCCTCTCATAGGACTTACATTAGCCGCAGCAGGAAAATCAGCCCAATTTGGTCTACACCCATGACTACCCTCAGCAATAGAAGGTCCCACTCCAGTCTCAGCCTTACTTCACTCAAGCACAATAGTCGTAGCAGGAATTTTCCTACTTATCCGCTTCTACCCTCTAACAGAAAATAACAAATTTATTCAAACAATAATACTTTCTCTAGGTGCCCTCACCACCCTATTCACAGCTATCTGTGCCTTAACCCAAAATGATATCAAAAAAAATTATTGCTTTTTCCACCTCCAGCCAACTTGACCTAATAATAGTGACATTAGGTCTCAATCAACCACACCTAGCATTCCTGAACATTTGTACACATGCTTTCCTCAAAGCCATGTTATTCCTATGTTCCGGCTCCATCATCCATAACTTAAATAATGAACAAGATATTCGAAAGATAGGAGGGCTATACAAAATCCTTCCCTTCACCACAACTGCCCTAATCATCGGCTGCTTCGCACTAACAGGAATACCATTTCTCACAGGATTCTATTCTAAAGACCTCATCATTGAGGCCGCCACTTCGTCTTATACCAATGCCTGAGCCCTATTACTAACACTAATCACCACCTCCATAACAGCTATTTACAGCATTCGCATCATTTTCTTTACTCTACTAGGACAACCTCGCTTCCCTCCCCTCATAAACATTAATGAAACTAACCCCATACTGATTAACCCCATTAAACGCCTATTAATCGGAAGCATCTTTGCCGGATTCATCCTCTCCAACAGCATACCCCCAATAACCACCCCTCTAATAACTATACCTCTGTATCTAAAACTAACAGCCCTTATAGTAACAATTCTAGGCTTTATTCTCGCATTCGAAATTAACACCTACTCAAAAAACCTAAAATATCCCTACTCATCAGACTCTACTAAATTCTCTACCCTATTAGGCTACTTCCCTACAATCATACATCGCTTACCTCCTCATCTAATCCTGACAATAAGCCAGAAATTCGCAACCTCCTTACTAGACCTAACCTGAACAGAAACAATTCTACCAAAAACAACAGCTCTCATTCAACTAAAAGCCTCCACACTAACATCAAACCAAAAAGGACTTATCAAACTCTACTTCCTATCTTTCCTCATCACTATAACCCTTAGCATGCTACTATTTAATTACCCCGAATAATCTCCATAATAACCACTACACCAATAAACAGAGACCATCCAGTAACAATAACCAACCAAGTACCATAGCTATACAATGCAGCAATCCCTATAGCTTCCTCACTAAAAAACCCAGAATCCCCTGTATCATAAATAACTCAATCCCCCAACCCATTAAACTCAAATACAACATTCACTTTCCCACCCTCTAAAACATACAGTACCACTAATAACTCTAACACTAAACCTAGAAGAAATCCCCCAAGTACAACTTTATTAGAAACCCAGACCTCAGGATACTGCTCAGTAGCCATAGCCGTTGTATAACCAAACACAACTAACATTCCTCCTAAATAAATTAAAAATACTACTAAACCTAAAAATGAACCCCCAAAACTAAAAACAATTCCACATCCCATAAGACCACCCACAATCAACCCTAAACCACCATAAATTGGTAAAGGTTTTGAAGAAACCCCCACAAGACTAATTACAAAAATAGTGCTCATAATAAAAACAATATATATTGCCATTATTCTCACATGGATTCCAACCATGACCAATGACATGAAAAATCATCGTTGTAATTCAACTACAAGAACCCTAATGACCAACATCCGAAAAACACACCCACTAATAAAAATTCTCAATGACGCATTCATTGACCTACCCACTCCATCTAACATCTCCTCATGATGAAATTTTGGCTCCTCACTAGGCCTCTGCCTAATCATACAAATCCTAACAGGTTTATTCCTAGCAATACATTACACGCCAGACACCTCAACTGCCTTTTCATCAGTCGCACACATCTGTCGAGACGTTAACTATGGCTGATTCATCCGCTATTTACATGCAAACGGAGCCTCCATATTCTTCATCTGCCTTTACGCCCACATCGGACGTGGCCTATACTATGGCTCCTATATATTCCAAGAAACATGAAATATTGGTGTACTCCTATTACTAACAGTTATAGCCACTGCATTCGTAGGCTACGTCCTACCCTGAGGACAAATATCATTCTGAGGCGCAACCGTCATCACTAATCTCCTATCAGCAATCCCTTACATCGGCACTACCTTAGTAGAATGAATCTGAGGCGGGTTTTCCGTAGACAAAGCAACACTAACACGTTTTTTCGCTTTCCACTTTATCCTCCCATTCATCATCACAGCATTAGTAGCTGTTCACCTGCTATTCCTACACGAGACAGGATCCAACAACCCCACAGGAATCCCATCCTACATAGATATAATCCCATTCCACCCCTATTACACAATCAAAGACATCCTAGGCGCTTTACTCTTAATCCTAACCCTACTAGCACTAACCCTATTCACCCCTGACCTACTAGGAGACCCTGATAACTATACTCCAGCAAATCCACTAAGCACCCCTGCACACATCAAACCAGAATGATATTTCCTATTCGCATATGCAATCTTACGATCAATCCCTAACAAACTTGGAGGAGTACTAGCGCTACTACTTTCTATCCTTATCCTAATTTTCATCCCAATACTTCAAACATCTAAACAATGAAGCATAATATTCCGACCCTTTAGCCGACTTTTATTTTGAACTCTAATCGCAGACCTCCTAACCTTAACATGAATCGGGAGCCAACCTGTAGAACATCCATACATCATTGTAGGCCAATTAGCATCTATTCTATACTTCCTCCTAATCTTAGTGCTAATACCAACAGTCAGCCTTATTGAAAATAAACTCCTAAAATGAAGAGTCTTTGTAGTATAACAAAATACCCCGGTCTTGTAAACCGGAAAAGGAGAACCCCATTCCTCCCTAAGACTCAAGGAAGAGACATTAAACCTCACCACCAACACCCAAAGTTGGAGTTCTACATAAACTATTCCTTGAAAAACCTTATTGTACAATTACCACAACACCACAGTACTATGTCAGTATTAAAAGTAATTTGTTTTAAAAACATTTTACTGTACACATCACATACATATATACATATGCATATTAATATTTAGTCTCATAAATATTCATATGTGCATGCTATGTATTATTATGCATTCATTTATTTTCCATATGGTAAGTTAAAGCTCATATTAATTATCATTAATTTTACATATTACATAATATGTATGCTCTTACATATTATATACCCTCTAACAATTTTATTTCCATTATATCCTATGGCTGCTCCATTAGATCACGAGCTTGATCACCATGCCGCGTGAAACCAGCAACCCGCTCAGCAGGGATCCCTCTTCTCGCACCGGGCCCATACCTCGTGGGGGTAGCTAACAGTGATCTTTATAAGACATCTGGTTCTTACTTCAGGACCATTTTAACTTAAAATCGCCCACTCGTTCCTCTTAAATAAGACATCTCGATGGACTTATGACTAATCAGCCCATGCCTAACATAACTGAGATTTCATACATTTGGTATCTTTTATTTTTTGGGGGGGCCTGCATCGACTCAGCTATGGCCTTAGAAAGGCCCTGTCACAGTCAGATAATTTGTAGCTGGGCCTGTGTGTATTTTTGATTGGACTAGCACAACCAACACGTGTTATTTAATTAATGGTTACAGGACATAGTACTCTATTATTCCCCCAGGGCTCAAAAAACTCTATCATCTCATAGGGGTTTAAACCCCCCTTCCCCCTTACAAAACTGATCGTCTGCTTTAATATTCACCACCCCCCTACAGTGCTTCGTCCCTAGATTTACGCGCACTTTTTAAAATAAATCAATACTAAATCTGACACAAGCCCCATAATGAAATTATACAAATAATTTTCTACTCCACGGGTTAATGTAGCTTAAATTTTTACAAAGCAAGACACTGAAAATGTCTAGATGGGCATTATTGCCCCATCAACACAAAGGTTTGGTCCTGGCCTTTCTATTAGTTCTTAGCAGACTTACACATGCAAGCATCCGCATCCCAGTGAGAATGCCCTCCAAATCATTAAAGACTAAAAGGAGTGGGCATCAAGCACACTACACTAGTAGCTCATAACGCCTTGCTTAGCCACACCCCCACGGGATACAGCAGTGACAAGAATTAGGCTATGAACGAAAGTTTGACCTAGCCATGCTAATTAGGGTTGGTAAATTTCGTGCCAGCCACCGCGGTCATACGATTGACCCAAATTAATAGACACCCGGCGTAAAGAGTATCAAGGAACAATACAAAAATAAAGTCAAACCTTAATTAAGCTGTAAAAAGCCATAATTAAGTTAAACTACGAAAGTAACTTTACCATAAACTGAGTACACGACAACTAAGACCCAAACTGGGATTAGATACCCCACTATGCTTAGTGGTAAACTTAAATAGTCCTAAAACAAGACTATTCGCCAGAGTACTATCGGCAACAGCCCAAAACTCAAAGGACTTGGCGGTGCTTCATATCCTTCTAGAGGAGCCTGTTCTGTAAACGATAAACCACGATTAACCTCACCAATCCTTGCTACTTCAGTCTATATACCGCCATCTTCAGCAAACCCTAAAAAAGGAACGAAAGTAAGCACAACTATTGCACGTAAAAACGTTAGGTAAAGGTGTAACCTATGGATTGGGAAGAAATGGGCTACATTTTCTATGATAAGAACATCCCTTAAACTTACACGAAAGTTTTTATGAAACCTAAAAACTAAAGGAGGATTTAGCAGTAAATTAAGAATAGAATGCTTAATTGAATAAGGCCATGAAGCACGCACACACCGCCCGTCACCCTCCTCAAGTGCCATAGCAAAGCCCCAGATCGCTAACCCATGCTAAGCAAGCGTACAAGAGGAGACAAGTCGTAACAAGGTAAGCATACCGGAAGGTGTGCTTGGATAAACAAGATGTAGCTTAAATAAAGCATCTAGTTTACACCTAGAAGATTCCACAACTTGTGCACATCTTGAACTATATCTAGCCCATACTCCTCCCCATCACTACTACTATAAGTCAGTCAAATAAAACATTTACCATACATCTAAAGTATAGGAGATAGAAATTTAATTATCAATGGCGCTATAGAGAAAGTACCGTAAGGGAAAGATGAAAGAATTACTAAAAGTAGAAAAAAGCAAAGTTTACCCCTTGTACCTTTTGCATAATGATTTAACTAGTAATAATTTAGCAAAGAGACCTTAAGTTAAATTACCCGAAACCAGACGAGCTACTTATGAGCAGTAACTCGAACAAACTCATCTATGTGGCAAAATAGTGAGAAGACTTGTAGGTAGAGGTGAAAAGCCTAACGAGCCTGGTGATAGCTGGTTGTCCAAGAAAGGAATTTCAGTTCAACATTAAACAATACTAAAAACCATATTAAGTTTCAACGTATGTTTAACTGTTAGTCTAAAAAGGTACAGCTTTTTAGAAATGGATACAACCTTTACTAGAGAGTAATATAAAACTTAAACCATAGTTGGCCTAAAAGCAGCCACCAATTAAGAAAGCGTTCAAGCTCAACAATAAAAATAAATTTTAATTTCAACAATAAATAAAATAACTCCTAGCCTGACTATTGGACTAATCTATTTAACTATAGAAGAAATACTGTTAATATGAGTAACAAGAAAAATTTTCTCCTTGCACAAGCTTATATCAGTGACTGATAATATACTGGTAGTTAACAGCTAATAAATATAACCTAACACTAAACTATTTATTAAACATACTGTTAACCCAACACAGGTGTGCACTAAGGAAAGATTAAAAAGAGTAAAAGGAACTCGGCAAACACAAACCCCGCCTGTTTACCAAAAACATCAACTCTAGCATAACTAGTATTAGAGGCACTGCCTGCCCAGTGACAATCGTTAAACGGCCGCGGTATCTTGACCGTGCAAAGGTAGCATAATCACTTGTTCTCTAAATAAGGACTTGTATGAATGGCCACACGAGGGTTTTACTGTCTCTTACTCTTAATCAGTGAAATTGACCTCCCCGTGAAGAGGCGGGGATAACACAATAAGACGAGAAGACCCTATGGAGCTTTAATTAATCAACTCAAAAAGCATAAAATAATACCACCAAGGGATAACAAAGCTTTATATGGGCTGATAATTTCGGTTGGGGTGACCTCGGAGTATAAAAAACCCTCCGAGTGATTAAAACTTAGGCCTACCAGCCAAAGTATAGTATCACTTATTGATCCAAAATTTTGATCAACGGAACAAGTTACCCTAGGGATAACAGCGCAATCCTATTCTAGAGTCCATATCGACAATAGGGTTTACGACCTCGATGTTGGCTCAGGACATCCTAATGGTGCAGCAGCTATTAAGGGTTCGTTTGTTCAACGATTAAAGTCCTACGTGATCTGAGTTCAGACCGGAGTAATCCAGGTCGGTTTCTATCTATTACGCATTTCTCCCAGTACGAAAGGACAAGAGAAATAAGGCCAACTTTAAAAAAGCGCCTTCAAACAATTAGTGACCCAGTCTCAACCTAATAATCTAGCGCAAACATACCCTGCCCAAGATCAGGGCTTTGTTGAAGTGGCAGAGTACGGCAATTGCATAAAACTTAAGCTTTTGTACTCAGAGGTTCAAATCCTCTCTTCAACAAATGTTTATAATTAACATTTTAACACTCATTCTTCCCATTCTTTTAGCTGTAGCATTTCTAACACTAGTAGAACGCAAAATCCTAGGCTACATACAATTCCGAAAAGGACCAAACATCGTAGGCCCATATGACCTATTACAACCCTTCGCCGATGCAATCAAACTATTCACTAAAGAACCCTTACGACCAGCCACGTCTTCCACCACCATATTCATAATTGCACCCGTACTTGCATTAACCTTGGCTCTCACAATATGAGCTCCCCTACCTATACCACACCCACTCATCAACATAAATCTAGGAGTACTCTTCATACCAGCAATATCAAGCCTAGCTGTCTACTCTATCCTATGATCTGGATGAGCTTCCAATTCAAAATACGCTCTAATCGGAGCTCTACGAGCAGTAGCACAAACAATCTCATATGAAGTAACACTAGCTATTATTCTATTATCTGTATTTCTAATAAACGGCTCCTTCACTTTATCTACACTAAACACTACACAAGAAAAACTATGACTACTCTTCCCTTCATGACCACTAGCTATAATATGATTTATCTCCACCTTAGCAGAAACTAACCGAGCCCCCTTCGACCTTACAGAAGGAGAATCAGAACTCGTATCTGGCTTTAACGTAGAATATGCTGCTGGCCCTTTCGCCCTCACCTTACTAAACCTATTAATTTATATTGTAATAACCTTCACTATATTTATACTACTCATCCAAAACTCCACTACCACTACACTACTACTATCCCAAACATGAAACACAATACCCGTTATAACAACCTTTACTATACTCATCCTACTCTCCATAGGAGGACTTCCTCCACTCACAGGCTTTATACCCAAATGAATAATTATTCAAGAACTAACAAAAAACGACACTCTCATCCTACCCACCTTCATAGCCATCACAGCTCTACTCAACCTATATTTCTACATACGCCTTACCTACTCCACAGCATTAACCCTATTCCCCTCTACCAATAACATAAAAATAAAATGACAATTCTACCGCACAAAACAAATGACCCTTCTACCAACAGCAATCGTACTATCCACAATACTCCTACCCCTTACATCAGCACTCTTTGTCCTACTATAGGGGTTTAGGTTAAATAAGACCAAGAGCCTTCAAAGCCCTAAGCAAGTATAATTTTACTTAACCCCTGCCCAATAAGGATTGCAAGACTATATCTTACATCAATTGAATGCAAATCAAACACTTTAATTAAGCTAAATCCTCACTAGATTGGAGGCATACATCTCCCACGAACTTTTAGTTAACAGCTAAATACCCTAGTAAACTGGCTTCAATCTACTTCTCCCGCCGCGAGAAAAAAAAGGCGGGAGAAGTCCCGGCAGGATTGAAGCTGCTTCTTTGAATTTGCAATTCAAAATGATCATTCACTACAGGACTTGGTAAAAAGAGGACTTTACCCCTGTCTTTAGATTTACAGTCTAATGCCTACTCGGCCATTTTACCTATGTTCATAAACCGATGACTATTCTCTACCAATCACAAAGACATTGGTACCCTGTATTTACTATTTGGCGTCTGGGCAGGAATAGTGGGTACTGGTCTAAGCTTGTTGATTCGTGCTGAATTAGGTCAGCCTGGCACACTTATCGGAGACGACCAACTTTATAATGTTCTAGTAACAGCTCACGCCTTCGTAATAATTTTCTTTATGGTTATACCTATCATAATTGGGGGTTTTGGAAACTGACTAGTTCCCTTAATAATTGGAGCCCCTGACATAGCATTCCCTCGTCTAAACAACATAAGCTTCTGACTACTCCCCCCTTCCTTTCTACTACTGATAGCATCTTCGATAATTGAAGCCGGCGCAGGTACAAACTGAACTGTATACCCTCCTCTAGGCGGAAATCTAGCACATGCAGGAGCCTCAGTAGATCTTACTATTTTCTCTCTACATTTAGCCGGTGTATCTTCAATCCTTGGAGCTATTAACTTCATCACAACTATTATTAATATAAAACCACCCGCTATAACCCAATACCAAACACCTCTCTTCGTCTGATCAGTCCTGGTCACAGCAGTCTTACTTTTACTATCACTACCTGTCTTAGCAGCCGGAATTACTATACTATTAACCGATCGAAATCTAAACACAACCTTTTTCGACCCGGCAGGAGGAGGGGACCCAATCTTATATTAACACTTGTTCTGATTTTTTGGCCATCCCACATTCTAATTCTCAGCATGTAGGATTGTAGGATTAAGAAATTCTGTTGGTAATTTTGAGACTGGTGGTAGATTTGAAAATAACTCATATAGTTGAATCTATGAGAGTGAATGAGATCTCCGAGTGCAAGGAGTGTTTTAGGGGCTTCCAAGGATACGGAGTGTGAGAAGGAGCAGTGTCCAAGGCTAAAAGAGAAGGGAAATCAGAGGGTTGGAGGTGTGCCAGTTCTTACACATATTAGATGATCAAGTCTTACTCTGAAAAACCAAGAGTTTTGGTCTCAACTGAAGACTCTAAGAAAATTATTCTAGACAATATAAAGTAAACTTCATGAGGAACTGGTAAAGAAAAAATATAAAAATGTCTGGTAGAAGTGGATGCCTGCCCAAACAACTAAGTGCACTACATTGCTTCTGGGATAAAATGATGGTTCAAAAGGCAGTTTAGCTAATACAATTATCATGTTATGAAAGAGAGAGAGACGAGAGAAGAAGTTCCATTTAATATTTGAGGTTAAAACAAATTCTCATGACATAGTTCAAGTATGTATAGTATTGAATTTGGAGACAGATAGGGAAAGAATGAGTGGTATTACACTGAACATCAACACTTAAAACAATAGAGGGCTTCCCTGGTGGCACAGTGGTTGAGAGTCCGCCTGCCGATACAGGGGATGCGGGTTCGTGCCCCGGTCCGGGAAGATCCCACATGCCGCGGAGCGGCTGGGCCCGTGAGCCATGGCCGCTAAGCCTGCGCGTCCGGAGCCTGTGCTCCGCAACGGGAGAGGCCACAACAGTGAGAGGCCCGCGTACTGCAAAAAAAAAAAAAAAAAAGTAGAAATGAAGGAGAGGAAAGTGGGAAATATGACTGGATAAAACTATAAGGAGAATAAATGAAAGAAAAGTTAAAGGGTGGTAGAGCAAATAAGAAATTGATAACTGGAGTTCTTTCTAAAAAGCATGATAGAAATGAAAAGGGAAAGTAGGGAGAAACAAGAGTGGACATTTGGGTTTCACAACAATGCACATAGAAGAGGGAAGAGGATTCCCAGTGAAATTTTCCGTGCTGTAGAAACTACTTTTATTTCTGCCCCAGATTTTAAGAACACTTACGCTCCATTAAGGGTCCCAGGCAGCTCTTGTCACAGTTTTGTTTTTTTTTCATTCTCAATTTTCCTCTCTGATTGGAGGATGTATTTTAATCTTCTACCTTAATAAACTATGTAGAAAACTTGCAACTGAATTCTGGCCTCTTTCTTGTAAAAGGCTAAGAAGTGATTGCATTAAGCTTTGGACAAAGTAAGCACTCCTCTTTCTGTTTTTAATTTTAGAAATTTGTTGCTTTTTTCCATATTGCATAAAGAGTAGGCTTGCACGGTATATATATGTATATAGATTCTATTTAAACATACATGCTATTTATGTACAGAGAAAGAGTGCAATTGCAAAGTGTGTCTCTGTGTATTCATGTATGTATAATTATACAATCTGAGGGGCTGTGGTGATGAAAAGAATAGGTTCTTTCATTCAGGAAAGCTTAAGGTGACACTTTCTAAGGGTGGCACATAAGGATGCACATTGCATATATGCACTTAAACTACTTCCATTTAAGCCTTGTCTAAACCAAGCTTTAGCACTGAGACTACCCAATTTAGAAAAATAAATGCAAAGAACACAAGGGCCATAATCATATTAAATTCTCTCAACTTTCTCTTAAGGAATGTACACAAAAATAATCTCATCTTGGAGCTGGAAAAAAATTTCAGGATGATGACTAGTTCTCTCAAGGATCTAACATAAATCTGAAAGCACATACCAAAAACCTGATTAAATTCCTGTTCTCTTGAATCCAGTTGCAGGTTCAATGTAGCCCCAACTGCTAGAACCATTTCTGATTTAGGCCAAAGGAGTTTAGTGCTATGATCTGGGACTAAACACACTTGGAGCTAATTTGGTGCTCACTTTGTGGGCTAGTTCTGATAACATTTCCAGGACTAAACCTCCCAGAACTTTCAGGAACCTATTTTGCCATCTTTAGGTGCACTCAAAGACTGAAGTTTTTGCCTTGAACCCCCAGCCCAATACCTGGGTTTCCCTGCTTCCTGCTGTCAGACTTCCTGCCAGCAGGTCCCATATTACCCCTGTGACTCTGCTCTTTACAATGGAGGAGACATGCTGCTGTGTCCTTTTGGACCCCCAATGATTGATTGCCTGCCTGGTTAAAGTCTTCTGCCTATCACCCTAGGCCACCATAGCACTGGTGTCAGAGCTCCAGGTCCAGGACCCAGGCCCTGATTTACACTCAGTTGTGCTATGGGTTTCTTCTTTCTCATGGGTCCCACCGCATCCAGCACTGCCTTTTCTGTTTGCCCAGTATCTCCTCATGTTGATGAAAATTATAACTGAAGCAAAACAATATTCATTTTTGGATTTTACATTCAATTCTACAGATTTAGAATTTGAGATAATAGAATAAGCCTAAACTTTAATGCCATGTTAATTAAGGACAAAAATCTGCTAAACAAAATACTATGTCATCGGGTAGAATACTTAAATTTTGCAAGAGAATGAACTTTCCAAACACATTCAAGCTCTTTTCAACTATTTATATAAAATACTAATGTGTTCTTTGGGAATCTTATGTACTCAACAAAACACTTCCTCTGAAAAATACTTTTCAAATAAAATCCACTTATTTCATTGATTTTATGTCTTTCAAAATTGCTTACAGATACATTTTTATTGATTCCCTTCAATGGCCTGCTGCTTCTCTTCATTTAGTTACAATTAGCAAGAGTTTATTGAAACAGTTCCAAACTGTTAATCATGCTAACATTTATAGATTTATGAGTTTATAGAAGCACATGTAAAAGAAAATCTGTAGGAATTAAATCCTCAATTTGATATAAATGCCTTTTCTTTGCTCCTTTGGTAACTTGTAATACCTTAACAGTGTTAAAATATGTTAGACTGAAATTGTGAGGATCAGAATATGGCCAATTTAAAATTCAGCTCTCTTTTTTTTTCCATATTCTTTCTGGGTATTATTTCCTTGGTTTTGAGATTTCACATTAAAAATGAATGGATGTAAAGAAGGAAAGGAACTCAAGGAACCAGAAAGTGTGTGAATGAGGTAGCATTTGAACCCCTGATCTCATTTGGATTTCATGGTAACTCCCTGTGTGTCATAGGTGAAGACCCTCAGAGGGACTGAGCTTGTGAAGGACCCAGAACTAGTAAGAGGGAAGGAACTAGCATATCTGGAGCTCATTTTACGTGCCAGGTGCTTTACAGATAGAACATTCATTGGGGTGGCTAGACTCAACGGTGTACAATTAAGAAATAGCTTCAGTGCTGTTCTTAAAACTGCCCTTCAGACTAGCTCTGTTGGTTTTCTCATCTCTGACAGATAATCTTGCATAAATACCAGAGCTTTTGGGTCACTCATATCTCTTTTTCCAGTATTAAAAATCTGGTTGATATTGAAGTTTCAATCTGTCATCAGATTCAAATCTTCTCCCCTACCTGTTCTTAGAATTCCCAGGTGAGCAAGGGTAGAGAAGGTCTGTTTCTAAATTATTCTCCCAAGTTCTCCACCCCCAACTCTCACCATCAGGGGTCATGGAAAACTCACCACTTGCACACTACCCTCTTGGAAAGGATATTTTGTGCGTGAATCTGTCCATAAAGTGTCCTGGACTACAATTACTCCTTATAAGTTTTATTAATGAGAGTAAAATGCCTCATCTTGAATTATATTGGAGTATATTCAGTTTTTGTTTTTAAATAAGATGTAACAAATTTCATTAAATTGCCTGAGGTCACAGCAAGGGATAGCCCTAGGACTTGAAATCATGTATTTGGAATCCAGAGTCCAAGCTCTTCTCATTGCGCTATAAAGCTTCTCTGTGAGTATAAACACAAATAAATAAAAAAAGTTTCACACTTTTAATTTAGCATGTTCTCTCATCCAAGTTTGAGTTATTAGATCAACACCTTTAGAATAAGTAATACCATTAAGTTATAACAAAAAGTGATTTATAAATAAATGTCTATTAAAGAGAATCTAATAAATATTAAATAATAAAGGTGAAATAAATAGATTTATATGATTTTCTCTATTTAAGGGTAATATTTTTTAAATAAAAACTGGTTTGCTAGAGAAGATCAGAATATAGATTGAGGGCTTTTAAAGTTTTGAATGTTTGGACATGTTGAGGGCAATCTAGTAATTCTCATACAAAAATAAAAACCTGTGATAATGCCTGGAAGGAATATTGGTTACTGAGGCATTCTTACAGCAGTTCAGAAATGTTAGAACACATCATATGCCCACGCTCCTATTTGAAGAACATGAAGTGTGGCTGGGAGGTAGGAAATACAGGGTGGAAGTAGAGATGGCTTAGTGGTTTGCCAATTCACACCCTTCTCATAAAACCTCCAAGATTTTATTTCAGTTCCTTGTCTGACATACAATGAGACATTGTGTTACCTGTGAGAGAGGTGTTACAAGTAAAAGTGAAGGATGAATCAGTGCTTCTCAAAACCATTTCCTCAGGATTGTTTGAAATCAGAGGAAAGATATTTAAAATGTAAGGAAAATACTGAAAAAATTCCATGTTCAGAAGATTGCTGTCCTTAAGGATATGGAGGTTAAGCAAGTTGCTTTCTAGCCCCTCATGTCTCCACTGTTTTCCTCAGTTTCACCCTTTTTGGTCCAACATTGAAAACTGTTTCAGAGGCTAATAATAAGGAGTGAGGGTGAAGGTGGTAGTGACCTATTAAATTATCCTGACCTGTTTTAGAGTTTGGGGCATGAGTAATGTCCCAAACCATGTGCTCACTTACCTGTAGTATTTACCTAGGTATAATATTTATGTTAGAAGTGTTTCTTACAGCATTAATTTTCCCTTGGCTAGCTAAGAGGAAATCAATGGCTATGTGATTATTTGTGACAACACTGTGTCAATGAAAATTCAATTTGCTATCAAGATAAGAAGAAAAATGGAATATTATTCAAGCCAAACTGAGAATTATAACCAGGGAAGCAGATTCTCAGCAAGCTCTGAGAACTGTTCCACCTGTTAGAAGTTGGAAGCCAAAGTCATATACATTTTTGAGACAAAGGATCATACATCAAAATGATATATTTTACATAAAGTTCACCAAGGATACATAATCCAGGTAAACACATACAAAGAAACAGCAAGTCACCATGATCCCCTACAGAGCTGGGAAAGAACACTATTCTTTTAAGAAGTTACATTGCTAGCATCAGAAGAAAGAAAAAAAAATTGATTTTTAAGGTTGAGTAGTCTCTTCCATCTTTGAGGAGTTCTGCTTAATGTGTATGGCAGATGCACCCTGCACATTAGGGAAGGAGAAGACCCAAGTAACACAGAGAGAGAATTTTATGTTTAATTTTTTCTTGTCCTGCCTTAAAACATACATTTTATTTCATCAACTGGATAATAAATTTAACCTAGTTTGTGGAGCTTCCAGAGTAGAAGGTATTCTCATAAGAAGTACCTGAAAGGGGCACAGATACTATTGGGAATATGCATAGTGTTTATATCAACTGTAGTGAGCCAGTCATTGTTCCTTTAAAGTAAACAGCTCTGAAGAGAACAGACTGATTATTATAGCTATGATAGGTCCAATATTAGTTCCCATTCCTGGCATGGTAGGTTTTGTTGATAGGGTTGTGATGACCTGAGAAAAATCATTTTGTTGATGTGGAGTCAAGGCCCACTTTTCACAAGGCTGAAGTTTGGAATGCATTATGTGATTGAAATTTAAGAATGAGAAGGGGTCTATAAGATGAAATTTACCTTCTGAAATGTTAAAAGGAATAACTATTACATTTTTCTGTCAGCAGAATCAGATAGAAGAAGACAAGTCTAGTAATGAATTAAATTCAGAATTGTAGCTGTATTAGTCAGGGTCCTCCAGAGACATAGAACCAATAGGATATGAAAGGAGATCTATTATAAGGAACTGGGTCATGCAGTTATAGAGACTAAAGATCCACTAAGATCACTAAGATCCACGAGCTGCAGACCCAGGAGGCCAGTGGTGTAGTTCAGTCCAAGCCTGAAGGCCTGAGAATGGGAGAAGCCAATAGTGTAAATGCCAGCCTGAGGGCAGGAAAAGATGAGATGAGATGTCCCAGCTCAGCAGCAATGAGGCAGGAAAAAGGGGCAAATGCCTCCTTCTTCCACCTTTTTGTTTTATTCAGGCCCTTAACACATTGGATGATGCCTACCAGTTGGAGAGGGCAACTTACTTTACTGAGCCCACCAGCTCAAATACTAATCTCATCTAGAAACACCCTCACAGACAACACCCAGAAATAGTTTCACCAGATACCTGGACATTCCCTGATCCAGTCAAGTTGATACATAAAATTAACTACCACAGTAGCTAAGAGACGAATGAGCAAGACAGTTTGTTTTTCCTTAAGGGGCAGAAGACCTTAGGGAGTAAAAATAGAATAGAAATAATGGAGAGTAAGTTGAAAAACCTTTATTCTGTTAAAAGAGGGTGTCAAAGTACAATAGTAATAACCAAGACTAGAAGTAAGCAAAGAAAAATTGTACCAGGGAATCAGAAAATTATGTTCTGTTGCCTTGGACAGAAACAGTCTATGTCTGCAGTAACCAACTTGACCAGAGTCTTGGGAGGATACTGTTCACCCGTGTAGCTGTCAGTTTACAGATTACTGACGGACTGGACATCCAGTGCTCTAGAGGAAATGGTGTATGCCTTCTTAAGAAACATGAATCTAATGACCATCTTGGAGTTTTGCTGCTGTTTCAATTGTTAATAGTACATCATAACGTTCTTTCCATCATGGCTCAAGGGCAGAGTTCTCTGATGTCTTTCCCTGAAGACCAGTTTTTCAGGCTTAAGATCATGCAGGGCGACTCTTCTATAATGGAGCCTGAATCTGTTGGCAATAAAGCTGGATATGAGCCCCTTGTATTATTTAATCATATCAGTTTGCAATAGGTAGAATCTGACTCTGGAAATGAAATTCCCAAACACATGGAAAGGCTTATCATTAACTTGGGAGGAGACAACTTATGGGTCCTGGAGGGAGTTGGTCTTGTTCTGGTCAAGTCTAATTGGTAATACTTTAGGCCTTGAAATTTCAAGGATTTCTGAGAGCTTTGCTCATAATAATTGTAGGATTCCATTGATTCTCTCTACTTTTCCTGATGATTTTGGATGAAAAAGACAGTGAAGTTTCTGAATAAAAGGTGAACATTTACAGAGTTAAATAATAGCAATGCCAGGGAAATATGTGCCTATGTCAATGGAGAGATAATTTCTTGACTTCCACCACACTCCAGTCAGGAAAATAAAGTCAAGCAATTATTATTATTAATATTATTAATAGAAGAAGGAGGAGGACTATTACCACTTTTAGGACCATAGTTACAGTTATTATTTACTTTTTCTTAGGGTGAATCAAGGAAAGCCCTTGATTCACCCTAAGAAAAAGTAAATAATAACTGGAACACAATCATAGCTCATTGCTTGGGGCATTTGTATAAAATCCATTTGGGGATGTTCAAAGGGGCTTCAGGACTTTACCTCCTTTTTACTTCCTACTTTTACAGTTTTATAAGGATCATGCCATTGGCAGCTAGGACATGTGTTAGAGATATCCTCAGCAGTAACCTTATTAAAATCAGGCACCAACCTTATTTTCTAATTGTTGACAATTTATCTTCGCCACTGTGTGTGATGTATAAAACATGTTTACTTTACTTGAAATCTTTCGGCTCCAGAGATCTCTTGAGTGCCAAAGTTATCCCCATGAACTATGCATCTTAATCTCTTCCACATTTTTTTCTCTGCATCGTTGGTTTGTCTCTGACGGTCAACAATAACCTCTGTAAGACGCTTCAACATGAATCTTCCTTAAGGCACAGTTACTCGGGTAAAAGATGCTTGCTGATCATAGTGGTCACCTGCTATATTTAGTTTTATTTGTTCAGAGGGAGGATGCCCCTGATGGATGACAGTTGGTTTTTGGCCAAGTACCAGAGACATGAGATTGTACAAGCACCGCACAGAAATTCTCATGTTGTCTGCTGGATGTGAAACTATGCCTCCTCCAGGCTGAGCATCTGCTTCCTTTGGGGTTTCTTAATTCGGAAGAAATCTATTGGTCCCTAGGTCATATGGTCATGTGCAAAAATTAAATTTCAACTTACATACATGTTTTGTTAGGGTGGTCAATAAAATGCTTTGAGTCATAATAATGTGTTATGGTGAGATAAAATTATCTGGAATTAAAGGAAAGCAGCTCCCGACACCATGGGGCTCGCCCCTGCTCACCAACGGTGGTGGGGCCCCAGCTTCCCAGTCCCCCTCGCTTCCCACAGTCTCCAGCATGGGCCCAGCCCAAGCCTCCTCTTTCCCTCGCTTCCCCCTAATTCCCCTTCCAGACGCTGCCCTCAAGTTGAAGCCTCAGCCACCACAACAAACCTCGAGCCCCAGCAGCCGCCCCCACGCAACAGGCCGTGGTCCACTGGCCTCCCAAGAGCACCAGCCATCCCAACGGGCGCCTCCTGGGGGCCCCTGGCCTCCACCTCGGCTGCCCCAAGGCCTCCCGCGGCTGCTTCCCCCTGCCTGGGGCCTGCAGCTGCTTCTGGGAGCAGGCTTCGCTGGAGCCAAGGGCATCTTGGTGCCGCAGCCACTGCCACCACAGCAGAAACATCAGGAGAGGCCAGGGCAGCAGCCATCAGCAGCGCCAGGGGACAAAGCACAGGAAAGGCACCCCACAGTCACTGGTGTTTGAGGGTGACAGCAATTCTAGAATGCTGCATTTCCTTACAACTGTTGTGGGCTCCACTTGTGATGTAAAGGTGAAGAATTGTACCACCTGTGAAAGTATCTTCAAGATGCTGAGCTCAAAGTTCGAACTGGCAGTAGACGCTGTGCACAGAAAGCATCGGAGCCAGCAGGTGGTCCTCGTCAGGAAGACATTGTGGACACCATGGTGTTTAAGTCAAGTGATGTCGTGCTTGTCTACTTCCAAAATGTTGACTTCACTTATGCTACTAAAGTTCACTGATTCAGCCATTGCTATGAACTCAAAAGTGAGTGGGAAGCACAAAGAGAAGATGCTTCAGTGCTGGGAGGGTGGGTGACAGCAACAGCGATGACTATGACCTGGAGTCTGACATGTCCAATGGATGGCGCCCCAATGAAATGTTCAAGTTCAATGAAGAGAACTACAGTGTAAAGACCGCCTATGACAGTAATCTCTCTTCTTGTCCCTTAGAGAAGGACAACTCAGAAGAATTTCATCAGCGGGAGCTGTGCGCAGCCCAGTTGATTGAAAGACTAAATAGAGCCCCCAGTACTGCCTGCGGATCACCATAGACAATGATGAAGGGTGCACCGAGGAGGAGAACAGTACAATTCAGCAACGGGGTTCAGGAGGAGAGAGCCCCAGCTTGGCATCTAGAGAGGGAAAGTACATCCCTCTACCCCATCGAGTTCAGGAGTGTCCCAGAGGAGGAGTTTGATGCAGTAGTTCTCGTGCCGGCTGGCCTGGCCTTAGCTCTTTGCCACTTCTTGGCCTTCACCATCTTGACAATAGCAGCTCTAGCCCAGGTTCTGAGAAACGCAGTATCAATGGAGACGCCTCCCACACGTTCCCTAAGGCACAGTGGCCTCTGAGAGGTACCAAGACTCTGTCTTTCCCCAGCAACAGGCCGTCTGGAGAAGCTTCTGTTCCACCTACTCCTGCAGTGGGCCGGATGTACCCCCTGCACGCTCCCAAGTCAGCTGCCCCTGCCCCAGTCTCAGCTTCCTGTCCTGAGCCTCCCATCTGCTCAGCAGTACCGACCTCTTCAGCTTCCATCTCCATGATGTCATCAGTTGGGGATCCTGGAATAGGCTTCATTTCCCCAGCTTCTCCAAAGATCTCACTGGCCCCCACAGATGTAAAAGAACTCCTGGCCAAGTACCCTGAGAGAACGCTGCAGTTCCAGGAGCTGTCCTGGATAGCTAGGAAAGTCACTGGCCTTCAGAACAAACAGAAACACTTTCAACTGGAAGAACTGAGAAAGTTTGGGGCCCAGTTTAAGTTTCAGCCTAGTAGCTCCCCTGAGACCAGCCTGGATCCTTTCCCTCCCCAGATCCTAAAGAAGGAGGCCAAAGGGAAGGAGAAGGAGGTCTTTTGGCTTCAGACTCCATGGGGGCTGTTTCTTCCTTTTAGAATCCATATCGCTTAAGGAGGACGAACTACCCCTGCTACCAGCAGGAGGCACCGAGGGGCGGGGTCAGCCCCTCTGCCTTGCCCAAGCCAAAGAGATGACAAGGATGAGGTCTCTGTTGCTGAACAAGTGAAGAAGTCAACGCTGAACCCTAAGACCAAGGAGTTCAATCCCACTAAGCCCCTGCTGTCTGTTAATAAATCAACCCAGTACTCCACCTTCTCCTGGGCCCCGGACTCATTCAACTCCCTCCATCCCGGTGCTGACAGCAGGTCAGAGTGGGCTATAAAGCCCCCAGTACATTTCCTACATACCTCAGATACACATGGGACCAGCTGTTCAGGCACCTCAGGACAGAAATCCTGTGTCCAACTCAATGCCTGGACAGCAGGACAAGTACCAGGGAGCAAAAGGCTCCCTGCCCTCCCAGCACTCGGACAAATAGACAGCTTCAGCCCCTCTGATGATGCAGGTCACCGCCACCGCTTCTGCCCCACCTCTGGTGGCTGCCACATCTTATTCTTCCTACATTCCCTACAACCCACAGCAGTTCCCAGGCCAGCCCACCATGATGCAGCCCATAGCCCCTTACCCCTCACAGTGTTTGCCCCTATGCTTCAAAGCAACCGACGCATGCTGACGTCAGGGAGCCATCCCCAGGCCATTGTGTCACCCTTCACCCCTCAGTACACTTCTGCAGAGTAGCCCACCCCCCAAGCCCTTTATGCCACGGTTCACCAGTCCTATCTGCACCATGCCATGTAGCTCCATGTGCACCAGCCGCAACCAGACACCATACCTATTGGGAGCCAACTGCAGTCCCAGAATGTGGACCCTGGTCCCATCCAGCACCAGGTGGGGCAGGCCCCACACCTGGGCAGTGTATAGCCATAGCAGAACCTGTACCACCCAGGGGTCTTGACAGGTACACCACCTTCTCTGCCACCTGGACCTTCTGCCCAGTCCCGTCAAAGTAGCTTTCCTCAACCAGCCGCTGTGTATTCCATCCATACCCACCAGCAGCTGCCCCATGGTGTCACCAATATGGCCCATGTTACCCACGCCCATGTCCAAACTGGAATCACAACAGCCCAGCCTCCTCACCCTGGGGCCCCCACCTGCCCCAGATGATGATGCTGCACCTACCCCAGAGCCATGGGGGCTCCCCTCAAGGGGCAATGCCCCACAGTGGGGTGCCTGCATTCTCAGCTTCCATACACTCACCCTACCCCTACATTGGACACTCCCAAGGTAAGCAGCCTGGGCAGGTGCCTGGATGTCTGGGAGGAGCTGATGACAGGATTCATGAGTTCTCTTTAGCTGGAGGAATTTGGCTGATGTACTGCAGGTAGGGCAGGATGCATGGGCTCTGGGTGGGGAGTGAGGGGTCTTGGAGGCAGGGCTGTTGCAGAGGGCACCTGCCAACCTGCACCTGTCTGTGATGTAGGGTGAGCAGAAGCCACAGTCGCTGCCACCAGGGCCTTGCTCCTGGCTCTGTTCTTTGCTTCCTTCCATCCTCCCTCAGTTGTGATCCAGCAGCCCCCATCCCTGCTGCCTCCTCAGCTCTCAGTGAACCCAGCTGTTTCCTGACTTAGCCAAGGTAAGGTCAGCACAGCAGACAACATCAAGCTAGGATGTGGGGGGCTGAGCTGGGCACATGAGGAAGAGCTCTGGTTCACTGGGAAACGGTGATTGGGCAGTGCTTCTGACAGCCCCATGAGACATCTTGAGGGGGCCGGACCTAGCAACACTCCCCCCACACTCCACACTGGACGGCATTGCCTTCCTTTGTTTAAACTGCCCTGTTTCAGCCACCACTGGCACAGTGTCTGGAACATAGTGGGCGTTCATAGATAAATCAAAGAAAACTTAGAACATTGACGTCATGTAAAAAATATCTTTGTGTAGTAAATTAACAAGTGCATAAATGATTTGTAGAATCTGTATTTGGTGAAAGCTCCCTTCAACTTAAAGTAATTACATGTAAATTGATCTAAATTAAACTTAGGTTAACATGCTATACTTTATTTTAGTCAAATTTGTATTTAATTAGGTAATTAACATGTTCTGATCATTTCAGGACACTTTTATAGAATGCTGATTACAGTTCATAAATGAGTATTGTACTATGAATATTTAATATTTTGCTCATTACAAAGGGAATTCCACATTTTCTAAAATAATTTACAGTTACAAATTTCTTTCAATCATTTTTCTCTCATGGATTACTGCTATGTTTGGATACTATATCTTTACAATCTTTTCTTTAACATTCACATCACTTAAAATCTCTCACACATAAAACACTAGTCATTTCTCAATTTTAAGCCACTTATTCCTGAAGTGATGCCCCTGCAACTGGTAAATTCCATTTCCTTTTGGATCTCAAAAGATAAGTAAGAATAGCAACACCTATGTTCTTCTGACAAGTCAAATGACATGAAAATTGAATTCCTAATTAATATGTTCTGTTTAGACAATTATCATTATGTAAATGATCATTAGCATTATACCTGTGTTCAGAATTCATGATAAAAAATATCAAATTTTGGTCTTGTCTTGAAAAGTTTATCTAGCAAGAAGAAGCAGAGGACACAAATAAATATAGAAAACAAACATACTTCTTACTCAAGCTTGAAATGAAGAATAATATCCTCTCCTTGTATTGATCCTTTTTATCATTATGTAGTGCCCTTCTTTATCTTTCTTTATAGTATTTGTTTTAAAGTCTATTTCGTCTGATATGAGATTGCGACCCCCCCCCCACTTGTCATGAAATGAAGAATAAAATTAGCTGCTTGTTTCTCCAACTCTTTGAAGGGTTAGCCTTCGCACAAGAATTTAATTTTTTTCAATATGGACCACACAGATTAATCCTGGTCAAAAGAATTAACCAGCAATAGTATCAATTGTCAGGTCTGAGGGTAAGTTTCTTGGTGATAGCACATGTCTTCTGCAAAAGCCACAGAGTGGCTGGTAGGAGCAGAGAGGAGTCAACCATTACAACTTGATCTTAAATATTTCTAACACTGTCCACCCAAGTGTACAAAACAGAGTGATCAAATGTGTAAAAGCCAAGAGACCTGGAAATAAAATGTTTTGGCTTTTGTATGGCCAAAGTAATAGACTAAAAAAAAAAAATAGAAAAAAATTCAGTCAGTATACTATAAGGACTCACATATACTGACTTTCTTCTAATCACTTTTTTTACACATTTATGTATGAGCATAGAATATGAAGCTATTTGCTGGAGGAAGATTTATTGCTTTTTAGCCAAAAGGTTTGGAAACAGAAATGTGGAAGGAATTGGTAGGAATTTGGGAGTAAGTGAAAGCTAGAAATAGCCAAGGAAAATATCAGACAGAAGTTCTGTGTGTACCATTATTTTTTTAAAGCAATTTGCATACTTTAACCATAAATTCTGTTGAAAACTGCGTCGGTATTAAAATCAATCTGGACCTCGAGTAAAAAGTACATTTTCTTGAAAACCAAAACCTCAATTTTCTTATTTGATTACTGTTTTTAATACTGTCAGTTATAGTGAGGTAAGAGAGCCCTTTTCTGCATATCTTTTGTTTAATGAAGATATTTATCATCATATCAAGTTTTTCTTTTATTTCTTTGGATCTAGAGAAAGTTTTGATATTCAAATGGTGGTGACTTTGAAAACTTTTTTCTTATAATAAGAATATTAAATCTTTGGGGCTTATTATGAAATTTTCTCCTACGAATGCAATATAGCATGTGTAGCAAACGGAATGTCACATTTGAGAAGGTTTTGAAATTTATTGCTGTCAGGGTGCTGGTTTAGAAGTTAGGTTTTGTAATAAAAATGATAAGACAAAGCTTAAAAAAGTCTAAACTGACGATTAAATTGTCAATGAAATGCAAGTATAGTGTGCTTATTGTTTGTATAAAGATGATTCCTTTAGAGAATTGTGTATGCTTCATGAATAGTTGGCTTTTCTCCGTTATTCACCTTCCTACCTAACTGGAATCATGCTCACATAATAAATTTTTTGTTACTTGTCAAATATGTCTTCTTGGTAAATTCCTTTGTTAAGAATCTGTTCGTAGAGAAACATGTAAGAGCATTGGTAAGATACAATATTTCACCTTTCATTTTAATTTAGCCAGCAGCTTGAAATTTCTTCCCAAACAATTGAAATTCAGTCTTCCCAGCCCTCCTCAGGTTAGAGATGCTCAGTGCCACTGTTTCGATAGCTCTCAGTCAGGCCTGGCAAATAGCTTGACTGTCTTCCCTGATCTTCCTTACAGTTGGGTTGTGTGACTGCACTGTAGCCCATGGAACAAGAAGTTATTTGTACCTCTTTCACACCTAGCCTATGAAACCTCCCGTGTGAACCTCCACACTTTTTCCCTCCTGCAGAGACTTTGGAGGCCAAATGAAGATCATGGAGAACAAAATGGAAGGAGACTGAATCGTAACACTTACTTTGAACTTCACGAATGGAGAAATAATCTTGTAGTGGATTGATGGATACGATTTCAGGGTTTGCCTGTTACTGCAGTTAGTGGTACCTTAACTAATACATACATGTTTATACAGAAATTTTACAAAATTGTGACTTGAAAAAAGCAGGAGGCCATAGATAGAGATGGCCAAAAGATAAATCATAGAAAAAAAGAAAAAACAGTGAATGCATAGATGAATAAATAAATGAATACAAGCTACTATTATTATTAAAATACATATGCTATTTACTTTCAGGTCTCCAAAGCCAACTTTTGATCCCTGGATTAAAGCATGAGGATGTCTCAAACCGCTGGGTGTCCCACCTTCTGCCTTGGTGAGAGCTGTGGACAAGAGGGCTGCACCAGGGGAGGAGAGGAGGAAGCTCTCAAGACACGCAAACTCCAAGACCTGGAGGAACTTGGCAGGAAAGAGACACTGGATTAGTAAGTGTTTTAAACACTGTTATTGGAGTTCTCATCTCACCAACAGAGAGAATGTAACGTTGAATATTTTGACCAGAGATCCAATAAAGTAGCGAAAAAAACATTTTAATATCTGTAGTTCTTGATTACTACTTTAACAGAAGATGATTCCCCCACTTTACTATTCATATAAATGTTATGTGATAAAAAAATCAAGTGTTTTATGGTCAAATAGCTGTGGAGAAAGTTGACAATATTCAGTTTCCCAAATTTATCTGATCGTAGACCTCTTTGATTGTGGAGAACCTCACAGTGTACAGGTAATAGGAGGAAAAAAAGCAAAGAACGTGAAAGCACATGACGGAAAGGTGCAGGCACGTGCCATCCTGGTTTTGCCAGCAAGTTGATACTTTTAATATTATTTATACTATAGACTGTATGGAATTTCACCCAACTTTGCTTATTATTCTGGTGTTCTCTGATTTTGTATTACAAGATAGCTAGTCATGCCAGTCAAAAGACTTTTCTTTTCATTGGAACCTTAGTTCCAAACCATGTTTCAATATTTCCAGGATGAGTTAGAGAAGAAACCACAATAACCAAAGTGCCTCATATAAATGTAATTGGTTAATTGAAGCAAGTATATTGATCCATGTACAGTGTTCCATAGCTCTGCCCTCAGCATTTTGGGCCCTAGTACCCAAGATGACTTTTATAACTATAATAATCAGCTTTGTAGCTATTTCTTTGGCATCAGCTTCTTCTCTTCCATGTCTATCCTAATATATGTCACTGTATAAATTATTATTTGATTGACATTTGGGCTGCTTACAGAATAATCCAAATTGGATACCAACAGTCTGGGAAATGACCTTGGGCAACAGAGAAGAGCTAAAAAGCAATTTCTTTGGTCTCCTACTGCAGCAGTGGAGAATCTGTTGCTGCCTCATGCCAGAAACAAATTTGAGAAATGAAGGGGCTGCAGAAGCGTAACCTATTAAGTTAATATCCTTGACTTTTCATACTCCCATCTGATGACTGGAGGGCTCTGCAGGCACAAAAGCAGCATCAACATTTCTACTTAAAATATGGGTGGGGTGGAGAAATCACCTGCAGAAAACAAATACAACAAAGGCTATTTGGTCGACAAGACACCACTCCATGATAATCATACCAGAATTCTTCAAAGAAGACAGCAGTATGTCCATTTTAATGTATACATTGTCCTTAAGTTGAAAAATAAAGCTCGTCTTTCTTTCTTTCCTTCCTTTTCAGCTACCAGACTTTCTTGGAGAAAAAAAAATATATTGGACTGAACCTCCATTTCTCTCAGAAGATAAAGATTTCCACTCTTTTTATAGTTCTTTAAAAATTCTCTCACCCTCATCTATCTTTCTTTTTTTTAGTCAGATTTTTTGACTTTCTGTAGTTGTGAACCTGTACTATTTTCTATTTGTTTCTGTGTCATCTCTTTTCTACATTTTAAATAAATACAAAAGAAAATCCTTTTTTCTTTCTGACCAGAGAGATTGCATGACACCCTCTGAAGTTAACTGAAGAACCAGAGATCTAGCGCACTAAGTTAGAATTTCTGAACTTAGACCAGTTGCTACTATAATTGAGATGTGCAGAGTCACCTTCTTCCAGGGTTTTGCTCTGTCCTCAACAAACATGAGTACAACTACGATCATTGCTGCAGAGGGTGCCCTGTGACAAAAGCACATGGCCTGGGCCCTCCAAGAGGCCTACCATCTGAGAGACCTCATAATAAATTTCTGGTAATTTCCCTCAGTAAAAATAAGTAAAGAATCAATGTTTCCAAGTAGGAAACTCCTGAGAAAAATCCAAGCTATCTGTGATAGGACTGATAATTAGTTCCTTTATGCTTTATAGCTCAGCTCTTTCCTCAGCTTATTTTCCCAAACACTGGAGGAGAGTTAGCCTCCGCTTGCATCAGGTTCCCAGTCCTGATCAATTAGCTATGCCCATGAGCTGGAATCATATTTTACTATCATAAAATTTGTAGACCAATCAGGTTGGACTGACAGTAGACATTTTCCAAAAATATGTGCTGTCCCAGAGTCCTAGAAATTTCTAGATGGTTCTCAGTCCACAGTGGAGAGAGGGAAAGATAATTGGGTGGGCTGTGTCACTCTAATTTTCTTCAACCAGAGTAAATAAGTTTCATGTGTTTGGGGTATTGGTCTACTGCTGTTAAAACAGGGTTTTGAAAAACATGGTTCTAAAATCGTCTGGGGAAACACACCAACCAAAGTATAATGCTGTTTAAAGACTAAGATTCTGAATGAGGTAGGCATTACCGAGGCCAATAAATTCAAACAGCTAATGGACTGTGTGCTACCTGAATAGAGAAGTATCTAATGACCATAATTTATTATTCATTGAGTGAAAATTTAGTACTAGGCACCATGGCAAGCTCCAGCTGAGAGCAGTAAATGTTTTCTAATTTCTCTGTGGTTGTACTTCTCAGACATTAGCAAACATCTCACGCAGCTGCTTAATACTTTATCTGAAAAATGGGCATACAGATAGTGAGAATTAGTTAATTTATGAAAAACACTTAAAATATTACCAGGCACACATCGTGTGCTCAATATGTTATCTTCTATTATTATTAGTATTAATATTGCTATTAATAATGAAACAATTAGTCAAAAATAGTAACTTTAATAAATGTACTTGAAGTTTGAATCCTGGCTAACCTAAGATTTCTATTTCATTACTGGTGTCTAGAACAAAATTTCCTAGAAAAATAGTTACAATTGTGTGAAGACTTAAGAGATCAAGATTAAGAAAGGAAGCTCAGTGGTAAGCCCAGTATTCAGCCCCAAATTTCATCATGAGGTATTAGCCATTTCCAAAGCAGAAGCTAAATAGAAATTGGTAAAAGAGAAACTGAGCAGAAGCTGCAAAAATCTCACAGGGTCGGCTAATGGGAAATTGAAGATCAGGTCCAACAAGGCTGCCAGATAAAATACAAGATGCCAGTTAGCTTTGAATTTCAGAAAAAAAACAAACCAAAAAATTTTAGCATAATATGCCTCACATAATATTAGTAATTCAAAGTTCAAAATTAACTGGGCATTCTTTTTGCTTCATTTTAGGGTTTTTTTGTTTTTTATTGTTTGTTTGTTTTTATATAAATTGGAAACCCCAGAAGGAAGGGCCATGCCAACCAACCAGGTTTCTGGCTGAAACTCCAGAAAATCTGTACTCTAGAACTAGTAATGAAGAAGGTCAAGCCTCACAAATTGCTTCAAATCAGTTCAATTGCTAGATGCATTAATGTAACATATATTTGCCTTTTAGAAGAAGAATTAAATTCTTGCTAGAGAAAAATATAATCTTCTAGCACCTCAAATTATCTCTATAATTTTCCAGGATTTAATTAAATGTTACCAGAATTAGCAGGAGATTAGAAAACTTGACCAAAAGGAACTGAGAATTGAGAAAGACAGAGAGAGAGAGAGAGAAGAGAGAGAGAGAGAGTGAGGGAAAAGAGAAAATAGAAATATATCCACTGGAGATTATCAAAGATACACTCTCTTTAAAACAACTGTGATTAATTTGTTCAATAAATTAGAGGAAAGAGAATTTCAGTACAGAGCTGGCAACAATAAAAGGAATCACCATGGAGAATAGTATGGAGGTTCCTTAAAAAACTAAACATAGAGCTACCATATGATCCAGCAATCACACTCCTGGACATATATCCAGACAAAACTATAATTCAAAAAGACACATGCACTCCAATGTTCATAGCAGCACTATTTACAATAGCCAGGACATGGAAGCAACCTAAGTATCAATTGACAGATGAATGGATAGAGAAAATGTGGCATATGTACACAATGGAATATTATTCAGCCATAAAAAAGAATGAAATAATGTCATTTGCAGCAACATGGATTGACCTAGGGATTATCATACTAAGTGAAGTAAGCCAGACAAAGACAAATATCATATGATATTGCTTATTTGTGGAATCTTAAAAAATGATACAAATGAACTTAATTCTAAAATAGAAATAGACTCACAGACATGGAAAATAAACTTATGGTTATCAAAGGGGAAAGGGGTGGGGGGGATAAATTAGGAATTTGAGATTAAAATATGCACACTACTATATATATATATATATATATATATATATATATATATATATATATATATAAAACAAGGACCTATTTTATAGCACAGGGAACTATACTCAATATCTTGTAGTACTTTATAATGGAAAAGAATCTAAAAAGAATATATATATATATAAAACTGAATGACTTTGCTGTATACCTGAAACTAACACAACATTGTAGATAAAATATATTTCAATAAAAATTTAAAAAAAGAAATCAGCCAATATTCTGAAAATAAAATTGTCATAACTGAGATCAAGAACTCAATAAATGGCATTAAGAGCAGATTAGACACAGTTGAAGAAAAATTAATAAATTAGAATATAAGAGAATAAAAAATGGACAGACTGGGGTCCAGAGAAGTACAAGGATAGGAAGTTCAGAAAAAAGCATAAAACAAAGGGAACACAGAAACAAAGGATCTAACATGTGTAATTGAAGCTTCGGAAAGAAAAAGAGAAAATGACAAAACACCAACATTGCAAAAGGCCAAATATTATATCAAAAGTTATTAAGGGCTTCCCTGGTGGCTCAATGGTTGAGAGTCCACCTGCTGATGCAGGGGACACGGATTCGTGCCCCGGTCTGGGAAGATCCCACATGCTGAGGAGCGGCTGGGCCTGTGAGCCATGGCCACTGAGCCTGCGCATCTGGAGCCTGTGCTCCGGAGCCTTTGGGAGAGGCCACAACAGTGAGAGGCCCGCTTACTGCAAAAAAAAAAGTTATTAAACCTCATCAGCCCTCAAATAAATGCAAATTAATGTTCAATGTGATACTATATAGACATAAGAAAATTAAACAATTAGTATTGATTACTGACAAGGAAGTGGAACCCTTGTATACTGTTGGTAGGACTGCAATTAACACGACTTCTTTAGAAAAGTATTTATTCATATCTATTAAACTGAGCACACATGTTGTATTAGTCAGGGTTCTCCACAGAAACAGAACCAGTAAGACATATATACATATTTTTGTCTTTGTGTGTCTGTGAGGGTCTACATATATATATATATGTAGAGATTGATTTACTATGAGGAATTGGTTCACATGATTACAGAGGCTAAGAAGTCCCAAAATCTGCCTTCTGCAAGCTGGAGACAAAGGAAAGCCAATAGTGTACTTCAGTCCAAGTCCATAGGCCTGAGAATCAGGGGAGCTGCTGATGGTTTAAATCCCAGTCTGAGAGCAAGAGATGAGATGAAATGACCCAACTCAAGCAGACAGGAAGCAAAGAGACAGGAATTCCTCCTTCCCTCTATTTTCATTCTATTCAGACCCTCAGTGGATTACATCATGCCTGTCACATTGGGGAGGACAATCTACTTTATTGAGTCTACTGATTCAAATGGAAATATCATCCAGAAATACCCTCACAGACACACCCAGAAATATGTTAAATGTGGGAGTACCCCATGGCCAGTCAAGTTGACACATAACATTAAACTTCACATATATGTAATATACCCAGCAGTTCTACTCCTAGTTATATATCCAACAGAGTGGTGTACATATGTGCCCTAAAAGATGCATAAAAATGATTTTTGAAGTCTTATTCATAATGGCCAAATATTGGAAACAACACAACAGTCTATAAACAGTAGAGTGTATAAAGCATGGTGTGTGTGGGAGGGGGGGTGAATTATAACAATGCCTATATGCAATATCATGGATGAATCTCACAAATATAAAAAAAATTCTGATTCAAGGAGAACAGACACACACAAAAATACATACTGTCTGATTCCCTTCACACGATGTTCAAAAAAAGACAAAACTCCTCTCTAGTGTTAGAAGTCAAGATACTAACTACTTTTGATAGGAGAAAGTACTTATTCAAAGAAAGCATGAAAGAGGGTTTTAAATTTTATTTCTTGATCTGTTTGATAGATACACAGGAATTTTTATTGCACACATTTGTACACATCTTGTTATATATATGTACATATGTGTGTATATGTAAAAATTATATTTTTGTAAAAGATAAAGTTTAAAAAATAGGCTAGAGACCTGAGATATGGAAAGTTTATAAGCATAAAAAATTAATGGAGAAAATAATAAATCTATTAGCATAAATGGTAATGAAAAATAATAATAAACAGCAGCTGCAATCAGGTGAGACACCTGCTATAAGTCCTAAGCTGTGTAGAAGGCCTTAACTGGAGCATGACGAGAGAAGCTGAAACAGCTAAGTGCTGTTTCAGGGGATCTCTGAGGAGCTCCAGTTCTTTATGTCTCAGCACAGAAAGAATTCAACGAGAGGCAAAGTGATAGATAAGAAGTGATTTATTAGAATAGGATGCTTGTGAGGCTTACAAGCAGGTGGGCAAGAGGGTGCTGTACCCTGAGAACAGGGCTACAGTTTTATAATCAAAGGAAAAGAGGGGAGGGGGAAAAGACCACCTTCTTCCTCATTCTTGTCTAGTAGACATCACACCTCCATTATCAGTTCCTCCTCCACATTGGGCAGGGGAGTTTTCTTGTCCCTACAGGGTGAAGCTGGGACTGTCATGGCACAATAGAAATAAGCAAAAAGGAGGTAACATATGCTAAAAATGGCAAATCATTT
This sequence comes from Grampus griseus, assembly GCF_964374135.1. NCBI lineage: Eukaryota > Metazoa > Chordata > Mammalia > Artiodactyla > Delphinidae > Grampus > Grampus griseus. Next base: position 38,236,792 of record NC_138997.1, read on the forward strand.
CAGGTTTCAGTATAATGTCACCCTTTCCTTATGTTTTTTTTTTTTTTTTTTAATGTGCACAGAGGAGCATGTCCTAGGAATCATTGACTTACTGAGCTCACTGGGCAGGAAGTGGGTCTCATGTCACCATTGTTTTATTGTTTTGGGGTATGTCTCATGCTTCTGTTGCATGGTTTTGTTGCTAAGCAAGCCTGCTTGGTTTTGTGGTTAAGCAAACATGCTTTCTTGAGTGATCATTAATTTACAGGGGTTTCCCATATTTTTTTCTTTACTTACAATCCCCTAGTAGGGTTAGCTACTTAATTCCCTACTTTGTCCCTTTACTCTGTCCCTATCGAAACCAGTTTGGGGTGCATCAACTAGGTGGTGGGAATGGAGCTTGTAGGAACCTTTTCTGAGTGCAGGTAGTCAGACTCCTAGCAAAAGTGCAGATTTACAAATAAAAACAAGGCTCTGCCAGGAGGAGCTGAAGTCCTAATCCACAGGTCTGGCAAGCCCAGCTGGTTGAATACCAGCTTATCAGTCACAACCACACGCCTAGATAACATAGCTGAGTCTAGCTCTCAAATATGAGGGAACCATAGGTATATCCATATGCATAGATAGGGTTTATTTACAGCATCACCCTCTTCCTCTGTTGTTAAGTGATAAGAATGGTTCAGAGGAGTTTCATGCTCTTTGGGAAACTTGATTATTCTATTGTCAAATCATATTTGTCCCGGAAGCCCTTCCTCATAACTGCATTTTCCCAGCCTTGTGAAGTCCTTCTACAATACTGATTTTTTTTTCTCTCTCTCTCTTTATCCTGAAACCAATTTTTTTTAATCAACCAAGACGATAAATTTTGTAAATGTTTAACTGTGTACTGGTCATGTGTATCATGTGTGTACTGAGTTAAGCAAAATGGCTTTTAGTTAATTCAGTTTAACAAACATCAGTGTATGTTTATCTATCATATATTAGATAAAACTGAGATTTAGGTAAAGATTTAGCCCTAGAGAACTTGAATTTACATTGCCACTCAGATGCTCCCAGAGACTACAATGTTTTCTGAATTTGTGAGTTCTGCCTGTTTCCACTTTCAATATTGGTCACTCATGTGCACACAAAGCCCATTTGGAACACAATATTTACAACAGAAAGTAATATAAGTCTAAAGATTTTATAAATCTAATCTTTTGCTTCCTGATGACAAATTTTTTTAAAGCTCATAAAAATTGTTGGATCACTTTATTTTCTTGGCCTAACTCCCATTTAGTGAAGTGAAAGGGAAGAGGAGAATGTTAGGATCGTTCTCAGTTGTATATCTCTGTCAACATCTCAACCTTAGCACCACCTCATCAAGAACTGTTAATTGTCTGAAATGCTACTTGATTTACAAGCTAACAAGTTAACCACAACTCATTAGCAGTTCATGGATGCTGGTGGAAGGCACAAGATTCCTGGGTCAGAGACAAAGGACTTTATTACTCATGACGTAGCAAAAGGCATGAGAATCAGCATATTTCCCCTTGTCCCAAGTCCCAGAGGGAGACATGAATAAGCCCAGAAAGATGGCTGCACACAGAGTGGTTTGCATTAGAGCAGAAGAACCTTCATCTTCTGTAATTGGTGGTATGCATGCACGCCCTTTGCTTAGAGAGACATGCCTGCTCTTTGTTTTGGAGCTATCTTTTCAAGGCTGTTTGGTATATAAACACTAAGAGGTAGCTCAGAATAAGAGAGCAATTAGTGCCTCTGTCATAAGACACACAGGAACATTGAGAGATCCATGGAGAATGTTGTCCTAACAATACAAATAAGAATTTGGTTAAAAAAAAAAATCAACATTCTACTGGCTTGGATTAAAACTCTCCTAAATTCTCCAAATAATAATTAGATTTGGGAGACCAAGTCCGTGAGTGAATAAAAGTGATTATTTTGTATTTGACAGTTCATTGTTTTCATTGGGTGACTCCATGAATAATATATGCCAAGCAATTTGTGCATGAAATAGAACTTCCTCTGGGATGATGGTAAAAGTTGGTGATGAGCTTGGCTTGCTTTCCACCACTTCACACTGTCCTTTCCCCCTTTCTTCCACATGAGATGATCCAGCAAAAACACACGAAGCACCAGGTACTCAGATCGTAAACTGAAATCAAACAGGGATTTGTCAGAGCAAAGGGTATTTCCTCAAGGATATGAGGATAATATTGAATATCTGCACAAACAGCTCAACCCATTCTAACCCCTGAAAGTTCCAGAGTTAAGCACAAAGAAGACTACACAGACTGCACAGAGCAGGTGCTGCATCTCCATCCCCTTTGTCACTCTGTTCTTTCACAAGCGCGGTGCTCCAGCAAGTGCTCCTTTTCAGCTACGTATTATTGAGGCTGAGCTTCATGTACTCATCCTGAGATACTACACTTTGTATTTTGGATTTTGCTCTCCTTTTCTCCATCCAGTTCTTCTCCTGTCCATTTGGCCTGCGATTCCAGGCAGAACCTTTCATCCAGTTTGGACTCAGCAGCTGCCCTCTGTGACTGTATAACCTCCTGCTCCAAAGCCGAGCTGTATTTTTATTTTTCACTATCGTCTCCACAGGCCTCCTGAATAAATCCTTCTTTCTGAACTTCTTCATAAAGCAATGGCCCAGATTAAGTCATTGATGTGAATGTTCATCGTAATTATGTTACTCACAGAAACATTAAGCTCTTTTCAGAGTTCGGCATGGCTCATTCTTTTTAAAAATGTGATATCCTTGGTTATGTGAAAAGGCTATAAATGAGGCATATTAGAAACTGCTTGATCTGCTTGAAACTGCTTCTTCTGACACGAGGATATTTCGTTTGAAGTTGCGTTAAAAAAACACCTCCTAAATATGGTGAGACCTGTTTTACTCTGGGTGTTTTCTTCCATTTCCCCATAGACGTTTTATGTCATGTAAATTTTTTCTCCATTCACAGAAAATGTATTTAATTCACTGATATTTAAGTGTGTGTATGGGGGTGGAGGTAGCAGAGAGGGAGAGAGAGGCAGATTGAGATTCAAAAGTAAATTCAGAGGAAAGATTAAAAATAAAAATAAATTTCCTATGTAAGTGGGCTCTGAATTCATTAGAGAGGTATTTTCAGTATCAGAAAATGTTAAAGATTAAAGGTTAACCTGAAAGAATCTACTTCTTCTTTATTTTACAAATGAGGAAATTAAGGGCCAAGGGCACCAAAGGAGTAAGAGGCGGAGTTGGAACAGAATAGAATCAAGGATCACCAAGTCAGCGTACTTCCAATTTTACTGTGGCAAAAGCAATAGTCAGACAAGCATGCAGTGAAACGCTTACTGTTTTGAGTTCTAAAAAATGTTTTATTTTATTTTGAGAATATTATGATCAGGAGATCAGGGATATCCATGTCCTGAGCTATTACACAGCCTCTGTCCTAGAGAACTTTGGGAAAGAAAGACTAGTCATGTAGGGAAGCAATTATTTATATATAAGTGAGTCAATATTAGACACTGCCAAAGTAGGGCCTTTTGGTGAAAGCAGAGTTGGAGTATGTGACTCAGGCATGATTGATGAGGTAGGACTCATCTTCTTCTGAAAGTAAATCGTAAATATGCCTGGAAGAACTGGACTAATGCAGTATAAAAAGGCAGGAACCAGAGGAACACAAATCCTCTTGGATGCGTAATTACATATTCAGAAGAAAGAGAATAGGAGAGAGCAACCTGGTTAGGTTGCCCTAGGAGAGCAGCAGAGAGGGTCCCATACTACTTTTAAACTATTTCTACCTGTTGATTAATGAATCTAGCCAAGGAAGAAAATATAAAACTTAATTTAAAAAAAATTCCTAGAAGAATAATTTCCTCAACTGGGCTCAGAAATCTATCTGTAGGTTTCTATTGTACCAGTTAAAAAGAAAGAGAGAGAGACTGGGGTAAAAGGATCCACTAGAGTAAAATGGTGCTAAGACCTGTTCTAGGCTTTCAGCTCAGCATGTTTTCACTTATACTTCAGAGCCTCTGAATGCAGGAATACGAGCAGGGACATTTCTCATTGTCTAAATCATCATCATTAAAGTCGGCTGCAAATACACAGGATCTGGTCTGCCAAGAAGTAGAAAAACAAATTAATGATCCACTGGTCACAGTTATGACCTTCAGTTTATGAGCTTGTCACTACATTCCAAAACAACTCTCCTTCAAAATGATCCTCAGAGCCTTCTTTGCTACCATTTCAAACCAAGGCCATCCAAACTAAACAAATGTTAAATTAGCACATTCAGGAGCTATGAAATCCCACAGCTACCAGAAAGTCATTGAACAAACTTGGCGAATTTCTAAATTCCAGTACAAATGTTAAGAAGACATCTGTCAGCCATCCTAACAGCACATTCAGAAAAAGTCCTCCACCACCCCCTAATCAGAGCAAGCTGAAATCAAAATCAAATCCTTTCTCCTCTTCCCTCCTGCCATTGAACTGTACATAACACAGACATAAAAGATGGACCCCACCTGACTAAAGAGTGACGTCATAATATGAAGCGAGCCCTCGAGGTGAACTTTTCAGAGCCTGTTCCCCCATGCACAGCCAGACTTCTGTAAGATTTGCTGAACAATTGCCCTGAGGTGGAGGTGAACTAACTTTTCTTCTGCCACTTTTTTTTCACGAAACAAACTAACAATAATTTTCTAGAAAGAATTATTATTTTTAATGTCAATTACTTAAAACTGGACTTACCTACTAGGAGACCTGTATCCTGTTTGAGACAGCTATCCTCAAACTGCAATGGACATCTCTCATCTTTAAGGAGTGGTCTGAAAAGACAGTTTTTCTTTCCCAGATCACTTATAAATCCAAGAGCCTCCAGGAATCATGAGAACCTAAAAGCTAGGCCTCTGCTGTGGTTTTAATCTCAGGATGGTCCAAATGCAAGTCTAATACTCATTTCTACAACCACGTGTGTTACTCAACTTCTCTGGAGCTCCACACAGCCTTATCACGGCCTCTAGAAGCCACAGATAAGGCACTTGGCAGCTTCTCCTTCCACCATCTTCCTTGGCTGGTGATTCCTAGGTAACATTGGAGGAACAAAGTAGTGTAGTGGTTACAAGGCTCTGAAGCAAGACTGCAAAGTTTGAATTCTGGCTCTTTATTGCATCAGCTATGTGATTTGGGACATGATAATTGCTCTGTGCCTCAGTTTCCTCTTTTGTAGTATTGAAATAATAATTGTACCAATCTCATTTTTTTTAAGGAATAAAGAAGTTTCTACACTAAAAAGCACTTAGAACATTGCCTGCTACAAAATAAGTGCCTAATACATGTGGGCTATCATATTCACCCTGATACTTAAGTGGAGAGGCAGATGCAGCCGTGTTAGTCTAGGAATAGTGGGCTTCAGGCACCTCCATCTGCCCAGCACCCCTTTTTCCTACTAAGTGTCCCTCCAAGGACTCCCTTCCACCCTCCATCGCCAGCCACTTAACTATCTTCCACTTTCTTGTCACTAAGATTCTCATGATTAGGTTTCAGTCTTTCAGAGTCCACAAGACAGATGGAGGATTTAACTCATATCAGTGGGAGAACAGATGTTTATTACCGTACTCTTCCCAGATACTATATTTGCATTTTTGACAGCAGTCTTCTGAAAACACAATAGCATGACTTGTAGCTCACACACTTCCCACAGTACATGATCTGAGTCCACCCCAAACCTGAATCAGAATCTCTAGGAACAAAGCCTGCATTTTATTTTAATAACAAATGTATTGAGATCTAACATACTGTACAATTCACTTTTTTAAAGTGTATGATTCAGTGGTCTTTATACACAGAATTGTGCAGTTATCACCACAATATAATTTCGGATGATTTTCATCACCCTGAAGAGAACTCTCACAGCCATTAGCAGTCACAACACACTTTCCCTTCCTCCCAGCCCTATGCAACTACTAATCTACTTTTTAATCTTTATTGATTTATCTAATTCTCAACATTTCATTCAAATGGATACATGCAATATGTGTCCTTTTGTGACTAGGCATCATCCCTTAACTTAATGCTTTCAGGGGTCAACTATGATGTCTCATTTATTGGTATTTCAATCCTTTTTATTGCTGAATAATATTCCATTATGGATATACCAAATTTGTTTACCTGTTCATCAGTAGGTGAACATTTGGGATAAGTTGTCTCTTCTTCATCTAGATTCTTGAGGTGGAGTATTAAGGTATTGATTTGAAATCCTTATTATTTATTTTTTTTCAGAATTGACAAGGAAATTTAGTTATTTCTGAAATATACATTTTAAAGTAATAACTAGAATTATGACTTATAACATTATACCAGAACATATAAGATTTTTAGAAATTTCATGTAATGTCTGAAACATTTATATTAACATATTTCCATACAAATAATTCAATGAAAGTTTAGTATTAGTTGATTTGTTTGTTTGGTTTTTTATACTGCCGGTTCTTATTAGTCATCAATTTTATACACATCAGTGTATACATGTCAATCCTGATTGGCCAATTCAGCACATCACCGTCCCCACCCCACTGCGCTTTTCCCCGCTTGGTGTCCATATATCTGTTCTCTACATCTGTGTCTCAACTTCAGCCCTGCAAACCAGCTCATCTGTACCACTTTTCTAGGTTCCACATACATGTGTTATTATATGATATTTGTTTTTATCTTTCTGACTTACTTCACTCTGTATGACAGCCTCTAGATCTGTCCACATCTCAACAAATGACTCAATTTCGTTCCTTTTTATGGCTGAGTAATATTCCATTGTATATATGTACCACAACTTCTTTATCCATTCATCTGCCGATGTACATTTAGGTTGCTTCCATGACCTGGCTATTGTAAATAGTGCTGCAATGAACATTGGGGTGCATGTGTCTGTTAGAATTATGGTTTTCTCTGGGTATATGCCCAGTAGTGGGATTGCTGGATCATATGGTAAATCTATTTTTAGTTTTCTAAGGAACCTCCATACAGTTCTCCATAGTAGCTGTATTGATTTACATTCCCACCAACAGTGCAAGAGGATCCCCTTTTCTCCACACCCACTCCAGCATTTGTTGTTTCTAGATTTTCTGATGATGCCCATTCTAACTGGTGTGAAGAGATACCTCATAGTAGTTTTGATTTGTCTTTCTCTAATAATTAGTGATGTTGAGCAGCTTTTCATGTACTTCTTGGCCATCTTTATGTCTTCTTCGGAGAAATGTCTATTTAGGTCTTCTGGCCATTTTTGGATTGGGTTGTTTGTTTCTTTAATATTGAGCTGCATGAGCTGTTTATATAATTTGGAGATTAATCATTTCTCCGTTGATTCGTTTGCAAATATTTTCTCCCATTTTGAGGGTTGTCTTTTCGTCTTGTTTACGGTTTCCTTTGCTGTGCAAAAACTTAAGTTTCATTAGGTCCCACTTGTAAATTTTTGTTTTTATTTCCATTAATCTAGAAGGTGGATCAAAAAAGATCTTGCTGTGATTTATGTCAAAGAGTGTTCTTCCTATGTTTTCCTCTAAGAGTTTTATAGTGTCTGGTCTTACATTTAGGTCTTGAATCAACGTTGAGTTTATTTTTGTGTATGGTGTTAGACAGTGTTCAAATTTCATTCTTTTACATGTAGCTGTCCAGTTTTCCCAGCACCACTTACTGAAGAGACTGTCTTTTCTCCATTGTGTATCTTTGCCTCCTTTGTCATAGATTAGTTGACCATAGGTGCGCGGGTTTATCTCTGGGCTTTCTATCCTGTTCCATTGATCTATGTTTCTGTTTTTGTGCCAGTACCATATTGTCTTGATTACTGTAGCTTTGTAGTATAGTCTGAAGTCAGGGAGTCTGATTCCTCCAGCTCCATTTTTATCCCTCAAGAATGCTTTGGCTATTCGGTGTCTTTTGTGTCTACATACAAATTTTAAGATTTTTTGTGTTAGTTCTGTAAAAAATGCCATTGGTAATTTGATAGGGATTGCATTGGATCTGTAGATTGCTTTGGGTAGTATAGTCATTTTTACAATATTGATTCTTCCAATCCAAGAACATGGTATATCTCTCCACCTGTTGCTATCATCTTTAATTTCTTTCATCAGTGTCTTATAGTTTTCTGCATACAGGTTGTTCTCTCCCTAGGTAGGTTTATTCCTAGGTATTTTATTCTCTTTCTTGCAATGGTAAATGGGAGTGTTTCCTTAATTTCTCTTTCAGATTATTCATCGTTAGTGTATAGGAATGCAAGAGATTTCTGTGCATTAATTTTGTATCCTGCAACTTTACCAAATTCATTCATTAGCTCTAGTAATTTTCTGGTGACATCTTTAGGATTCTCTATTTATGGAATCATGTCATCTGCAAACAGTGACAGCTTTACTTCTTCTTTTCCAATTTGTATTCCTTTTATTTCTTTTTCTTCTCTGATTGCTGTGGCTAGGACTTCCAAAACTATGTGGAATAATAGTGGTGAGACTGGACATCCTTGTCTTGCTCCTGATCTTAGAGGAAATGGTTTCAGTTTTTCACTATTGAGAATGATGTTTGCTGTGGGTTTGTTGTACATGGCCTTTATTATGTTGAGGTAGGTTCCCTGTTTGCCCACCTTCTGGAGAGTTTTATCATGAATGGCTGTTGAATTTTGTCAAAACTTTTTCTGCATCTATTGAGATGATCATATGGTTTTTATTCTTCAATTTGTTAATATGGTTTATCGTATTGACTGATTTATGTATATCGAAGAATCCTTGCATCCCTTGGATAAATCCCACTTGATCATGGTGTATGATGCTTTTAATGTGTTCTTGGATTCTGTTTGCTAGTATTTTGCTGAGGATTTTTGCATCTATGTTCATCAGTGATATTGGTCTGTAATTTTCTTTTTTTTTGTAGTATCTTTGTCTGGTTCAGGTATCAGGGTGATGGTGGCCTCGTAGAATGAGTTTGGGGGTGTTCTTTTCTCTGCTGTTTTTTGGAAGAGTTTGAGAAGGATGGGTGTTAGTTCTTTCCTAAATGTTTGGTAGAATTCACCTGTGAAGCCATCTGGTCCTGGACTTTTGTTTGTTGGAAGATTTTTCATCACAGTTTCAATTTCATTACTTGGGATTGGTCTCTTCATATTTTCTGTTTCTTCATGGTTCAGTCTAGGAAGGTTATACCTTTCTAAGAATTTCTCCATTTCTTCCAGGTTGTCCATTTTATTAGCATAGAATTGCTTGTAGTAGTCTCTTAGGATGCTTTGTATTTCTGCGGTGTCTGTTGTAACTTCTCTTTTTTATTTCTAATTTTATTGACTTGAGTCCTCTCTCTATTTTTCTTGATGAATCTGACTAATGGTTTATCAATTTTGTTTATCTTCTCAAAGAACCAGCTTTTAGTTTTATTGATGTTTGCTATTGTTTTCTTTGTCTCTATTTCATTTATTTCTGCTCTGATACTTATGATTTCTTTCCTTCTACTAATTTTGGGTTTTGTTTCTTCTTCTTTCTCTAGTTCCTTTAGGTGTAAGGTTAGATTATTTGAGATTTTTCTTTTTTCTTGAGGTAGGCTTGTATAGCTATAAACTTCCCTCTTAGAACTGCTTTTCTGCATCCCATAGGATTTGGATCATCATGTTTTCATTGTAATTTGTCTTTAGGTATTTTATTTTTCCTCTTTGATTTCTTCAGTGATATCTTGGTTATTTAGTAACATATTGTTTAGCCTCCATGTGTTTGTGGTTTTTACGTTTTTTTCCCTGTAATTCATTTCTAATCTCATAGTGTTGTGGTTAGAAAATATGCTTGATTTGATTTCAATTTTCTTAATTTTACTGAGGCTTGATTTGTGACCCAAGATGTGATCTATGCTGGAGAATTTTCCATGTGCACTTGAGAAAAAGTGTAATCTGCTGTTTTTGGTAGGAATATCCTATAAATATCAATTAAATCTATCTGGTCTACTGTGTCATTTAAAGCTTCTGTTTCCTTATTTATTTTCATTTTGGATGATCTGTCGTTTGGTGTAAGTGAGGTTTTAAAGTCCCTCACTATTATTGTGTTACTGTCGATTTCCTCTTTTATAGCTGTTAGCAGGTGCCTTATGTGTTGGTGTGCTCCTATGTTGGGTGCATATATATTTATAATTGTTATATCTTCTTCTTGGATTGATCCCTTGATTGTTATGTAGTGTCTTTCCTTGTCTCTTGTAACATTCTTTATTTTAAAGTCTGTTTTATCTGATATGAGTATTGCTACTCCAGCTTTTTTAAAATTTCCTTTTGCATGGAATATCTTTTTCCATTCCCTCACTTTCCGTCTGTATGTGTCCTTAGGTCTGAAGTGGGTCTCTTTTAGACAGCATATAGATGGGTCTTGTTTTTGTATCCATTCAGTAAGCCTGTGTCTTTTGGTTGGAACATTTAATCCATTCATGTTTAAGGTAATTATTGATATGTATGTTCCTATTACCATTTTCTTAATTGTTTTGGGTTTGGTTTTGTACGTCCTTTTCTCCTCTTGTGTTTCCCGCTTAGAGAAGTTCCTTTAGCATTTGTTGTAGAGCTGTTTTGGTGGTGCTGAATCCTCCTAGCTTTTGATTGTCTGTAAAGCTTTTGATTTCTGCATCAAATCTGAATGAGATCATTGCAAGGTAGAGTAATCTTGGTTGTAGGTTCTTTCCTTTCATCACTTTAAGCATATCATGCCACTCCCTTCTGGCTTGTACAGTTTCTGCTGAGAAATCAGCTGTTAACCTTATGGGAGTTCCCTTGTATGTTATTTGTCATTTTTCCCTTGCTGCTTTCAATAATTTTTATTTGTCTTTAATTTTTGCCAGTTCAATTACTATGTGTCTCAGCGTGTTTCTCCTTGGGTTTATCCTCTATGGGACTCTCTGCACTTCCTGGACTTGGGTGGCTATTTTTTTGAGTATAATCTCTTCAAATATTTTCTCGGGTCCCTTCTCTCTCTCTTCTCCTTCTGGAACTCCTATAATGCGAATGTTGTTGCATTCAATGTTTTCCCAGAGGTCTCTTAAGCTGTCTTCATTTGTTTTCATTCATTTTTCTTTATTCTGTCCCACAGCAGTGAATTCCACCATTTTGTCTTCCCGGTCACTTATCCATTCTTCTGCCTCAGTTACTCTGCTATTGATTCCTTCTAGTGTAGTTTTCATTTCAGTTATTGTATTGTTAATCTCTGTTTGTTTGTTCTTTAATTCTTCTAGGTCTTTGTTAAACATTTCTTGCATCTTCTCCATCTTTGCCTGCATTGTTTTTCCGAGGTCCTGGATCATCTTCAGTATCATTATTCTGAATTCTTTTTCTGGAAGATTGCCTATCTCCACTTCATTTAGTTGTTTTTCTGGGGTTTTATCTTGTTCCTTCATCTGGTATATGGCCCTCTGCCTTTTCATCTTGTCTATCTTTCTGCAGGCTGCAGGATTGTAGTTCTTCTTGCTTCTGCTGTCTTCCCTCTGGTGGATGAGGCTATCTAAGAGGCTTGTGCAAGTTTCCTGATGGGAGCGACTGGTGGTGAGTAGAGCTGACTGTTGCTCTGGTGGGTAGAGCTCAGTAAAACTTTAATCCACTTGACTGCTGATGGGTGGGGCTGTGTTCCCTCCCTGTTTGTTGTTTGGCTTGAGGCAACCTAACACTGCAGCCTACGTGGGCCCTTTGGTAGGGCTAATTTCTGTCTCTGGGAGGGCTCAAGCCAAGGAGTACTTCCCAGAACTTCTGCTGTCAGTGTCTTTGTCCCCACGGTTAACCACAGCCACCACCCGCCTCTGCAGGATACCTTCCAACACTAGCAGGTAGGTCTGGTTCATTTTCCCCTGGGGTCACTGCTCCTTCCCCTGGGTCCCAATACACCAACTACTTTGTGTGTGCCCTCCAAGAGTGTAGTCTCTGTTTCCCCCAGTCCTGTCTAAGTCCTGCAATCAAATCCCACTCCCATTAGCCTTCAAAGTCTGATTCTCTAGGAATTCCTCCTCCCATTGCTGGACCCCCAGGTTGGGAACCTGATGTGGGGCTCAGAACCTTCACTCCAGTGGGTGGACTACTGTGGTATAAGTGGTCTCCAGTCTGTGAGTCACTCACCCAGCAATTATGGGATTTGATTTTACTATGATTGTGCCCCTCCTACCATCTCACTGTGGCTTGTCCTTTGTCTTTGGATGTGGGGTATCTTTTTGGTGAGTTCCAGTGTCTTCCTTTCAATGATTGTCCAGCAGCTAGTTGTGATTCTGGTGTTCTCGCAAGAGGGAGTGAGAGCACGTCCTTCTACTCCACCATATTGGTTCCTAATCCTCTTTCTGTTATTCTTATCATCAACATGAAGACTGGGGTTTTCCAATGTGGACAAATCTGTAAGTTGTTATCCATACTTTGCTCAGAATGCATAGCAGCCTTGCTCCATGTGAAACACTTAACCATCGGCAACTTGCAATTCAGAATCAGCAGCTCTCTGGAGGCAGATTCAGACGTGTAAAATAATCATGCAAGGGTTGTTGATTTGTGTTTCTGCCTCAAGCTGCAAGAAATTAGCAATTAGCCACCTTTGGGATACTTCCACAGCTGCATCTTGATTCATGATCAGTCAAAAGCAGAAATCAAGAATTATGATAAAAGGACCCATGCTTAGATACCAGGTTGCCTAAAACCAGCTCAATCCATCCATCAACAAAATGCATTGTTTGCCTACTGTGAACTTGGTCATTCTGGTACCGCCTCTGCCAAAACCCTCCCTGACCACACCAGTCCTCACAGACCTCTCTCCTCTTAGTCCTACATTCGTGGACTTGCTGGTCTGTTAACCCCACCACAATGAACTCTTCTCATGGGACCACGTCCTTCATGAGGGCAGTGTGTAACCTCAGGAAACACCGTATCTTTGGTACTATTTTGTGAGGGGGCATGTCTTGTTTTCATAAGTTCTACCCCTTAATGGCCACATAGAATCATGACCAATTCAGTGGAAGTTTGGGGGGAAAATATCCTGCTTAACAAAAGAAGAACTTTCTTACAGGCAGAAAAATCTATCAGTTAGATGGCTGCCCCCAAGAGGGTGAGTATCCTCCAAATGGGTACTGTTCAAGCAAATACTACACAGTCATCTGACAGTGAGGATGTAGACAGAGAATTGAAAAGTTTGGAAGGGCAGTTAGACTGGTTGAGCTCCAATTCCCTTTATATATAGCTGGAGAAACAAGATCTACAAACCTAAATAATTAGTATATAGGTTCTTGTAAAAAACAGCATTCTTCACTGACATACTAATAAAGCATAAAGTTAACTATTTTATTAGCTATTCACTTAAAAATACTTCAATATAGAGAGTGGGACATTATGGCTGTCATTATTAGTCAGGTTAAGCCACAACACAAGTCGTCCTGGTATATTCACTGGATCAGCTAGCATTTCCAGTCAGGAAGCCCATATTCCAGAGGTAACATCTATAAATGCTTCTTTTGTCCAGAGGGGCAGAGGATTTGTGGAGACTGTGAACCCTGGAATCAGACTGCCTCCATTGGAATCCTGGCTCTTTTATTTACTAGTTATAAAATCTCAGGAATTTAACTTACCTACACTTCAGTTTCTGAATCTGTAAAATGGGAATAATACTAGTGGCTGCCTTATAGGCTGCTAAGAGGATTAAATGAATTAATATGGATATCATTTTTAGAGTAGTATATGCCACGTAGTAAATGCTGTATAAGTGTTAAACAAATAAAATCAGTTGACATCAGATATCTTGCTTAATAACATGCTAAATGTCAGAAATGGGTTCTCACTGGTGAAATTAAAGGTATTCAAATTGTGTAGATTGGTTAGCATAACCTAAAGACACGCTCTGTCCTTCTACCCTTGCATGAACAGGATATAAGAGCAAGGCTAGCAGGCATGACGTTCAAGATTTAATCCTTAATTATTCTGGGTCCAGCAATTAAGTCAAAGGATTCTGGTTTCCTGATGCCAACTGTAAAGGAAACAGAATTCTGCCTTGAAATATCATTTTGCCTTGATTAGACATTTAATGTATGAAGGTAATTAGAACAGTAAAAACATAAAGAACTGGAATTCATGGAGCTTCCAACAGATTATATGAACATTTGTTTGCCTACCTGCTAATGAATATTTGTGTAATAATTATATTTATATGAGAAAATTTGTTCTGAGACTTGCTTTTATTATAGCCCAGTGGAGAGGTTGTGGGGGAGAAGCTAACTCTCCATATCAAATAAAACTTTGTAGGATTACCTACAAACATGGTCTATCCTAAGAAGTGCATATGGTCAAACTAAATTAGGTTCACGTCACAAGAAAAGGATAATAGACTAGGGTATATGAAGGTGCAGTGGTTCAGTATGATCCACTGAACCCAGTAATTCAGAAGGATCTGAGACACTAGCAGAGAGGGCGAAACTTGAGCCTCTGTAAATGGATGAAACATAGGTAATATTAGTAATAAAGATAGGAAGGAAAGTGTGAGAGTGACTGAGATTCTGAGTTAATGAGGAGTAGGAAAAAAAAGGTTGGATAAAAGGGGTAATGTCAAAATATGGAGAGATTACAGGTTAGGCAAGTGGTTTTTGGCTGGGTGGTCAATACACAGCTTCCTAATATGGCTTCTCTCAGTGCTTTGCAGAAATGCTCTCCTGCACATCATCAATGATCTCCTAGATCCCAAAGTGTTATCTCAGTTCATCCCTTTGTCCACCTTTCTGCAGTGTTTGACCTGTGACGTACCTTCCCTTCTGGAAGATGACAAGCACAAAGTTGGAAATGCTGGCCTTGGGCCCTTGAGAGAGTTGGGGCTGGAGATCCAGATTTGCAAAAGTGGAAGTGTTGATGCTGTGGCAAGGGGTAAGGGGCCACTGTGCTGGGGTGCCCAGATGCCAAGAACTGTGACGGAACCTTGTAGGGTGATGTCATTGAGAGGGCAGGGAGAGAGATGGGCAGGGAAGCAGCAATCAGAAAACAGGAAGGGAATCAGGAAGCTCAGAGAGAGAAGCCAAAGGATGATGTGGGTGCTCAGTGATGCATTCCTGTTGTGGGTGGCTCTGGGAGTTGCTAGGGCTGAGGGTGTGTCTCCATATTTGCAGAGAGGATAGGGAGGACAGTGAATACATCAGAACTGCCTACCAGTTTATTAACTCCATGGATGCATCCACCTAGAAAATATCGATGATTCAGTGAGATAATGATTTTCCTTTTTATCTCTTCCTGTAGTTCCTCTTCCCTGCTTCATCGGTAAATTAAATCACAAAATGATCGGTAAATTAAATCACAAAATGTGTCTCTTCTTGGCAAAGCATAGGCCCTGTTGCCATGGGACTCCCTGCAGTTTTCCACTATGAGAATTATTATAAAGATATGTGCACAAGAAGAACAGGTGAAAGGACTCATCAAAATGAATGTGTAATTACATTTTTTACAACACTGTCTTCTAATCAATGGGGAATGTTTGCATTTAAAGCATTTGGAATTAAAAGTAATTGGTTTAATCTATGCTGTGTTTCTTTCTGCAGGCTCTGGACACCCCATATCAATAAACTTCCTTCAATTTTTTTAATAGAATATAAAGGACAATACTCTAATGAACGGAGTCGTTCATCCATCCAACAGATATTTACCGAAAGCCTCTCATGTGCTGGCGAGTGTCCCAGGCACTAGAGATACAGAAATGAATAGTAAAAAATGCTCCTGCCCTCAGGGAGCTTGCATTCTGGAAAGGTCACACAGACAACAAATTTTAATTTATTTTGTCAGATTTTTAAAAAATTATTAATTAACTTATTTATTTTGGCTGCATTGGGTCTTTGTTTCTGTGCGAGGGCTTTCTCTAGTTGCAGTGAGCGGGGGCCACTCTTCATCGCGGTGCGCAGGCCTCTCACTATCGCGGCCTCTCGTGTTGCGGAGCACAGGCTCCAGACGCGCAGGCTCAGTAGCTGTGGCTCACGGGCCTAGTTGCTCCGTGGCATGTGGGATCTTCCTAGACCAGGGCTTGAACCCGTGTCCCCTGCATTAGCAGGAGGACTCTCAACCACTGAGCCACCAGGGAAGCCCTTGTCAGCTGTTTTGCTTAAATAAGTTTTTAAATCTGTCTGCTTCACTTTTCTTATCTACTAAAAAAAAATTAGAACACAGTTAAATACTCAACAAATGTGTTAAATTCAGGGGATGATGTATGCAGAAAACTAGAAAGCAACATACCTAATTAATTCAGAAATCATCATGGGTTGGACCTCCTTGGAGGTCAATTGGCCTGTGACTTTTACAGTGCTGCTTGCTCTTGGAGGAGGGACAATCATGTTTGATGGATAAACTCCTCTCTGTTTCTGGTGCCACTGCTGGGTATTCATTGGCATTACAAATCCCACCTCCAGGAGCCTCACCCATTGGGAGCTTATTTGGTTTACTTGGTTTATACTCAGCATAAAGTGTCTGAGTGAACTTTTAAACTCTTGACTGTGCCCTATATAATGCTTATGAAAAGTTAAAATTCCTTTTTAACATTAGTAAAAAGCTTTTGTTATCATTATATTTAGTTCTCTCTGTTAGAACAAAATAAATGGAGCTTTTCTGCCACCTTGCTCTGCAAAGCTAACCAGGTCCTGGTTAACTTACGACCACTGGAATGTGCATGCTTAGCTGAGGTCCTAGATGGCCAGCTAGATGGTTTGCAGGGATTTTCGCTTCAGGAGTTAGTAAAAGAGGCAGATAAAGTATATAACAAAAGAGAAACAGAGGAAGAGAAGGAAGAAAGAAAGCAGAAAGAGCAGGAAGCCCGTGAAATAAGACGGGATAAGAGGAGAGGAATTTAAGTAAGATACTGGCCACTGTGGTTGGAGGAAGAAATATAGGGGATAGAAATAGGCAGGAAGGGCGAACGGCAGACAGAAGGTGGCCATTAGACAAGGACCAATGTGCCTACTGTAAAGAAAAAGGACATTGGGCGAGAGAATGCCCTAAGAAAAAGAATGGAGGAAGGCCAACCAAAAACAAAATCTTAACATTGAAAGAAGAAGACTAGGAAAGTCAGGGCTCGAACCCTCTCCCCGAGCCCCGGGTAACTCTTAAAGTGGAGGGGGAACCTGTTCAATTTTTGGTAGATACCGGAGCCCAGCACTCCGTCCTTCTCCACTCAAAAGGTCCTATCTCAGCTAAAAGGTCATGGGTACAAGGTCATGGGAATAAACAATATTCATGGACCACACGAAGGACAGTAGATCTTGGGATTGGACGAGTAACCCATTCATTTTTGATTATTCCGGAATGCCCCTATCCTTTGCTGGGAAGAGATTTACTCTCCAAAGTAGGGGCTCAAATCCACTTTCAGCCAGAAGGTCCCACCATAACTGATAATAAGGGAAGGTTACTTCAAATATTGACTATGAAATTAGAAGATGAATATAAATTATACGAGCAGCCTTCATCCTCACGAGTTAATGTTACTGATTGGGTAACTTGGTTCCCTCAAGCCTGGGCAGAAACTGCCGGTATGGGGATGGCCAAAAATCGGCCCCCGGTGCTAGTGGAACTCAAGGCAACTGCCACCCCAATAACGGTCCGTCAATACCCCATGAGTAGAGAAGCCAAAGACGGTATCCGTCCCCATATACAGAGGCTACTAGACTTGGGCATCTTAATAAGATGTCAATCAGCATGGAACACCCCTCTCCTGCCGGTAAAGAAACCAGGAACAAATGATTATCGGCCGGTGCAGGATCTACGAGAGGTAAACAAACGGGTGGCAGACCTCCACCCCACAGTTCCAAACCCTTACAACCTCCTGAGCACTCTTCCACCTCAACATACGTGGTATACTGTTTTGGACCTTAAAGATGCTTTTTTCTGTTTAAGACTCTCTCCCCTGAGCCAACCCTACTTTGCCTTCGAATGGAAAGATCCAACATCGGGAATGTCTGGTCAGCTGACATGGACACGGCTACCTCAGGGATTTAAGAACTCCCCGACCATCTTTGATGAAGCCCTCCATCAGGGTTTGGCATTATATAGAGAATCAAATCCCCAGGTAACATTACTCCAATACGTTGATGATATTTTATTAGCTGCTGAGACCCAAGAAGATTGTATCAAGGGTACTGAAAAACTGTTAACGGAACTTGGAACCCTGGGATATAGAGCCTCAGCCAAGAAAGCACAAATATGCCAACAACAGGTCAGTTACCTGGGGTATCTATTAAAAGGGGGGCAAAGATGGCTCACGGAGAGCAGAAAGGATACGGTGGCCCAAATTCCGGCTCCCAAAAACGCCAGGCAGGTTAGAGAATTTTTGGGGACGGCCGGATTCTGTAGACTATGGATTCCAGGGTTTGCTGAGCTGGCAGCCCCATTGTACCCCCTAACCAAAAACAGCACTCCTTTCGTTTGGGGCGATAAGGAACAACGGGCTTTTGACCAAATCAAACGAGCTTTACTTTCAGCTCCAGCCCTAGGACTGCCAGATGTAACCAAACCTTTTCATTTATACGTGGCCGAAAATAAGGGCATTGCAAAAGGAGTATTGACTCAGAAATTGGGTCCCTGGAATCGCCCAGTTGCTTATTTGTCAAAAAAATTGGACCCTGTGGCATCAGGATGGCCCACCTGTTTAAAGATAATCGCTGCAGTGGCCGTTCTAGTCAAAGATGCTGACAAACTAACTTTAGGACAAAATCTAACGATAACAGCTCCTCATGCCCTGGAAAATGTAGTCCGTCAACCACCGGATAGGTGGCTAACTAATGCCAGGATGACCCATTACCAAACCCTGTTGCTAAACTCAGATCGCATCAAGTTTGCTCCAGCCACAGGACTCAATCCAGCCACCTTGCTACCTGATCCTGACTTGGAAGGCTCCACCATCATACATGATTGTCAGGAAGTACTAGCCGCAGCACACGGCAGTAGGCCAGATCTGATGGACCTGCCCCTCCCTGATGCTGATTTCACCTGGTTCACGGATGGGAGCAGTTTCCTGGAGGAAGATGCACAGATGGACACATTTGGGGACTAAAAAGATGGTAGCCTTGTTACAAAAAGCCGGGTACGAAACCCCTGGAATGACAAAATTAGCTGAACAAATTGTGCAGGAATGCGTCCCATGTCAACAGGTAAATGCTCACAAAGGGAAACTTGAAACTGGAAAGAGACTCAGGGGGGACCGCCCAGGAACTTACTGGGAAGTGGACTTTACCGAAGTGCGTCCTGGAAGGTACGGTAATAAATACCTTTTAGTTTTTGTAGACACTTTTTCAGGATGGATAGAGGCTTTCCCAACAAAGAAAGAAACAGCTGCTGTAGTAGCCAAGAAGATTTTAGAAGAAATTTTTCCTCGATTTGGAGCATCAAAGGTAATAGGGTCTGATAATGGTCCAGCCTTCGTCTCCCAGGTAAGTCAGGATGTGGCCAGATATTTGGGGACTGATTGGAAATTACATTGTGCCTATAGACCCCAAAGTTTAGGTCAGGTAGAAAGAATGAATAGGACTCTAAAAGAGACCCTAACTAAATTGTCCTTGGAGACTGGCGGTACCGATTGGACGGTGCTCCTTCCTTTGGCCCTATTCCGGGTTAGAAATACACCTTCCCGATACCATCTTACTCCTTTTGAAATATTATATGGTGCCCCGCCTCCCCTCCTCACTTTAGGAAAAGAAATAAAACCTGATTGTCAAAATAACACTGACTTATATGCTAGGCTACTGGGACTCCAATTGGTCCAGAAAGAAATATGGTCCCAACTCGCCAAGGCCTACCAACTGGGAACACCGGGAGAAACTCATCCTTTCCAAGTCGGAGACTCCGTATACGTCCGTCGGCATCGAACCCAGACGTTGGAACCTCGATGGAAAGGACCATACACCGTCCTCCTCACCACCCCAACGGCCATAAAAGTGGACGGCATCGCTGCCTGGATCCATGCTTCACATGTGAAGGCTGCACCAGCGACGGCATCATCAGGATGGCGGGCCCAAAGAACCGACAACCCGCTCAAACTCAAGCTTCTACGAACCTAAGACTTATAATTTTGGTTTTACTGCCTTTACTGCCTTTACTGACTGACTAGGAATATCTGCCGGGATAGGAACAGGAACCACAGCCCTCATACAACAACCCCAGTATTATGCAAGTTTAAGACAGGCTGTAGACATCGACCTTCGAGCATTAGAAAGTTCCATAACTCAACTAAAGGAATCACTCACCTCACTTTCAGAAATGGTGTTGCAGCCTAGATTTGCTGTTTCTTAAGGAAGGGGGATTATGCGCCGCTCTAAAAAAAATGTTGCTTTTATATTGATCATTCAGGAACCATTACCAAAACCATGGATAAACTAAGGGAACGCTTAGATAAAAGGCAAAGGGAGAGAGAGAACGAAAAAGGATGGTTTCAATCATGGTTTGATAAGTCCCCCTGGTTTACCACCTTAATCTCTACTCTGTTGGGACCTCTTATTGTTTTATTGTTGATTTTAACTTTTGGACCATGTGTTCTAAATCGCTTGATAGCATTTATTAGAGAACGTATCAGTACTGTACAAGTTCTAATGTTAAGACAACAGTACCAAAGTTTACGAACAGAAGGTTGAGATTCCATGATTGGAATCAATAGTCACAAGAAAAAGGGGGGAATGTGGGACTCGAGGGACATTGTTCCAGCTAATGATTAAGAACTCTCCAGACAATAGGGGCTTCTTAGACAATGGGTGAATTTCCAGGATGTCCGGCCCCCTTCCGAGAAGGAGGGAGATAACAAAATGTAAAAAAGGTGTCTGTCAAAGACCAATCAGGCAGCTGGGGAGAAGGAGGGAGATAACAAAATGTAAAAAAGGTGTCTGTCAAAGACCAATCAGGCAGATGGGGACAAGTTCCCTCTCTGGTCCGAGCCTAAGCCGGGACCAATCAGCAGGAGAACACAACCAAATCTATAATTTACATACGGGGAAGTGGGAACCTATAAAACTGACATATTCGCGCCCAAAAGGGTTCCTTCTTCGACCTCCTACGTGAGGACCAAGGAACCCCGGTGCACCGGCCTTCAATAAACCTCTTGCGTTTTGCATCGGCTTCCGACTCTTGTTGTTTCCTGGGCGAGTCGAAACTCCTAGGAGACCGCGCAGGTCTAACAACCTATAGCTCCTATTCCCTTTACAATTAAAGTTTTCAAGTTAAGCTTTGTTCATTCAGTGGCTGTCCTGTTGCTGCCGTTTGCCTATGACTGTGCACTGAACCATCTGCTCCATGTCCTGGTGATGCCCCCTAGTGGCAAACACGGTGAAGGTGCTTCAAGGACTTGTGAATGAGAAACCTTGCCTGCCATATCAGTAAACAAAAGTTGTTGCAGCCATCAAGCCATCATCCCCGCTGGTGAGCCCTGAGGAAACTCAGGATGGAAACAGGATATCTGTCATCAAGCAGTCAAACACTGCGGCCATCCCCAATGGTGCATTCTGAGGAGACTCAGGATGAAAGAGCACAGGGTACTGGCCCTAACTAGCTGAACTGAATATCAAAGGAATGATTTTAATGAGTCCAGACTTTTGCATCTTCCCATACATAGAAAAGCACTGAATTCATTAATTGAGATATCTGGTTTTCTTTAATTAACAATAATTTTTTTGGCGTTCTGACTTTCCTGGTCTTTGTTGCAAAAACTACATATCCTGGTTCCTCCCCTCCCTCTTGGGAGCCATCCCTCAGAGTGATCCCCGAGCCTGCCTCCCGGGCTTGAAGTCCTCAGAAAGTCTGCTAAATAAAACGTAATTCTCAACTTTTACATTGTGCTAGATTGAGTTTCTAAATTCAGTCCTAGATTGATTTTCTAAATTATGTGAAATATATTTTATAACTGAAAATAATAAATTTATTTTTTAAATTGAAAAACATGGGTAGGATTTTTTTAAATGTTTATTCTAATATTTACTACTTGATGAAAATTATTTTACAGAGGTTTGTCTAAACATGGGAAAATTCACTCACTATAATTTCTAATTATGACCAAACTTGAAAGGCAATGGCCTTTCAACATCCACATCTTCTTATTGTTCAATATTCTTGAAAATAGAAGGCCCCACTAGTCCTTGTGGGCACAGCACTATCAGCTAACCAACCTCTTAATGGCACAGGGAACAAAACGCTTCACCATTACAGAACTCAAAGGATACAAACCAGAGTTGGTTCAAAACGTCTCTTCACTGTTCCAGCTCTATCCCAACTTGGAGGGTGGGAAATCACAATTTGTGAACCCAGGCTAGTGAAGGACACATTTCCCCATGGACCAAATGTTTGATATTTTGCTTAGGAAGGGTAATAAATACACAAGGGAAAATGGAGAGTTTCATTGTAAAATGCCATACAACTGCTTTCGTTTAGATAATTACTTTTACCTTGTCTTTTCTTAGTAAATGGCTTTCAGAGTTGGTTGTTTCAGAACATCACATCAGAACAAAGTGTTTTTTCTGTTTCTGTTTTATTTTTATTGAATTTAAAATATCTTTGTTGTCAACCATTAGGCTGTCAATTTTTGTTTATCTGTTTTTAAAAATTGTCCAGAGTTCAGTGGGCAGGACCCCCTTTCCAGGAATGGGTGTGCCCTAAACAAGGACTTGTGACACTCAGTTCCATGTGGCTGGCTTCCTCTCCACCAGGGGCCTCATCTGATGCGTCATTCCTGGTTCTTACATATTTGGAACAGCTCCCCTTCCCTAAATCAGCCCTCAACCTCTCTGGTCCCTGAGGCAGACTGCTCCTTGTTATGGAGATGATGTATCAATTTCTCACAGACAGATGTGCTTAAATATATTTATTAATAATATATTTTGCTATTTTAAGTGTCTGCATTTGGTTCTGACACCTAAACTTGCATTTTCTCAGAGCTGACAGAAGAAAACAAAGATGACGTTTTCTTAGCTTTCAGGTGTTAAAAGTTGCAGCCTCAGCATAGGACAAACATAATTAGAAAAAAATTTACTGACTGAGCATAATCCTCCTTCCAGGCATGAATCAAGAAGAGCCTCTGATGGGAAAGGCAGAATTGGAGAGGGAACAAGAGTCAGACCTTTGTAAGGGCTGCTAGACTCGGGCTTGACTGGGTGGGTAGGCGAGGGAGTGGAGGCAGTGTTTGATAGAACTCTCTAGGTTAACTTTGGGAAACCCAGGAGTAGAATAACTTGTGTACTGCTTTCTGCCTGGAGATCTGAGAGATGGTCAGTCCCACCCTGAGCTCCTGTGCCACTAGGACCCCAGAAAGAGAGTGGAGGTGTGTATACGGGGCTGCCAGGAGTAGCAGACCAGGCTGAGGCATCCTCAGAGAGAACCCTGCCCCACAGTAAGCACCCTCCTGTGTGGCTGAGAGAGGGCCCACCAGCCTCCCCTGACAGAGGCCCGCAAACATGAGCGGGCCTTGCCTGTGTCAGAGAGAGGGATGGATTCAGGCATTTCAGGTTCAGAACAAGAAAGAGTTCTGTGACAGACACCCATGGAGCTGTGGTCAACCAGCACGCACCAGGGAAGAGAAGTGACACCATCCAGGGACTGAAAGGGACCACATCTCAGCAGATGTCAAGGACCAACCATTTGCCCTGGAGTTAAGTCCACCCTGTGTAATCGAGAGAGGGAAAATACTGAATTTCACTGAGACTATTCCTAAAAACAAGTTTGTACTTAAGACTGGCAATTCCAAATCAACTTAGCTATTTTAGGACTCATACTGGAAAAATACGGTATCAAACAGAGGATCAGGGGAGCTGTAGGAGTGTAAAGTTATATTTTGCACACCCAAGTTTGTGACCTGGGTACGTCTACTAGTCATTGGATTATAAATTGACTTCCGGGGATGTTTCCCTAAATGTGCCGGCCGGTTGAAGTGTCTGCTTTCTTTCACAGCCATATTTATTGGCATAGCTAAATCCATGGCTGTTTTAGCTTGTCTGACTTTTAATGAGCTTTATTTGTCTAAGTCCAAGCTGGAGAGATGCACCCACTCTCAGGGTATTGGCAACCATGAAAGGCAGAATCTGCAGAGCTGAGGACAGAATCTGACATGGTGACATGTCTCAGATGAGGCTTTCCTGGGGTCACATTAATGTGAGCACTTGGATGGAAGCCCTGAAACCGAGAGCATAGAGGCTCCGTCTTACTTATATTTTCATCAAGTATCCAGATTGGTTCGTGAGGACATAAGTTCTCAATAAATGTTGAAAAAACGGAGCCAAACTCAATGTATTTTCCCTCTTTTTGATTCCTAATGTCTTTCCCAACCTTGCTAACTTAGCCCTTTCCTCCCAGACAGCACTTTCCTCTCTGGAGAGGGTGGCGCCCCCACGAGGGCTTGCTGTGCTGTTGCTTCGAGAAGCACAACGTCAGGCACCCAAGTTCTCAAGTCCACTCCTGCCCAGGTCAGAGACTGAGGACACAGGAGGCGAACAATAGAGGAGGGGAGAGGCAGGAAAGACCAAATGGGACCACACAGCCCAACTGCAGAGCAAGTCATTTGGCAGTGGCTTATTTTAAACTTCACGTCTCAGTGACTCTCTGTGAAAGAGAAAAAAATCATCTATCTTGCATATAGTTCTCCACAGAGGAGTCTGTGTCTCAGTGGCCGAATGCAGGAGGACGTTCTCATTGGGTCATCTCAAACCCATCTGCTGTCCCTGAGCATGTGGGCATCAGAAGCTGACTCAGTTGTTCTTAACAGTGGACAACTTGGCCCTAGGGGACATCCGGCCATGTCTGGAGACATTTTGGCTGTCACAGCTGTGGGGAAAAATGCTACTGGCCTCTAGTGTGTAGAGACAGAGGATACTGCTAAACATGTATGACCCCAGCAAAGAATAATCTGGTCCAACATGTCAATAGTGTTGCTGTTAAGAAACCCTGGGTTAACATTTTAATTCAAATTGTATTAAAAATGTAAATATTCAAAAAACAATTTACTGGTATGTGTTAGTTACACCTCAGGCAAGACAGCCATAGCAAGATTACCACACTGAATGGACAATATTTAAAACATCACTTGATAAGTAATTGACAAAATATGACCCTTGCCTTTGTCAGAAGTTTGTGGAAGTGGTAATAGAGAGGATAAGCAGTGATCTTGGCACCCACCAAGTGCAAACGCCCTGCATATTGCGACTGGCTGCTTTGCTGGTGAAGCCTGTAGAGTCTGTTGCACTGCAAGGGATACCTTGGTACATGGGCCACACCTCCCACTTGGGGAGTGAAACACTCTGAGAGGCTGCGCTGAACATTTTCAGCTGAGCCTCTCCCTAAACACTGCCCTCAGCTGGGGTGAGCAGCCTTGCCCAAAGTCACCTCAGGCACCTCTTCGGTCAGCTTGAGGCTAATGACTTGTCTGAGAAGGAATGTAATGGATTCGAGGCTCTGCCGAGGGGCCCTCCTAGCCCCTGAGCTCCCAGTGGGATCACCTGAGGCTTTTGTGTGTGCCGTGCGGTCGCTCCTCCCTCTGCCCAGTCCTCAGCCCTCCCTCCCCCTCACCACCCCTTGGTGCTGAGAGTCCTCCCCAGTGAACCTTCTCAGAGTTTGTTTCCCAGGGAACCCACATTGGGACATGCACAGATATAATAATTTTGGGCAAATTCAACAGTGCCATGTAAAGATCTCTTTAGGACACATTAAGGTTTCAGAACAGTACAGAACAAACCAGGTGATAATTCACATGAGAACATTTTGTGTTCCTGTAGCTCAAGAGGGTTGGAGGGATAGTGAAAGAGAAAGTACTTTCAATGGATACAAAGCTACTCCTTGAAATGATGTATGATGACTGACTGGAAGTAGAACGTGGGTAAACAATGTGATGTCACTGGACCAGTCCCTTTCTTATTTAAAAGTTTCAGTTTCTGGTTTTTTTTTTTTGCTTGTTTGTTTGTTTTCCTACAAATATCCCCATGCCATTTATTGAAACTGACTAGGTGGGCTATGACATGGGAAGGACTCTGTAGTAAGTACAGCCTGCCCACTCACCTTACAATTCTGTGTTCGAAGAAGCCCGTCGCTTCTCCTTCATTTGATTTATCATCTTTAGTAGCAATATATGCTTAGGGAAAAATAGAGAACATTTTTTTCTACTTCAATATGTATTTCTAATGGGGGCAAAGAGTTTAGCAAAGGCCTTTCAGCTTTCCACATAGGAATCTGCATTTTTATGTAAATTATATTTATATAATGGGATTTGTTCTCCAAATTCTCTTATGGTCTGTATGGTTTCTTATGATTCATTTCATTTGCAGACACTACAGAAGATATGAAAAGGGTTGCTATGCAAGACTAAGGGCACTGATTTTTTTCTGTTATTGATTATAATAACGATGTAGATGCATATCAATAACATATGCAGAGCAGACAATAGGTGTGTGGGTTGAAAGGGGAATTGGAAATAAAAGTGGAGATTGAATTATATCCCAGTGAGGCTGCTCATCTTTGTAGTGCTTATTCTTTTTTTTTTTGCGGTATGCGGGGCTCTCACTGTTGTGGCCTCTCCCGTTGCGGAGCACAGGCTCCGGACGCGCAGGCTCAGCGGCCATGGCTCACGGGCCCAGGCGCTCCGTGGCATGTGGGATCTTCCCGGACCGGGGCATGAACCCGTGTCCCCTGCATCGGCAGGCGGACTGTCAACCACTGCGCCACCAGGGAAGCCCTGTAGTGCTTATTCTTTAAGAATTTTAAACCCCTAGGGACTTATTTCATGTTGACATTCAGTCAGAAGGCATTGCATTACACACCTGTCTCTATTTCAATCTAATTGAAGGTTATTTTATTCCTGATGAGTGCCCATATTGTTATAATGTATGAAATATCTATATTGGAATAACACAGGACTAATTTTTTTTTGCTACCAGTTATCACACTCTTGTATTTATGTCACACTCCTTCCTCCTTTGATAAGGCAAAGTGCTTTCATAAAATCTCATTTATTTTCATAAAATTTCTGAGGGATAGATTGGGCAGGTTTAAACTTTTTTTTCACTATGGATTAGGAAGTTGGGACTTAGAAAGTGTTGCCCTTATACCACGTATTGGTTTGGGGCACAGTAAGTTGCCATCATACTTGGTGGCAACCAGAAGATTAGGAGAAAAAAACCAAAAGTTTAATTTCTGTGAAGGTCAGAATATACAGCAGAACTCCATCAAAGCCAGTTTTATCAATTGTCTATTTGTCATTATTTGACTTGAGGCTGATTTGAAACTTTTATTTTCATTCTTTGTGGATTTTGTTCTTTGGGGTTGTTTTTTTGGTCACGCTGAGTGGCTTGTGGGATCTTAGTTCCTCGACCATGGATCGAACCCACACCCACAGCAATGAAAGCACAGAGTCTTAACCACTGGACCAGCAGGGAAGTCCCTGGATATTGTTATATAAACCCTTTCTTGGGGAACGCATTGAACTTGCCAGAGAAGAACAATTGAAAGGAATCTTGATAATTGCAAATGAACCTGATCTGTTGCTTAAAGAAGGTCCAACACAAACTCTACTTGAAACTAAATATGAGCAGTGAGTCCTACTATCTGGAGGTTTAGAATACACATGAGCAGGGCTTTAATATTTGTAGTACAAAACATGGTTTTAGCTAAAGGAAAATAAAACGAACAAAAACCAAATTTATCTCTGGGGTCTGTGAATATTTTTAACTCCAATTTCATCTTCCTGTTCTGAGTGGGAGGGAAGGAGTAAGTGTCCAGAGTAATAAAGAACTTCTGGAAAAGTATCGAGAGTTTTGAGACCCTGAAAAGACTATTGTGAAAGGACCAAAGACTCAAAGTTTAAATGAAGGCTCCATCCTTTGTTACTGATGGCATGTATGCAGCAGGCAGATAATAAGGTCAACTTACTGGTCTTGGTGGTGAACCACTCAGTTCACTAGGCTTAGGTTCTTCAGTTCATGAATGTTCTTTTATGCTTTTATATGGAACTAGCTTAGTCAGTTGAGCAAGCAGACCAGGCCCTTTTAAAGAAAACTGCTTTACTCTGTATTCAAGGCTTTTCTTTCTTTCTCTTTCTTTTCTTTTTTCCTTTTGTTGCACAAATTGTTCTTTTCCTTTCTCAGTCAACAGGCAGCCTTGGCTATGGCCATCCTCTGTTGAGGGCACTGAGGTGGCTTTGACACAGGAGCAGTGAGTGGGGTCTCCATCGCTCACACGCTAGGACTCAAAGGATGGGGATGATTTCAGTTTGTGGAGGTGCAGCACGGTTATCTGAAAAAGTGTTCTTGTATCTGAAATGAGTATTCCAATGACTTGTTAATATTCTCACTTTCCTCATATTAAACCCATCCTGACTAAGGAATTTTTCTTACAACTTTATTCTCTGTTGCACGTAATAAATAATGAAATTTATCAACAAGGCATTTCCACTTATAATTAGCATCTGTGATGCCTATGCGAAGAGGGAATTCAAAGTTTCTCTACCCTGATACCCCTTTTATAACCCTCTAGAGAGAAGTTAGGGCAAGAGCAATCACTCTCAAAAGCAGATGTGTTGTGCAAATGTTAGAACATCCTGGAAGGTTTTTCGTTTTTTGTTTTTTGCCTAGAGCTGGTGTCCCCTAGGTGGGTTGCATAGATGTGTTTTCTTCTGTGTGTCTGGACTTAAGAATCTGGGCTCAAACAGCCCTAGCCAGCTCTCACTTTCACTTTGCCCACATGCAGCCAAGTTTACTACTACCATATCAGCCTGAAAAACCTAGGGCAGGTGGCCTGGTCCACTTTAATATAAGTTGAGTATTGAGTAATCTGCTCCCTCTTTCCCCTTGTCTCCATCTCCAATATCCCTGGCCCTATGGGATGTGGATTTTCTTTTTCTTTGAGTTTTAAGATTCAAGATTTGAGTCTGGGTTTGAGGGGAAGAAGGATCCCCCAAGTCTCTAACCAAGGCAAAAAACGGAATTTTCCTGTGGTCCAGCCCAATATCCTAGTTCCTACAATGGATTTTGGACCCAAAGCTTAAGCTAAATAATAAAGTATTTTGCATCTCTTTGCCCTCTTTATATATAAGTATAGCGTTCTCAGGAAGAAGGCTGTATTTTACTGTGATTTGGTGGAGAGAGAATTAGACAAACTTGGCTCTGCCACTGTAGTAAATGATTCAAACAAGTTATTTCACTTGAGCCTGAGTCTCCCAGCTGTAAACTGGTTGTTAAACGCTCTTTGGTTGTGAAGATTTATTACAATTTGTTAAGATTTAAAAATTATCTAGTACAGTGCCAGACACAGAACATGTGTCTATAATATGGAAACAAAGATGAAATGAGCACATTCTAGGCTAGGAAAAATGTTTGGCTACTATTAGATTTATTATATAGGAATGTGCTTTCTGCACGCTTGTAAGTGTCTAGCATTCCACTCACAAAGCCCAGGGGTGAGTACTCCTCAGGGCTGCAGGAGCCTGGAAGAATGAAGAATAAAGCAGAGGTCACAGGACTGTGAAGCTCTCTTAAGGCCGAGCAGGCAGCAGTGGCTGGCTTGGATGAGCGCAATAGCTTTGTGAAGCCCCTGAAGACGAAGTGAGGAAGTGAGGGTATTTATCATGTCCAAATGGTGAGGCAGAGTGGAAGTGAGAGAGTGAACAACTTGTGGGGAAACTTCCATACTAAGTCATGTTTGCCACCTGCTGGGGGTATTTATGGCTTACACCACACAGGACTTGACAGAGTGGGATTCCTGGGGCAGGGTCTGCATGTCTATCTGTTCATAGGATTTGTTTCCAAGGCTGCATCCTGCTTTCTTCCTGAGCATATTCCGCCTCTGTATCTCAAGTATCTGTTTTTCCCCTCTGTCTTAAAATCTTCTGACCACCATCACTCTTATCCTCTTTGACTTTCCAAGAGCTGCTGAAACTTAAAAGTCTCTCGTAGGCAGTCCCCACAGAGCGTGCTGTTGGGCTGCTGTCCCCACAGATGAGGCCTCACTCTTGTTGTGGATGCTGTGAGTCTCCAACATCCATTAACATCCTCCCCCATTAGCGTCGACCCTGTCTCCAGCCTGGCTTGGTGTAAACCCAGAGGGCAATCCCCTCCTCCTGGCTACAGTTCTGGTCATTTACAACAAAGCCAGTCAGTGTCTGGCATGCTCCCAGCTACAAGGGTGAGTTTGGGGTGGTTCAGTCACTGAAAATGTGAGGAATTCTGTTCAAAGGTTGTAGAACTCAAGCTCTGTGTCCTACTGGTAAAATGAGGAAACATCAGTAGCATTCCTAGGGCTTAGGTGAGGCCACTTTGGGATGGCCCTGACTGCGAAGGAAAAGGTGCTGTGTCCTTATGACATCTCTGTATAATCCAACTTCAAGGCTCATCCAGCCTCTGGACTTCCCAATCAGACAGACTAGTAAGTTCCTTTTGGACATTTATTCTTAATTGCTATTGTGAACATCTTAATGGATGTAATTATGGGTACGTGCCTCTGTGTACACCAGATCTCAGGAACTCCTCATTATGGATGAGAGTGCCAGTTTGGACTCAGGTACCATAGGTAAGGCTGCCAGAAAGAGAAAGGAAGATGCACAAAAAATGTGTGCTGCACAGTGTTGAAGAAGCTGCACGGAAACAAAATCCTCACTCTTGCAAAGATGACAGGTAGTTCAAAGGCTCAGAAAGGAACTTGTTTTTGGTTAATGCACTAAAGCAAAAATTTACCAAAATATAACTTTTGGGGAGAAAAAGAATTATTTTAAGATCTGACTTTACAGTTTCAGTTGTAAACCTCCCTGTCTCACCGAAGCTTTCAGCCGATGCTTTTAACACTAAAACCTTGTGCAAGTGGATTCTGGTGGCAAACAGGAAAGAGTTTTCAGTTTTACATCTGGGTTGACATGGTACAGAGTAAGAGTAAAACAATTCATAAGCTAAAGCTCAGAGTCAGAGGTTAATCTGAATCCATGACTCCATCCCTCTCAATGTTTGGAGTAGCTAGAGGAATGATCTCCTCTAGTGGGGTGTGATTCAAGCTTATTTTATTTGACCGGCCAGAAAGGATTTTTTTTTTTTTTTGGTAAAACCATTTGAGTTACATATAGGAGGGGAAAATTACAATATACCTACTTTTGAATTTGTACAGATGCCAAACAAAATAATCTCAATCTAGCATGAGATAGATTAAGGGTGGTGCTATTTCCAATTCCAAATTGAAGTCAGCAGGAAATAAATGATTACAATTGAACAATTTTGAGTTTAAATATTTTCATCAGTCATGTTGTTGTTTTAAGCCACCTCTTGTGTCACTATAGGGATGGACACCATTGGTTGTGTTTTCCTGGTTCAAATTCTAGAGGATGCACATTGGTCTATGTTCTCACATTGGCTGCAGCCCATTCCTTGCGTTTCATATTTAGGAAAGTGGATATCTGTTTGTGAACCTAACACTTTGAGCTTGGGTTTACTATGTACCAGAAGTAACTGAATTTATTCTGTAAGTATAAAAAGACTAAATCTTAACTAGAACAATAACTTCAGAAAATGTCAGAGTTGTAAGGTGTAGCTTTTCAAGTTTATTTTCAGATTTGATACAGAAAAGAGAAACAGCTGTAGTATGTCTGCATTACTGGCATCATATGATTTATTTTTCATAGGAAAATAAAAATGAAATGGACCTTGAAATGAAAGTTGTTTGTTAACCAAATTTAAATTTAGACCTTATGGCAAGAAATATGGAAAAAAGGAAGAGCTGTCTCCAGCCATACTTAGCCACGTGCTGGCGGAGCCCCTCCACTTCCCTCAGGCTTCTCCGGCGAGCACTCCCTTTACACATCTCTTTCATAAAAATCCCCACCCCAATCTCCAACCAGGCACAGTAATATGTACAAATAATATATTAAAAATACATATACACACAACTATTCTTATTCCCAAGTGGAGATGTTGGGGTATATATTTCAGATATGTAAAAACAGTGCTTTTCTGTTACTCTTGTTTTTGTCTAACTTGAATATTTGCAGCTGAGAATTCAGCCCAAGTATTATTTGTGCTGAGAGGGTACTCAACTATGGAATATAGTTTAGCTGCTGTCTGTGAATCTATCCCATAGAGGTGGATTTCAATTAGATTGAGAAGTACTGAGAGATAAGTTTTTTCATTCTGGAAAGGGTTGATTTTGGCACTGCTCGCTGGAGTTTCAGTCTCTTCTCGCATGGTAGATGTATGTCTCTAACCTACTTGAATAGTTTCTTGATCAATAGTTTCTTGTCTTTCAGACGTTCTTTAGCTGGGGGTCTTGGGAACTGATGAAGCAGCTTCTGGCGAAGACAACAGGAACCCACACCCAGAAGCCAGAGTCTTCTCTCTGCCCCTGTGGATTATTAGGCTACATTTTGCTGATTTTCTTTACTGCCCCCTATACGTGGAAAAACCTCTCTCTTCATTATAAGATATTTCACCTCCTTCCCTCCTTCCTTTTTCCACTTGTGGAGAAGCAGAGAAGAATGCCAGCTCTGGGGTCTGACTACCTGGGCTGAATGCTTCTTCCAACACTCTGGCCCTTAGAGCAAGTCCCTGGATCACTCTGAATTGGTTTCCTTATCTGTAAAAACATTTGCTGCTGTGAGGATTCAATAAGTTCATGTGTAAGGCATTTAGAATAGTGTCTGGCACTTTGCAATTGCTCATAAATGTTAGTCAGTAGTTGTTAATAGCTAGTAGTTATTCTGACTCTACACAAGGCATTCTGAGGGCCACAGAGATGGGAAAGGGACAACTCTTGGTTCCAGGCGGGAGAAAAGATAGCTCCTCAGGAACCCAGAGGCCCCACCTTTGGAGGGGACCTCGCTTTCCCATCCTTCTTCTTTGCCCCCATGTTTCATGCTGTCCTATCCCTGCCTTTGTCTGAGGAAGAGTCTTCCAAAGCTCATGCCTCGACTCCCAGGTGCTGTGACTGACATGTTCTATGAGGTGTGTCCTTCACACACCCCCGCCCCACCCCTCAAGCCCTTGACACTTTGGCTCTCTCTAAATGGTTGCAGAGACCCCTTAACTCTGGACAAATCTTCCTTCCTTGCCTACACCAACTAAGTCAAATAACTAGTGATATTTACTAAACTCTTAAGGTACCAAATTATTTTCAGGTTGAATGTTTCCCTTCTATCCTTAATTTCAGTCTAAATTTAAGCACGATTTACCTCGATTTTTCTTAAAACTGAGAAAATTGTTTTAAGAAATAGAAAATATCATAAAATGGGAAAGAACCAGAACACTTATGCAGATAAGCATTTCAATTAATATATTCTATATAAAAAAGAATGCTTCATAGTTGATACACAAAATAGGTTATTTTCCCTTCCCCTTTCTTTATAAACAAACTCATTTTCTTTTTCTGATAATAGAAGCTACACATGGACATTGAAGGTAATTTAGAAAACAGAATAAAGAAAAAGTATGAATTACCTCCAATCCCATATGAAGTGGGGCACTTTTAATATTTTCATAACCTCCGTGAATTAGAAAAAATGCTATTACTGCATTTCTTTTTTGAACATCTATTGTGTATAATTTAATTCCCATTATTTTTATTGCTGTAAATATATCTCTTCCACTTAAATCGTAAGTGTGCAAAAAACTTAAAGTTTAAAATTTTTGCATAGATGAGGGCAATTATTAAATACAAACCTAGATGCTTTCAAGGATTTTTAAAATCAATGTTGTGGAAAGAAGAAAAAAAGGAAGGGACAATGGACAATTCCTCTTGTAATTCTTCTGGTCAAAATTATAATTAATTTTGGAGTCAGATTCACTCATTCCAATCATCTTATTATTTCAATAATGAGGAGACAGAGGCCCAGGGAGCTTATATGCCTTGTTCACGTTCACATGCTTTCTTAGTTCTCTCTTTTGCTGAATTTTCCTGTCAATGATCCCTGCATTGGCTCCTCCACTTTTCTGGGTAAGTTACACAGATTCTGCTTTTCTGACAGTGCATGTGAGTAGGTTTTCCTGGAAAGGTGATGTGAATCTTCTATCTTCTGTATTTATAATAGTTTTTTTTTTAGGTTAACTTATTCAATATCCATTCTATCTTGATGATTTCATTTTCTGAGAATTTGGCATTGCCTAGTGTGATCTAAAGCTGGTGGGTGCATTTAGAACCATAATTTCAAGAACTATCCTGGGACATTTATATTCAAACAGTTTCTTTGTGAAATGCTTTCCCATCATTCCTGGTTCCCAGCCAGGAATAGATGGCTTACTATGCCTCAGAATTTAACAAATTCCCAGTTGAAGAGTCAGCATCTAATTGAATTAATGAAACAGTATAGACGGATAAGAAATATATTGGCCACACCAAAAAATGTCAGCATAATCTCTGAACAGAATTCAGGGAAGCTCAAAATACTCCACAATTTCCAAAATCATTCAGAGAAAGCCCATTAGTCTTGGGTTCAGCACTGTACTGTGGAAGTCAATTATTATTATTAAAACATCTAAATCTGTGCAATTCCTGCATTTCAGCTCCCATATTACTGTTGTCTTGTCTTTATATTGCTAAAACCAATCTTGAAAGAAAAGAAGTTGTTACCTATACTATAGTTGCGTTTACCATAGCCTGTTGGTGATTGTTTTCCGGCTCTTGTATGATTCCTTTTTTTTCTTTTTGATGTGGACTATTTTTAAAGTCTTTACTGAATTTGTTACAGTATTGCTTCTGTTTTATGTTTTGGTATTTTGGCCGTGAGGCATGTAGGATCTTGGTTCCCCGACCAGGGATGGAACCCCCCACCCCCTGCACTGGAAGGAGAAGTCGTAACCACTGGACCTCCAGGGAAGTCCTTGTCTTCTGGCCCTTTAGAAATAGACTTTTTCTTTTTCTTTTTTTATTGAAGTATAATTTACATACAATGTTATGTCAGTTTCAGGTGTATGAAATAGTGATTCAACATTTATATATATTATGAATTGATCATCATGATAAGTCTAGTAATCTATCACTGTGCCAAGTTATTACAATATTATTGACTATATTCCCTATGCTGTACATGACATTCCCATGAATTATTTATCTTATAACTAGAAGTGTGTATCTCTTAATTCCCTTCACCTATTTTGCCCAGCCCTGTACCCCCTGCCCTCCAGTGACCACCAGTTTATTCTCTGTATTTATGAGTCTGCTTCTGTTTTATTTGTCCATTGTTGGTAATTTCTTTCCAGTGTAATATTGCTATTTCTGTGCATCTGTACAGAATGGATTATTTCTAGGACTTATGAATTAAAGAGACACAACTAGATTTCAGAAGAAACAGATTATCCCTGAAAATTCAACTCAAAGGTAAATCAATAGGCCTTGAAGCAAAAGCCAAAAGTAGTTTGGAGGAATGTGAAAAGAGGTGGCTGAGTGAAAGTTGCTGGTGAGTTCCTAGAGGTACCCAGGCATAACTAGGACCTGAAGATCAGAAGAAAGTAGCTTTGGTGGGTATCTAGGAAATTCATTTGAGGGAGCTAAGCCTGGGGTGCGAGCAGGGTAGCTTTAAAATGGTAATACATTGGGAGCATACTCTTGGGAGCAGAGGGAGAGAAGGATTTGGTTGGAAAGAGGCTGAGGTTTTGAAAGGCCTGAGTGAAATTCTTCCTGCTGGCCAAGGAATTTTGTTTTTGTTTTTCCCTACGACTGTAATGCAAAAACAAAACAGAAACAAACCACACTTAACAATACAGAAAATTAACAATTATATCATTTTTTTTCTTTGGGGTTTTTACCTTTAAATACACTAAAATATAATGATTTTTCTGAGCAAATTATAGATGACACATTTCAAAAATGATGAAATGACAAAAATTGCAAAGCACACTAAAATTTCAAGGTCTTTATTTTAATTTTTTTCTCAGAAAAACCCTAAGGTTTTTCCTAAAGTATGAAAATATCTAGCCACTTTATATCTCTCTATGAGGTAGAAATTCTTAGAACCCAAGAATTTCTCTATTTTCTTTATTCAAATATCTAGTGTGTTAGGTGGCAAGCACTAAATGAGGTGTTCTACAAGGTCTAGATAAGACCTTGTAGAACAAAGCTGGTCAGGGTAGTCTGTGGAACTAGGCACCAATTAATTTAGTGGAAACTTTGGAAACCATTGTCAAGTAGACACCTGATAGTGCCCTATTTTTCCATTGTTCCGTTCCCCACCAGTTCTCCTCCTCAAACTTAATAATGTTCTCCTTGGGCACCAGATGATCTGTCTCTTCACTACTTCCACCCCACCTCTCCCCAATCTAATTTGTGCTCACTCACTATAATTTAAGAGACAACCATGATGGAGAAGGATCTAAAAACCATGTCAACGTAACCTTATTTTATGATGAGGAGATTTAGGAGACACAGGGGAATGGGCTTCAAATGACTGAGGGGATGATATAGAGCTTAGGGAGCAGATTCATTTTCCTTTTGACAGAAGACAGAACCAAAATCATTTGATAGAAAACTCAGTGAGATTGACTTTTATCAGTTTATAGACATTGTGTAAAACTTTAGGGAAATTATTTCAGGGAAAATTATTGACCTATTGCTAAGTGAGTTTAGTCATAAATTGGATTTCTAAGGGATATTGTAGAGGACAATTCTGTCTTAAATGGGAACGTTGAACTGAGTATCACCTCAAGTTTTTCCAACCCTAAGATTATCTGAGAACTGAATATCAGTAAGGACTCAGGTAAGATTAAGCAACAATTTCCGTCGTCCCAGTAAACAGTGTGGTAGCCCTAGGAGTGGAACTAGAGAAAACTGATGGTGAGAGTGGCTTTGGGTGAAAATTGTCATGGCTGAGGAGGAAGGGCATGATATTCTGTGACACTATAGGGAGCAGTGGTTAAAGACTGAGTTTGGAGTCAAGGCCTGATGGGAGGTGAGTGAAGCCAGGAGAAGACTGATGGACTAGAAGAGTATTTGGACGATTTCTTCCTCTCAGTTTCAGTAACCTTGAGCTTCTTGGAAAAATGGTGTTACTTGCTTAATCAGTAACTAGTATAAGATTGGTATTGGCAGCACTGTACTATGTTTCAAGAGCATTTTATTACTATAATGGATATAGTTGCATAGGGGTGTTCAGTGGGGGTTTCTGTAGCCAGAGTGGTCTTGATGTGCGTATTGATTACTCCTCCCCATGGTCTGGCCAAGGCAGGGTGACGCATCAAATGATGTCTGTCTATACCAGTGGTTTTCACTCCCACCTCTTTGGGTGCAGGCATCTTCTCAAAGCGGTAAAACTCTTTAGGGGAAACCTGCTGAGGTTGCTCCCCAGAATAACCTCTGTGCTTTTCTCTCTAAGGATTGTGGGAACTTTCTGGCTCCCCTCTTGTGCCCTTCCAAAGCCACAGTATAGCCACATATTCTCTGTGTATTAGGTATGCTGTACCATAATCCTTAAATATCCACAGCTCTGGCACTTAACATGAATCACAAGCTGTTTAGTACCTCAGTGGAGAAGGAGGACATCCCCATAGTTATGAGAATTGACCTAAAATAATTTGGCCGCTTACCATAACTAGGTTCTTGTTAA
The DNA here is from genome assembly GCF_964374135.1 of Grampus griseus. Taxonomy (NCBI): domain Eukaryota; kingdom Metazoa; phylum Chordata; class Mammalia; order Artiodactyla; family Delphinidae; genus Grampus; species Grampus griseus. The sequence continues at coordinate 38,274,247 of NC_138997.1, forward strand.
TATGTAATGTAGCTGCCAAAGAAAAAGTGGTGAGGGTTGGCTATGATCTCTCTATTATATTATAACAAAAGAAAATTTATGCCTCATATACAGAGATGTATTAAGCTAAAGTTTATTAGCATATGATGCCTTCGATATTTCCTACAACTTATCCTATAGGCGCAATAAAGTCCCAACTCTTCATTCACTTAGGTGCTCTGACCATACCTTGAATGAAAGGTTCACTTGAAACAGACACAACAGCATTACAGAAGTGGGATTATTTTATTCTTATATCAGACATTCAGAAATCCTCTCATTATCAATGACTAGGCAAAGGACAGGTTAGGGAATCAAGACTCAAGTTTTATCTCTAAAGGTGAAAGATAGGTAGATTTTTATAACTTCTTCATCCAAGGATGGGGAGCATATTTCAAGTATTTTAGTCAGCCCACATGTCATAAATGCTTGCCTGTTTCACCAATAAGAGCCAGTTTCTAAGATTTATATTCTAAACACTAAAGCCATAAGTTTCAGTTGTAAAGATCCATGTCTGATACTCAGTATGATAATTGCTGAAGTGTCAATAGTTGATTTGTACAGGATAAAAGAAGTACTTATAATAGCAATTTCTAGAGTATGGACCTTTTTGATATAATGTTAGTTGACCACTCTGGACTGTGCATTCTTGATTAGGGCAACTCCTCTAAACTTAAAGTTTTAACCAACTGCTGGAAATATATTATCACATGGTCCATGCTGAAGTATTTAGAAGTCCATTAGAGTCTGCTATCAACTTCAAACCTTACAAGTGATTGTCTGGAGACTATTTTCTGAGGTTGAGGATATAGTTCAAGGTGCTCTTCCTGTCTTTTTCCCATCAATGTAAGAGGAAGGGACCAACTCCAATTTCTAAACTGCAGAGACTCTGTTCTCACCCAGAAGAAGACCCTGCTGTATTCCCCCATCTAACCATTTACCTATAGTTGTTGGGGAGTGTAGGAGTGAGAATTATTGCCATACAGGTTTTGCTGGAATATAATCAGCAAATAAATCACAGAGGGTAGTTGAAACTCACAGGGGGAGTGGAACTTACATAGTAAAGCAATCAGGAAATTTTGTCTGTAGTTTCAGCCATGCTTTCCTAGGGCAACTGTTTTCTGGCTCAGAATCTGGGTTTACTCTCAGAATTTTGGCTCCCCATGCAGTTGCGCTGTTTGTGCAACGGCGACTACCCTTAGGATAAAGAAAGAAGAGGAAAATTAAAAAAGAAAGAAATCCTCCCCTCCTCCCAACACTGTGAGAAACACAAGAGTCCAGTTCTCCATTCCTCTTGCTAGAGGGAAGGGTTTTCCCTTAAGATTTTGGGTGCCCACTACATGGCTGCCAGTACTACTGCTGCCACAGCATTGCCATTTTGAGACTGGGGCTGGCCTCAGGGAAGGCCAGGAGATAGAAAAAGAAAAAGAGAAAGAAAGGAGGGAATCTCTGCATACCCATCAGCATGCAGAGGACCTCTTTTCTGATTCTCTGGCTAGAGAGAGGGTGTTTTTCCTGGAGTTTCCAACTGTTCATACCTGTTGCACAGTTCTGGACTTGGCCCACTTTTGGGTGAAAACCTAGAGATAAATGAGAATATATGCTTCTGGCCATTATTCATGTTTTGATTTTTCTTCCTGGTTGTTCATCTACTTTTTAATTTTCAGAGTTTTCAGGTAGTTGCTTTTGTATTTTCTCAGAGTGTATGCTTGTAATCTGTTAGGAGGGATAGTCCATACTAGGCTTATTCCATCTTGGTTGGTACTGGAAATCAGCAATTTCTTCTAAAATGTTAATTGTTACAGTAGAACCAGTAGTGTAAACCTGACAGTTGTTATTTTTCCCCCCTTTTTTGTAATGCAAATGACTGACTGAGGCTTTTGATTACTAGGCATCCATTTCAAAGCTGGCTATCACTCCCATCTATCCCAGGAATGCAGTAAACGCTGCCGGTCACAGGACCTCGCCTCACTGAGGTTTCTTTGTTTTAGAGATTTTGACTGATTTGGATAATTGACATTTGGGCAACTTTTTTTATTTTTTTATCTTCCAGAGCTTTAAATTCCCACTCTTATGTTTTAAATTCACCAATAAAGAATGAGTCCTTGAATCCCTTGGCCCTCCTCACTCTGTGACCCCAGATGTGCTGTGTGATTTCCTGATCCTGTTAGAAATAAGCCTTTATTTTTTTTCAAGTTTTTCTGATGATTGTTTCTAAAGGACGTCTTACAATTATAATAAGAAACACAAGATCTGGTCCAGCCACAACATTGCTTATTGATAGGCTGAGACCAGCATGAAACAATACCATTCTATGTTGCAATTGCACTTGTTAGTAATTATTCCTATTTCAGTGAATGTGGATCAAGAGTATAACTTATCAGAAGCAAACCGTCACCTTTGGCATTGCAGTTCATATACAACCAGTCACTAAATCTTACTGACTTCCACAGGGAGCCAGTAGGGTGATGGTTAAGAACACTGGTGATTATACTCAACTGTTTTGACTTGAATCCTGCTTCTTCCATTTGCTAGTTCTTTATGCTGGGAAATTTATTTAACTCTTCTGTGCATCAGTTTCTACAACTCCAAAATGGAAATGATGTTATCAGCGGTAATAAATCTTAAATTTGTTTTGGAATTGAATTAATACATCTAAAGCAGTAAAAATAATGCCTGGCATATTGTAAGCTTTGGCTATTACCTCCCTCATCTTAGATACCTCTTGAAAGCATTTCTTTTCCACCATTATTATCCTAGTTTAAGCAGAAATTTGAAACACTTAAAAAACAATATTATCCAAGGCTCTGAGAATTAGAAAACAAACTTTAAAAACTGTTCAGAGTAAAACGTAGGAAGACGTAAGTGATTTTTGCAGCATTTCAAACTTCTGTTCAGTGACTCAGAAAAGAATTACAGCAGTTAAGGCAGAATTTAGAGGTAAGCAAGAGGTAAGAGCTTTCTTTCAGTGGTTCTCAGACTTTATGGTGCTGCACAGAATCAACTAATTCAGAGATCCTGATTCTGTAGGCCTAGGAATCTACAGTTTTAACAAATGTATGTATCCTCATTATTCTGATACAGATAATTCTAGAAACAAACTGAAATCCATACTGTTTCTCTGGCAGTGTGATAAAAGTTGACAATATGCTGAATTCTCTTTGAAATTGAATTTTTTTTTGTTTTAGAAAACATGACCTGTAACAGCATCCCATCATGTCTCAGGGTACAAGAAATGACCCAAATGGCCCCTGCATTAGTGTTAACCTTTCCCATTAACTCTCTGTACTTTGTTTAGTGGGAACTATATCTCCATAAGCAATGATAACCTTTTAGAGCTCACTCTCTTTGATTTGGGGGCAATATACCTTTTTCTCCTAATGGCACATCTGGTCCTGTTATTAGCAATCTCTCAGCTCTTGTTGCTTACCCCTGTCACCAGCTTCACTCCACTGTTGCAAGTGTTTCAGATTCTGATGTGACTTGTCATCTCCTTCTATAAATTCACTGTTCAGCTTTTGTTCTGGTTTAAAGGACAGAGCATAGACCAGGAGTCAGGAGACCTGTCTGATATCTCAGTCACTGTTAGGGTGATTTTGTTCTCTAAGTCAACTGATACGAACTGCCATTCTACAAAATGATGTTATTAATGATTTCTATAATTCTATTCTTTTAGTCTAGTCTACTAAATTATTTTCTTTTAGTCTGGTCTACCCTACTTTTCCTCTTTTTTTATCTCTAGCCCTAAAGTGAGAACAAAAAGATCATAATTATGATAATAAACTGAAAGTACTTCCAGGATGTCACTGTTTTGAGCACATTTGCCATTGGATGGTAAATATAGCCTAATTTCTAGATCTAGGAATTTGTCATTATGTTAGGATTCTTTTAAGGTCCAACAGTCAGATGGCAAGACTGTTAGAAATTTGCCAAGTAAAATTCTATTTTGGGGTCTATTATATTTAGTTTAAATGTTTTTAGGTTAATTAACCCCCTCTGAAGCTCTTTGCTAATACCTCCATAGCCTCCTGGCACCATAAATACAGCTGCTAAGACAGACTACCTAAACATAGCATATAATAAACTGTTGGAAGGAGGCACTAACCCCCTTACCCTGTCAACCTTAGCAAACAGTGTGTTCTCTGTGGTACTCACCAAACAATTGTAGGAAGGTTGACTCAATAAGCAAAATCCTTGTACCCTGTAAACCTTCATAGAAACTTGCCCCTATGGTGCTCAGCAAGCACTTGGAAGACTGAGTCATCTCTGTTTTGTTGCAGGAACTCATTTTGAGAGCAAGGGATATAAGTATTCCACCCCTATCTCATAAAGCAAGGATTCAGGATAGTGGAATGGAAACTTCATAAGGCAGACAGAAAACAAGTTAACTACTTTTTTCCCCCTTCTTAAATGGTGCATATGAATTTGAAGCAGCTAACATTACAAAAGCAGTTAAGGAAATAGCTTGTAGGAAATCAGGGGAATTGTAATAATTAGGGGGGAAAATATCAGTTTTGGTTCATAAATCCCGCAAACATTGTGAGATTTCCTTTTCATTTCACTCATTGGATTTTTTAATAGTGACTGTTTTTCTTGAAAAAAATTTTATATTTATCAGGATTCAGCTAAGAATTCATTGGTACTATGCTTAGGCAGTCCACTTTTGGATTATTAAGTTTAGTTTTATAACATTGAATTTCAGTTCTCCCTTGTGGGTGGTGATTCTTTGGTTTGGGTGGTTATTGTTTAATTGCACAAGAAGATAAAAGTTCTAAATTTGAGGAAGCTTCAATGCATTTTAAGAATGATGGATGATTCATTGATTCCAGATAGAGATATTCAGATAGAATTGTTTTACTGGTCAATTAAACTGCCTGCAGTTAACTTGTTTTGCAAAATGAAGGAAAATTTAATAAGTTAGGTGTGAACTAATATTTTAATGAAAAAATATTGCCCAAGATTTCTACATATCCAATGTACTGAAATTAGGATAGCTCAATCTGCTATTAAACAATAATTACCATACATTTCCATGGCACATGGTACCCTTCAAATGTTGAGTTTTACTATTGACATTTCATGAGTGAAGAGCAACATATTATGTTTAAAAGGTAGCACAGGGCTTCTGGTTTCTAGTCCAATGTGTAAGGAGCTTAGAAATCACCACCACTCTGTCTTAATTGTTCAGTTTGTCCTCAGCAGAACAAACTGAAAAATCAATAATTCTTCGTAGATCCAGAAGGAAAGTGAGGCCACAGGGCAAACTGCTGTCCCTGGAGAGATAGACAGATAATCACAACTTATTGGAGCATAAACACATGAGCAAAAACCTCTGCAGAAACTAGTGCTGGAGTAGGAAAAATTGAACTATAATTACCAAGCTGCTGCAGGCTCAGTTTGGACAAGTCTGAGAGTTAAAAACTCCAGGAGAACACAGTCATAACATTCCCACATTTTTGTGACTTCTACGACCAAGAGTCCAACCTGGTTCTCACAGTAAATTTGGAAGAAAAATTTCCTGGTGTTTCTGGAAGGGAGAATGGAAAGGAACTATTCAGGAAAATACCAGAACATTTTGCTTTTCTTTACAAGGCCTGCTTTCTGGTGAAACTATTTTATCAGAGCTAAAGCTGGTAGGGTTTTGGCAGAGACCAACTTACCTGGGGAAAAGAAATACCCAAATCCAGCTCCCTCTAGCCATCCAGTTCCACCTTAGGGGGGAAAAGCAGACAAGCAATGGTGAAATTCACAATTCAGGGCCACAGATTCACCAAAAGTCTGAGACATAATTATAAGACCATATGACGCTTTCCCTCCCACTTTACCATTATGTTACTAAAGGCCTTTTACCAATTATGTCATGTCTACATTTCAACAGAAAATTATAAGGCATACTAAAGGGAAAACAAAATAAAACAAAACACAGTTTAAAGAGGCTGAACAAGCATCAGAAACAAGAGTTTAAGAGGGCTTCCTGGACAAGATGGTGGAGCAGAAAGACCTTAAACTCACCTCCTCTCATGAGCCCACCAAAATCACAACTAACTGCTGAATAACCATTGATAAAAAAGATTGGAACCTACCAAAAAAGATATTCTATATTCAAAGACATAAAGAAGAAACCAAACCAAGATGGCAGGAGGGGCACACTTGTGATATAATCAAATCCCATACCCCCTGGTTGGGCAAGCCACAAACTGGAGAATAATTATATCACAGAAGGTCTTCCGCAGGAGTGAGGGTTCTGAGCCCCTTGTCAGGCTTCCCAGCCTGGGAGTCTGCACTGGGAAGAGGAGCCCCCAGAGCATTTGGCTCTGAAAGCCAGCAGGTCTTGATCAAAGGAGCTCCACAGGACTGAGGGAAACAGAGACTCCACTCTTGGAAGACACACACAAGGACTCATGCATACCAGGACCCAGACCAAAAACAGTGACTTCATAGGAGACTGGGCCTATTGGCCTTGGAAGGTATCAGGGGTAGGGGCCAGCTATGGCTCACTCTGGGGACAAGGACACCGGTGGCAGAAGTATCAGGGAGTATTCATTAGCATGAGCTCTCCTGGAGGCTGACATTTTGGCACCAAGACCTGGCCACATCCAATAGCCTGTAGGCTCCAGGACTCAGACCAAGCAACCAACAGGGTGGAACACAGCCCTACCCATCAACAGACAGGCTGGACAGACCGCCTTTCCTGAGCCCACAGCCACCTATAGACATGACTCTCAACACAGCTCTACCCACCAGAAGGTCAAGACACAGCTCCACCTACCATTGGGCAGGCACTGGCCTCTCCCACCAGGAAGCCTGTATGAGTCTCTAGACCAGCCTTACCCACCAGGAGACAGAAAACAAATGCAAGAAAATGATAATCCTGCAGCCTGTGGAACTGAGTCCACAAACACCAGAATTTAGACAAAATGAGACAACAGAGGAATATGTTCCAGGTAAAGGAACAAGATAAAACCCCAGAAGAACAACTAACGGAAGTGGAGATAGGCAACCTACCTGAGAAAGAATTCAAAGTAATGATCGTGAAGATGATCCAAGAACTCGGGTAAAGAATGAATTCACAGAGTGAGAAGTTACAAGGTTTTTAACAAAGAGTTAGAAAATATAAAGAAACCAGAGTTAAAGAATACAGTAACTGAAATGAAAAATACACTAGGAAGAATCAATAATAGAATAAATGAGGCAGAAGAACAGATAAGTCAGCTGGAAGAGAATGGTGGAAATCACTGTCACAGAAGAGAATAAAGAAAAAAGAATGAAAAGAAATGAGGGCAGTTTAGAGACCTCCGGGACAACCTCAAACACACCAGCGTTCACATTATAGGGTTCCTGGAAGAAAAGAGAGAGAAAAAGGGCCTGAGAAAATACTTGAAGAGATAACATTAGCTGAGTAACAATAGCTGAAAACTTTCCTAACATGGGAAAGGAAACAGTCAACCAAGTCCAGGAAGAACAGAGAGTCCCACACAGGATTAACCCCAGGAGGAACACACTGAGGAGACACATAGTAATCAAACTGACAACAATTAAAGATAAAGAGAAAATATTAAAAGCAACAAGGGAAAAGCAACAAATAACATATATGGGAATCCCCCTAAGCTTATCAGCTGACATTTTAGCAGAAACTCTGCAGGCCAGAGGGAGTGGCACAAAGGATGAATCCAAGAAGAAGATAGAACAATTGTAAATATATATGTACCCAGCATAGGAGCACTGCAAAATATAAGGCAAATGTTAAAAAACATAAAAGGAGAAACTGACAGTAGCACAATAATAATGGGGGACTTTAATACCCCACTTACATCAATGAACAGATCATCCAGACAGAAAATCAATAAGAAACACAGGTTTTAAATGACACATTAGACCCAGTGGACTTAATCAATATTTATAGAGCATTCCATCTGAAAGCAGCTGAATACATCAAGTGCACATGGAACATTCTCCAGGATAGATCACATTCTGGGCCACAAAGCAAGCCTTGGCAAACTAAAAAAAAAAACCAAAAAACAAAAAACTGCAATCCTATCAAGCATCTTTTCAGACCACAATGCTAAAAATCAACTACAAGAAAAAAAGACTGCAAAAAAACACAAAGACTAGGATGCTAAACAATATGCTACTAAACAACAAATGGATCACTGAAGAAATCAAAGAGGAAATTAAAAAATGCCTAGAGACAAATGAAAATGAAAACACAATGATCCAAAACCTATGGGATGCAGCAAAAGCAATTCTAAGAAGAAAGTTTATAGCAATACAAGCTTACATCAGAAAAGAAGAAAAGTCTCAAATAAACAACCTAACCTTACATCTAAAGCAACTAGAGAAAGAAGAACAAACAGAATCCAAAGTTAGTAAAAGGAAAGATATCATAAAAATGAGAGCAGAAATAAATTAAATAGAGACTAAGAAAACAGCAGAAAAGATCAATGAAACTAAAAGCTGATTCTTTGAAAAGATAAACAAAATTGATAAACTTTTAGCCAGCCTCAACAAGAAAAAAGAGATAGGTCCCAAATCAATAAAATTAGAAATGAAAAAGAAGTTACAAAGAACACAGTTACAAAGAACACCACAGAAATATAAGAGATTGCTACAAGCAACTATATGCCAATAAAATGGACAATCTAGAAGAAACAACCAAATTCTTAGAAAGGTACAATCTTCCAAGACTGAATCAGGAAGTAATAGAAAATTTGAATAGACCAATTACCAGTACTGAAATTGAATTTGTGATTAAAAAACTCCCAAGAAACAAAAGTGCAGGACCAGATGGTTTCACAGGTAAAATCTACCAAACAGAGAAGAAAAAATTGCAGAGAAAGGAGCACTTTCAAACTGGTTCTATTAGGCCACCATCACCCTGATACCAAAACCAGACAAAGATCCACAAAATAGAAAATTACAGCCAAATATCACTAATGAACATAGACACAAAAATCCTCAGCAAAACAGTCACAAATCAAATCCAGTGATACATTAAAATGACCATACACCATGCTTAAGTGGGATTTATCCCAGGGATGCAAGGATTTTTTAGTATCCACAAATCAATCAATGTGGTACACCATATTAACAAGTTGAGGATTAAAACCCATACGATCATCTCAATAGATGCAGGAAAAGCTTTTGATAAAATTCAACATCCATTTATGATAAAAACACTCCAGAAAGTAGACATATAGGGAACCTATCTCAACATAATAAAGGCCATATATGACAAACCCACAGCTAACATCATATTCAAAGGTGAAAGCATTTCCTCTAAGATCAGAAACAAGAGAAGGATGTCCTTCTCGCCACTTTTATTCAACATAGGTTTGGAAGTCCTAGTCATAGCAATCAGAGAAGAAAAAGAAATATAAGGAATCCAAAGTGAAAAAGAAGAAGTAATACTGTCACTGTTTAGATGACAAAAAATGATACATAGAAAATCTGAAAGATGCTACCAGAAAACTACTAGAACTCATCAATGAATTCAGTAAATTTGCAGAATACAAAATTAATACTGAGAAATCTGTTGCATTCCTATACACTAACAATGAAGTATCAAAAAGAGAAATTAAGGAAACAATCTCATTTACCATCATAACAAAAATAATAAAATAACTAGGAATAAACTACTTAAGGAGGCAAAAAACCTGTACTCTGAAAACTGTAAGACACTGATGGAAGAAGTCAAAGATGACACAAACAGATAGAAGTGTTCTTGGACTGGAAAAATAAATATTGTCAAAATGACTATACTACCCAAGGCAATTTACAGATTTAATGCAATCCTTATCAAATTACTAATGGCATTTTTCACAGGACCAGAACAAAAACTTTTAAAGTTTGTATTGAAACACAAAAGAATAGCCAAAACAATCTTGAGAAAGACAAACAGAGCTGGAGGAATCAGGCTCCCTGACTTCAGATGATATTACAAAGCTATAGTAATCAAAACAGTATGGTACTAACACAAAAACATACATATAGATCAGTGGAACAGGATAGAGAGCCCAGAGATAAACCCACGCACCCATGGTCAATTAATCTATGGCAAAGGAGGCAAGAATATACAATAGAAAAGACAGCCTCTTCAATAAGTGCTGGGAAAACTGGAGAGTTACATGTAAAAGAATGAAATTAGAACATTCTCTAACACCATACACAAAAATAAACTAAAAATGGATTAAAGACCTAAATATAAGACTGGAAACTATAAAACTCCTAGAGGACAACGTAGGCAGAACACTCTTTGACATAAATTTCAGCAATATCTTTTTGGATCCATCTCCTAGAGTAATGGAAATAAAAATAAAAATAAACAAGTGGGACCTAGTTAAACTTAAAAGCTTTTGTATAGCAAAGAAAACCATCAACAAAATGAAAATGCCACCTACCAAATGGGAGAAAATATTTGCAAATCATATGTTTGATAAGGGGTTAATATCCAAAATATGTAAAGAACTCACACAACTCAGTAGTATAAACAAAACAAAACAAAACAGGCTGATTAAAAAATGGGCAGAGCATCTGAATAGACGTTTTTCCAAAGAAGACATACAAATGGCCAACAGGTGCATGAAAAGGTATTTAACATCACTAATGATCAGGGAAATGAAAATCGAAACCATAATAAGGTGTCACCTCTCACCTGTTAGAATGGCTATCATGAAAAGACAAGAGGTAAAAAATGTTGGTGAGGATGTGGAGAAAAGGTAACCATTGTGAACTATTGGTGGGAATGTAAATTGGTGCAGCCACTATGGAAAGCAGCATGGAGGCTCCTCAAAAAATTAAAAATAGAACTACTATATGATCCAGCCGTTCCACTGCTGGATATTTATCTGAAGGAAGTAAAATCACTATCTTGAAAAAATGTCTGCTTACCTATGTTCATTGCAGCAGTATTTTAAAAGCCAAGTCATGGAAATAACTTGTGTCCAATAAAGGATGAAAGGATGAATAAAATATGTATAAACAATTGAATATTATTTAGCATTAAAAAAGGAGGAAATCTTGCCATTTATGATAACATGGATGGACCTTGAGGGCATTATGCTAAGTGAAATAAGTCAGATGAGAAAGACAAGTACTGTATGATTTTGCTTATATGTGAAATCTAAACTAAAAAACAATGCAAAAAACAAACCAAACTAATCAAAAAAGAACAGATGATTAGTTGTTGCTGGAGGTGAGGATTGGGGTTGGGTAGGTGGGTGAAAGTGGTCAAATGGTACAAACTTCCAGTTATAAGAAAAATAAGTCTTAGAGATGTAATGTACAGCATGGTGACTATAGTTCATAACACTGTACTGAGTATTTTAAAGTTGCTAGGAGATAGATCTTAAAAGTTTTCATCACAGGGAAAAAATTTGTAACTATGAGTGTTGATGGATGTTAGGTAAAATTACTATGGAAATCATTTCCCAAAATATATGTAAATTAAATCATTTTGTTGTACATCTAAAACTAATACAATATTATATGTCAATTTAAAAAATTAAAGTTGCCTCTGTGTAGTTGCACATATATAACTTTTGTGATGAAAAAAGTGGATATAAGAACCAAAGGCATGCATATCAGTAGATATTGATGATAATTATTTGCATTTCCCTGATAACATATTATGTGGAGCATCATTTCATATGCTTATTTGTTATCTGTATATCTTCTTTGGTGAGGTGTCTATTAAGGTCTTTTATCCATTTTTAATTGAAATTTTTGTTTTCTTATTGTTGAGTTTTAAGAGTTCTTTGTATAGTTTGGATAATTTCTTTTACAGATGTTTATTTTGCAAATATTTTTGCCCAGCCTGTAACTTGTCTTCTAAGTCTCTTGCGAAGCAAAAGTTTTACATTTTAATAAAGTCTAGCTTATTAATTATTTTTTTCATGAATTTTGCTTTTGGTGTCATTATTGTATTTTAAATGACAGACTATATATTTGCACTATGCTTTATTATGTTTTTTTGCATATCTTCAACTATAAATTAAAAAAAACACAGAATAAAGATTTTCTAATATTCCATTTACCCTTAAGAAAAAGGATATTGATTTTGACTGTTTTTTCTGAAAAAAAAGTATTCTTGTGGTTTGACAACATGGTCATTTTATTTCATGCATCATTCTAATAAAAACAGAAAAAAATTTGAAAGGGTGTTGAAGTTGTTATGCATTATTTAACTATATTAAAAAATACAGTACAAAAATTATGCTAAAAGTATACAAATAACTCTGGTAATATTCTAGGTTTATGATAATCACCTATAGAGTCTTTTAAAAAAATATAAGTAACCACAAAGAAAGATATTTGTCATATGTCATATAATCATATAAATCATATAGCTTGTTTTCTAGTGTGCTTTCTTGAAATAGGCAAAAACCTTAATTGAATTGCTTCACACAGTTTTAAAATGTCATTCTGACAAGTCTTTCTGAAAAATTATCTTGTAGTTTAAATATTTATTTCTCTTCTCATTCTCATGGTTGAGATAATACTTTTTGGTAATAAATTAGGAGACAATAGGAAAATAAAATTTGACTGTGCTTTGTAAATTTTTAGCGTGCTTTAGTAAATTCTTCTTGTGAGAATTATTACAGAATTCTGGCAACTTGAAACTGGTTACTGGCTGTGATCAAGGCTTGTCTTGTGGAATTTAAATTTTATTTGAAGGCTTTGCCTCCTAAATAAACATTAAAATATATAGTTTAGAATATATCATACTAAACATTACAATTCTCTATAGAGTTTTGGAATTGCAACCAAAGCAAAGATGAGAGTAATACTTGGGACAAAAACACATATTCTGTACCACTCCAGTGAACTGCTTTTGTTAAGATAACTGATGACCTTCACACTGGTAGACCCAGCAGTTAGTCTATAGTCTTCACCTCTCTAGAGAGCTTCACAGTGTTTATATCCTTTATTCTTGAAACACTCTCTTCATGTGAAGCATACTATTCTCCTGGTTTATCTCTGTCACAATCTCCAGATCTTTTCAGTATTTTCATTTTTTTTCTCTTTTACTCTACATCTATCACCTATCTATCTATCATCTGCTTTCTTCAAAACCTACTGATTTTAATTTAACCTCATCTGAAAAATACCTTCACAGTGACATTTAGACTGATGTTTGACAAAAATCTAGGTTATTTGGTCTAGCCAAGTTGACATATATGTCACTCTATACCCATGTACCTACCTCAGAATCCCTGTCTCTGTCCCTGATAAGGCTTTCGTTTCATAAATATTGGAGTCTTTCTTGAATCCTCTATTTCTCTCACACTCAACATCCAGATAGTACTTTGACTCTACTTTTACAATATATCCTGCACAAAATGTTATATATGTTGCCATGAGTAGCATCTGGACCACCATCGTCTCTTGCCTGGAGACTGTTAATAGCCTCTTAATTAGTCTCCTTGTTGCCTCTAAAACCTGTTTTGCAAACAGCAGCCACTGTGATTCTAAAGAAATGAAAAGCTTCATCTTCTTTTCAATCCTCTAAAATAAAATTGAAAATTTTGCTATAAGCATATCCTTACTAGTCTGATCTCTAATAGCCACTCTAACTTTTCAAATTCTCCATCCCTGCGGGCACCGTCAATATTCTCTGTAAACACAAAGATATTTCTTGAAAGTGCAAAGGTGCACCCACCAGGGCCTTTGTACCTGCTGTTGCCGGAGACTTGAATTCTTCTCCCCAGATTCTCACATGATCCGCCCCCTCACCCCACTCAGGTCTTTGATGAACTGACCACACCAACTATTTATTTATTTTCTTTTTTAGGGGATCTGCCTTGGGTCTTATCTGAGGCATGCGGGGGCTCTGTTGAGGTGTGTGGGGTCTTTCATTGTGGCAGGGGCTCTTTGTTGTGGCGCATGAGCTCCAGAGCACGTGGGCTCTGTAGTTTGCAGCACGTGGGCTCTCTTTGTTGTGGTGTGCAAGCTCAGTAGTAGTTGTGGCGCACAGGCTTAGTTGCTCTGCAGCATGTGGGATCCCAGTTCCCAGACCAGGGATCAAACCCATGTGCCCTGCATTGGAAGGCGGATTCTTTACCGCTGGACCACCAGGAAACTCCCTGACCAACCCATTTAAAGCAGTTCTCCCTGATGGTCACTATCTCTTGACCTTCCTCACCTTTTTTATTTTTGCATCCCGTCCTTTCATGCCTTTTCCTTAGAGGAATTCTCCTGCTATCACGGACCTGATTGATCTCGCCAGCCTCTGAAATGCCTTTTAAAGTGAATGTTATACATAATGGAGTAGTGTTAATCCTAAAACCATATAAGATTTTACTTTTTTACCCCCCTGACTCTTATTTCTATCTGAGGTTATTTGATGTAATTCTGTATTTATTTATCGTTGTCTTTCTTCCTCACTAGAATGCAAGCTCAGTGAAGTCAGACTTAATCTGCCTTTACTTCCTAGAGCCTAGAATAGTGTCTGCGCCTAGTAGGTGTTCAATAGTGAATCAGAGCCATGTCCCAAGTCATGTCTTGTGGCAGTAAATATACATTGATCAGCTGCTGATCAGTCCACAGAGTAATAACATCCTTCAAAAAATCAAAACCAGGCTTCCCTGGTGGTGCAGTGATTGAGAGTCCGCCTGCCGATGCAGGGGACACGGGTTCGTGCCCCGGTCCGGGAAGATCCCACATGCCGCAGAGCAGCTAGGCCCGTGAGCCATGGCCACTGAGCCTGTGCGTGCAGAGCCTGTACTCTGCAACGGGAGAGGCCACAACAGTGAGAGGCCCACGTATAGCAAAAAAAAAAAAAAAATTATAAAATCAAAACCAAATTTCCCAAGGGAAAGAGACACTCCAAGGGGAAAAAACATCTGTAAATAGTCCTGCTTATTCATTTGTGGAGCACATCTGTTCTGTACACTCCTTATTTGCAAAGCCCTATTGTGGATGTTGCATAAAGAAGGGAGAACAGAGTTAAATAAGGAATTTATTGTGAATAAAATGTCTATGTATATAATTTTGGATAATGGCAAAATTTATAATCCAAAATAGTCTTAAGACTTTTATTTTTGTCTTTACTAAGGCTTTAAACCAAGGATGTTTTCTTTTCTAGCCAAATATACTCTTTCCACAAACTCCAGTTAATATGGTGTCCATCAGCTTATAATTATGGTGGAGGCTTTATTTCATACAGTTTGCTGTCATGGGGAGCTGAGAAAAAGTGTCAGTAAATAGAGGAAGATATAGGGTCAAGGCATTAAAAAAAATTAGTTTTAGCATATTTAATGCTGGTGGGAATGATAGAGAGGAAGTCTACCTTCCGAGCACCCCAAGCTGTCATTTCCTGTTTTGGGGATGTGTCCTGGACTATGAGATAGCCTTCTCCAATCACAGCATCTCCTTTTGTGTCTGCTCTTAAGCTGAAAGGGTCCTTAGGGATTGTTCTGTCCCACTCCCTGTGTTTTACAGATAAGAAAGGCAAGATGCAACGATGCCTATACCGTCATCTCTTTCCTTAGACTGACACTGTCGCTTCCTAGCTGGGCTCCACATCTCTGCCCCTCCAAGTCATCCTCCACACTGAAGCCAGCAATCTTCACAAACCACAGATCTTGTACTGTTCTACTCCTAGCACCATCTAGGGGCCCAGGATTTTAGACTTCAAGTTCCAATGACCATATATTCCATTACACTTAATTAACATGTGATTTGTGGGATTTTTGTTTATAAAAATAAAGTTATAGATTAAGTTGATACATGCTAACTTGGTTGAAAAGAAAAAAAGTATGGTCTAATATGGTATGGCTCTCACTGGTTCTAGAAATGTGCTGTGCATTAGAATAACCCAGGAAGCTCTTAAAAGTCCCAATGCCTGGGCTTCCCTGGTGGCGCAGTGATTGAGAATCTGCCTGCTAATGCAGGGGACACGGGTTTGAGCCCTGGTCTGGGAAGATCCCACATGCCGCGGAGCAACTAGGCCCATGAGCCACAACTACTGAGCCTGCGCATCTGGAGCCTGTGCTGGAGAGGCCACGGCAGTGAGAGGCCCATGCACCACGATGAAGAGTGGCCCCCGCTTGCCACAACTAGAGAAAGCCTTTGCACAGAAACGAAGACCCAACACAGCAAAAAATAAAAATAAATTAATTAAAAGAAGGCTCAACATTTAAAAAAAAAGAATAGTCCCAATGCCTGATCAAAGTTCCCATCTGATCTGGCCTCTGCCTACTCTCTTCCTGGCTCCCTGCTCTGGAGCACACCAGGTTTCCTCTTGCCTCAGGGCCTTTGCATTGGCTGCTTACCTCTGCCAGGATTTTTTCCCTCCTGGATTGTATACTTAGACCTGAGTTTCTCTTCAAAGAGATCTCATCACTCTTTAGTTATCTTTCTTTGACCCAAGAGATTACATGAGGATGGTTTGTTATATGCTGTCCTAGGACTGTCTTACCGACTTTCACTGCAGTTACGTCAGTGTGTAATTATGTGCTCACTCTTTTGGGTGATTAATGTTCCTCCTCCTTACCAGACTGAGAGGTGCATGAGTGTCATTGTTTGCACTTTGTAACTTCAGTGCTTACTTAACAGAATTGCTTTTTAGGCACTCCATAAATTTTTGTCAGGTGAATGAATGAATAATGAATTGCCATGAAGAGGTCTGAGTAGTTTCTGTGAGACAGATTAGACACAAGGGAAATAATGCATTTACCTGATGATTATTTCCCAGTGTACCCTTTATTTTTCTGTACCCTCCTATAAGTTTCACCAGTTCCCTACAAGATTCACAAGGAATTGACTATTTATTATTAGGCAGAAATGTTTAATGATGTTGGTATTTACTTAAAATTAGATTCAGCATGAAAAGTATATCTATTTTTTACTTTGCTTTGTTAAAAACCTTTTATACTCAGATCTTAGACCAAATATTTTGGTTTGTGTTTCCTTTGAGAAAAATGATCTATCCAATATGTATAATGAAAATATTACAACTGTTTATTATGATGCTCAGATAATTCCCATGGTCTTCTATTTTCTAGTCATCTTTCTAATATATTTTTCTTATATTAATTAAATATAATTAATTAATTATAATTAATTAGATTCTCTTATATTAATTAAATTTCTCTAAGAAAATTTTTTCTCTTATATTAGTTTTATATCAGTATTTCAGAAAATATAAAATTACAAAATTTTCATTGAAGATAAGTTTTGCACATTAGTGGATCTCACTAGCTTTTTATCTTAGGCATCTTTCAGGATTGTTATCTCTTCTTATTTCTTTTGACCTGGATTTTGTTATTAATTTGTTTGGTGGCTTTTCTTGCTGAGTCACATTGTGCAATTGGGTTTCATGCATTTTTTAAGCCCTTGGAAGAGGTTAAATCCCGTTAAGAAGAAGAATTTTTTTGGTGGTGTTTAACACTTGGTAGTGTTTAACACTTATCCTTCTTGAAAAACAATAAAATGTGCCACTGCTTTCTATCCTTTACCCCAGTATGATACATTCCTTGAGCAACTGGTAGTGTTGATCATATTTGTAGCTGATAGTTCTACAGAATTTTAAGGCTCTTGGGGCCTCTTGAGAGCATCAAGATGTTAGTGGGATGAATCTGACTGTCTCACCTGGGGGCAGGAAGGCCAGGTTTCAAGCCCTCAATTTCACTCTTAGTAGTTATGTGAGCTGGAATATTCTGAGTTTGTTTTCTCATCTGTAATAAACAGTAAACAGTCACAAAACTGAGTGTAGTTTAAATGAGACAATACTTCACAGTGCTAGGAGAACAAATCTGTTGGTCGTGAGTCTTCTTTTCATATTATAGCTGATGAAGCCCAGATCCAGACAAATCTGGGAGCTTTAAGCCTGTGTAAATACACTGGCAGAGCTGCGGGCCCAGGTCTTCTACACTGCATGTTCCCATTCCACTATATTTAATTGATACGTGATTGTAATTTTTGCTTTTAATGAAAATATAATTATAGAATGGGTTGGTAAATGCTATGTTGGTTGAATAGAAACAAAACCCTGTATGGTCTAATATAATGATTTCCACTGGTGCTTGAACCTTAGGGCACATTGGAATCATTTGGGAAACTTTTTAAAAATCCTAATGTCCAGGCTATACCCCATTCCAATTACATCACAGTATCTGAGGGTGGGACCCAAGCATGATTTTTTTTAATGACTTCCTATTCAATTTTGTGCACAGAATTTGTCAAAACGCGGCTGAGAATAACCCAAACCATCTCTAGGACAGTTTTTAAAGGTCTGTTCTTCTGTTAACAGATCATATATCTTGGGGAAATGTGTTAAGTGCCTCTTTATGGGTTTGTTTTCCTTCTTCCTATTGAAATACACCACAGACCTTACATCTTTTGGTCACTTCATCCGTGTCACTAACCTGAATGCTGCTGCATCCCAAAGAGGTCAATGCCTTATTTGCGAGCATCTCCAGATGTCTCTTAACAATGCATCCTACAAAGATAACAGAGAAGGGCTCTTCTTTCAATAGCACCTGGTGTCTACATTTAGTTCAGCAGCTATTAATGACTTTTATTTTAATCCCTTAAATAAATTTTTCCCTCTGGTATAAATCTAGGCTTTCTGGAACGAGGGGTGGGAGCCTTTGTGGAGACGGTACTGCCCCTTGCAGATTTAGCCAGAGATTTGTGTGGGGACACACCTGGGTAGTTTATATACGATAGGGTGATGATCTGGAAGAGTCTACTTCAGCCTTCTTCGTTACTTAAAATATGAACTGAACCATTGATTTTTCAGTTGTTTTCTTTCTATACTTCAGAATTTCCTATAAGGGGCTGAAAGATGCCAGGGTTACTTATGTGTTACTGTTTCATCTCTGACAGTTTCTATTTCTCACAGAGGATCAGAGAAGGGCTGGAAACAGCTAACTTTATTTTTATTATCTACCGTAAAATGAGAATGTGAAGTAAATGTGCAGAGTGTTTACCAGTTGAGGTCCTGAGAGAACGATCCACATATTTTCTTTTTTTTAAAAAAACACCTTTATTGGAGTATAACACCTTTATTGTAGTGTAATTGCTTTACAATAATGATGTGTTAGTTTCTGCTTTATAACAAAGTGAATCAGTTATACATATACATATGTCCCCATATCTCTTCCCTCTTGCATCTCCCTCTCTCCCACCCTCCCTATCCCACCACCCTAGGTGGTCACAAAGCACCAAGCTGATCTACCTGTGCTTTGTGGCTGCTTCCCACTAGCCATTTTACATTCGGTAATGTATGTATGTCAATGGCACTCTTTCACTTCGTCCCAGCTTACCCTTCCCCCTTCCCCGTGTTCTCAAGTCCATTCTGTCTGTCTTTATTCCTGGCCTGTCACTAGGTTCACCAATACCATTTTTTTAATATTCCGTATATATGTGTTAGCATGCGGTATTTGTTTTCCTCTTTCTGACTTCACTTTGTATGACAGACTCTACGTCCATCCACCTCACTACAAATGACTTAATTTTTCTTCTTATGGGTGTGTAATATTCCATTGTATATATGTGCCACATCTTTATTCATCTGTCAATGGACACTTAGGTTGCGTCCATGTCCTGACTATTGTAAATAGTGTTGCAATGAACACTGTGGTACATGACTCATTTTGAATTATGGTTTTCTCAAGGTATATGCCCAGTATTGGGACTGCTGGGTTGTATGGTAGTTCTATTTTTAGTTTTTTAAGGAACCTCCATACTGTTCTCCATAGTGATTGTATCAATTTACATTTCCACAATTTATTTTTAATGAATGGAAAAGCTTTCCATATAGGAAAGCAAAGTAGATACATGTGATTTTATGTAAGTTTTGTATCATCTGACTCTGGGAAAATCTTTTGCCTGACTGAAAGACTGATGGCTCCAGGTAGTACTGGGTGACCATGCCTATAATCCTCGTGGCCGACAAGAAGTGCAGGAGAAGTCCAGGAAGTGCAGAGAGTCCCATACAGGATAAATCCAAGGAGAAACACACCAAGACACATATTAATCAAACTATCAAAAATTAAATTCAAAGAAAAAAATTAAAAGCAGTAAGGGAAAAACAACAAATACAAGGGAACCCAATAAGGTTAACAGCTGATCTTTCAGCAGAAACTCTGCAAGCCAGAAGTGAGTGGCAGGACGTATTTAAAGTGATGAAAGGGAAGCACCTACAACTAAAGTTACTCTACCTAGCAAGGATCTCATTCAGATTAGAGGGAGAAATTAAAACCTTTACAGACAAGCAAAAGCTAAGCGAATTCAACACCACAAAACCAGCTTTACCACAACTGTAAAGGAACTTCTCTAGGCAGGAAACACAAGAGAAGGAAAACACCTACAATAACAAACCCAACACAATTTTAAAAATGGTAATAGGAACATACATATCGATAATTACCTTAAATGTAAATGTGTTAAATGCTCCAACCAAAAGACATAGACTGGCTGAATGGATACAAAAACAAGACCCATATATATGCTGCATATAAGAGACTCAGTTCAGACCCAGGGACACATACTAACTGAAAGTGAGGGAACAGAAAAAGATATTCCATGCAACTGGAAATCAAAAGAAAGCTGGAGTAGCAATTCTCATAACAGACTAAATAAACTTAAAAATAGAGACACTTACAAGAGACGAGGAAGGACACTACATAATCAAGGGATCGATCCAAGAAAAAGATATAACAATTGTAAATATTTATGCACCCAACATAGGAGCACCTCAATACATAGCAAATGCTAACAGGCATAAAAGGGGAAATCGACAGTAACACAATCATAGGGGACTTTAACACCCCACTTTAACCAATGGACAGAGCATCCAAAATGAAAATAAATAAGGAAACACAAGCTTTAAATGATATATTAAACAAAATGGACTTAATATTTATAGGACATTCCATCCAAAAACAACAGAATACACATTTTTCTCAAGTGCTCATGGAACATTCTCCAGGATAGATCGTATCTTGGGTCACAAATCAAGCCTTGGTAAATTTAAGAAAAATAAAATCGTATCAAGTATCTTTTCCGACCATAGTGCTATGAGACTAGATATGAATTACAGGAAAAAATCTGTAAAAAATATAAACACATGGAGGTTCGACAATACACTACATAATAACCAAGGGATCACTGAAGAAATCAAAGAGGAAATCAAAAAATACCTAGAAACAAATAACAATGAAAACATGATGAATTAAAACTTATGGGATGCAGCAAAAGCAGTTTTAAGAGGGAAATTTATAGCAATACAATCTTACATCATGAAACAAGAAACATCTCAAATAAACAGTCTAAGCTTACACCTAAAGCAATTAGATAAAGAAGAACAAAAAATATCCCAAAGTTAGGAGAAGGAAAGAAATCATAAAGCTCAGATCAGAAATAAATGAAAAAGAAATGAAGGAAACCATACCAAAGATCAATAAAACTAAAAGCTAGTTCTTTGAGAAGACAAACAAAATTGATAAACCATTAATTAGCCAGACTCATCAAGAAAAGAGAGAGAAAATTCAAATCAATAGAATTGGAAATGAAAAAGAAGCAACAACTTACACCGCAGAATTACAAAGGATCATGAGAAATTACTACAAGGAACAACATGCCAATGAAATGGACAATCTGGAAGAAATGGACAAATTCTTAGAAATGCAAACCTTTCACGACTGAACCAGGAAGAAACAGAAAATATAAACATACCAATCACAAGCACTGAAACTGGGACTGTAATTAAAAACCTTCCAACAAACAAAAGCCCAGGAACAAATGGCTTCATAGGCGAATTCTATCAAACATTTAGAGAAGAGCTAACACCTATCCTTCTCAAACTCCTCCTAAATATAGCAGAGGGAGGAACATTCCCAAACTCATTCTATGAGGCCACCATCTCCCTGATACCAAAACCAGACAAAGATGTCACAAAGAAAGAAAACTACAGGCCAATATCACTGATGAACATAGATGCAAAAGTCCTCAGCAAAATACTAGCAAACAGAATCCAGCAACACATTAAAAGGATCATACACCATGATCAATTGGGGGTTTTTCCCCAGGAATGCAAGGAATCTTAAATACATGCAAATCAATCAATGTGATACACCATATTAACAAACTGAAGGATAAAAACCATATGATTATCTCAATAGATGCAGAGAAAGCTTTCGACAAAATTCAACACCCATTTATGATAAAAACAATTCAGAAAGTAAGTTCAGAGAGAACTTACCTCAACATAATAAAGGCCATATATGACAAACTCACAGCCAACATCATTCTTTTTTATTGTTTTTGTTTGTTTGTTTGTTGCAGTACGCGGGCCTCTCACTGTCGTGGCCTCTCCCGTTGCAGAGCACAGGCTCTGGACGTGCAGGCTCAGCGGTCATGGCTCACGGCCCAGCAGCTCTGCGGCATGAAGGATCTTCCCGGACCGGGGCACGAACCCACGTCCCCTGCATCGGCAGGCGGACTCTCAACCACTGTGCCACCAGGGAAACCCAACATCATTCTTAATTGTGAAAAATTGAAAGCCTTTCCACTAAGATCAGGAACAAGACAAGGTTGTCTACTCTCACCACTAGTATTCAACATAGCTTTGGAGGTTTTAGCCACAGCGAAATCAGAGAAGAAAAAGAAATAAAAGGAATCCAAATCAGAAAAGAAGAAGTAAAGGTGTCACTGTTTGCAGATGACATGATACTATACATAGGGAATCCTAAAGACTGTATGAGAAAACTACTAGAAGTAATCAATGAATTTGGTAAAGTTGCAGGATACAAAATTAATGCACAGAAATCTCTGGCATTCCTATACCCTAATGATGAAAAATCTGAAAGAGAAATTCAGGAAACACTCCCACTTACCATTGCAACAAAAAGAATAAAATACCTAGGAATAAACCTACCTAAGGAGATAAAAGACCTGTATACAGCAAACTAAAAGATACTGATGAAAGAAATTAAAGATGATACTAACAGATGGAGAGATATATACCATGTTCTTGGATTGGAAGCGTCAACATTGTGAAAATGACTTTCCTACCCAAAGACATGTACAGATCCAATGCAATCCCTCTCAAACTACCACTGGCATTTTTCACAGAACTAGAACGAAAATATTTCACAATTTGTATGGAAACACAAAAGACCCTGAAGAGCAAAAGCAATGTTGAGAAAGAAAAATGGAGTAGGAGAAATCAAGCTCCCAGACTTCAGACTCTACAATAAAGCTACAGTAATCAACACAGTATGGTACTGGCACAAAAACAGAAATATAGATCAATGGAATAGGATAGAAAGCCCAGAGATAAACCCACACACATAAGGTCACCTTATTTTTCATAAAGGCGGCAAGAATATACAATGGAGAAAAGACAGCCTTTTCAATAAGTTGTGCTGGGAAAACTGTACTTTTACAAGTAAAACATTGAAGTTAGAACACTCCCTAACACCATAAACAAAAATAAACTCAAAATGGATTAAAGACCTAAATGTAGGGCCAGACACTATCAAACTCAGAGGAAAACATAGATCACTCTATGACATAAATCACAGGAAGATCCTTTTTGACTCACCTCCTAGAGAAATGGAAATAAAAACAAAAATAAACAAATGGAACCTAATGAAGCTTAAAAGCTTTTGCACTGCAAAGGAAACCATAAAGAAGACTAAAAGAAAACCCTCAGAATGGGAGAATATATTTGCAAATGAAGCAACTGACAAAGGACTAATCTCCAAAATATACAAACAGCTCATGCAGCTCAATATCAAAAATCAAACAACCCAATCCAAAAATGGGCCGAAGATCTAGATAGAGATTTCTTCAAAGAAGATATACAGGTTGCCAACAAACACAGGAAAGGATCCTCAACATCATTAATCATTAGAGAAATGCAAATCAAAACTACAATGAGGTATCACCTCTCACTCGTCAGAATGACCATGATCAAAAAATCTACAAACTATAAATGTGGGAGAGGGTGTGTAGAAAAGGGAACCTTCTTGCACAGTTGGTGGGAATGTAAGTTGATACAGCCACTATACAGTATGGAGGTTCCTTAAAAGTATAAAAATAGAACTAGCGTATGACCCAGCAATCCCACTGCTGAGCATATATCCTGAGAAAACCATAATTTAAAAAGAGTCATGTACCACAATGTTCATTGCAGCTGTATTTACAATAGCCAGAACATGGAAACATCCTAAGTGTCCATTGACAGATGAATTGATAAAGAAGATGTGGCACATATATACAATAGAATATTACTCAGCCATGAAAAAGAATGAAACTTAGTTTTTTGTAGTGAAGTGGTTGCACCTAGCGTTTGTCATAGTGAAGTAAGTCAGAAAGAGAAAAACAAATACTGTATGTATATACACATATATGGAATCTAAAAAAAAAGGAACCTAGAGACAGGACAGGAATAAAGACACAGATGTAGAGAATGGACTTGAGGACACGGGGAAGGGGAAGGGGAAGCTGGGACAAAGTGAGGGAGTGGCATGGACATATGTATACTACCAAATATAAAACAGATAGCTAGTGGGAAGCAGCTGCATAGCACAGGGAGATCAGTTCGGTGCTTTGTGTCCACCTAGAGCCGTGGAATAGGGAGGGTGGGAGGAAGACCCAAGAGGGAGGGGATATGGGGATATATGTATACATATACCTGAATCACTTTGTTATATAGTAATGTAAAGCAATTATATTCCACTAAAGATGTTTAAAAAAATAGTATTTATTGATCAGTGTATTCAACCCAAGTCCTGACAGGAAACAGATGGCACGCTTAGCTAGGATTTTTGAAGGCATTTTTTTATGACGGTACTATTTACAGAGGGGCGGGCAGGATATAGGGAACCAAGAAGGATGAATCTTGTGGGTGCATCCTGGGACTAGCACCGAAGAAAGTCATCAGCCCCTGACATAAAGGGGTACAGGAGGCACAGTATTCCTGGGTGACCCAGAGCCAGAGGAGGGTTGTTCAACCTGAGCTGTAGTCAGGGAAGTTCCCTGCAAAGTCATGGGGCAGGAGGGAGACTTCCCCTGAATTCTCACTCCTCCTTACTTCCCGTCTCCTGACAGTGCTTCCCCTTGTCCGGAATACAGGCTTGGGAGCCAAGCTGATGTGGTCTTTACAGGTCAGCAGAGAAATGGGACACAGAAGTACAGAGAAAGAGTTGAGGCCAATGGAAAGTATGTCAGACATTATGTGAAGTAGGTATTATCACAAATTTATAGAGGAGGAAAGTGAGACACAGAGAAGTGAGACACATACAGATAAGCCCCTAAAGGCCAAGCTTTTCCAGCGCAGTCAGCTGCTTCATGTGGCACATAGCCCCTGCTCTTAACCAGACTGTTTTCCTGAGGGTGGCACTTACTGACAAATACAGATTTTATTATTTGATTTTATGTCATAATTCAACAGAACAGACTTCTTATTTTTAGTGCTTATTATCTTAAAAATTTTATTGAGGTATAATTGACATAAAACATTATATTTTTTTCAGGTATACAACACAATGATATAATATCTGTATATATTTCGAAATGATTGCCATAATAAGTCTAGTCAGTATCACCACAGTTACAATTTTTTTCTTGAGATGAGAAATATTTAGGTGTACTCTATTAGCAGCCTTCAAATATGCTACACAAGATTATTATTGTTTTTATATTGTAGGGATCTGTGGTCTTTTATAACATTATGGTTTATTTAATTTTGTTTTTTTAATTGAAGTATATTTGATTTACAATGTTGTGTTGGTTTCAGATATACAGCACAGTGATTCAGTCATATATATATATATATATATTCTTTTTCAGATTATTTTCGATTATATGTTGTTACAAGATATTGAATATCACTCCCTGTTCTATATAGTAGGTCCTTGTTGTTTATTTCATATATAGTAGCTCATCCCAAATCCTAATTTTTCTCCCCACCCACCCCACTATTAACTGCTTTGGTAACCTTAAGTCTGTTTTCTATGTCTGTCAGTCTATTTCTGTTTTGTAATTTGTATCAAGACAGTTTTTTTGGTTTTTTTTTTTTATTATTAAAGATGGTAGACTGGACACATATTTATAGGCATTTTCTACTGAAAGCTCATTAAAATATCAAAAAGAAGTACTTTTTATTTTGTTTTGGTAAATAAATATATAAGGACATGGAGAGCAGGAGAGAAATTATAGAAATAACATTTTGGAATCTGGAAAGTGAAAAGAAGCATGTGTGGTATAACTTTCTGGATTAGATTCAGCTCAAAAGGCAGAACACCCAACTCATTAATGATTTAAACACATGAGGTCCATTTCTTCCACAGAAGTATGGAACTTGGGGGGTAAAGAGTAAACATGAGCGTTCCATAAAGTTGGCAGGGACCTAGCCTCTTTGTAGCTTTTTCACTTCCCTGAGTGTGACCCTCATCTCATGGTCCAATGAGGCTGCTTGAGCTCCATGCATCACGTCATTTTTCCAGCTGGCAGTAAGGAGGAAAGGTGGGTGGTTATGTCCCTCTGCTCCTAAGAAATTTGTATTCCCATTTTAAAGCTACCCTGCTCGCACCCCAGGCCTAGCTCCGCCAAATGAATTTTCTAGACACCCACCAAAGCTAATTTCTTCTGATCTTCAGGTCCTACTTATGCCTGTGTACCTCTAGGAACTCACCAGCAACTTTCACTCAACCACCTCTTTTCACATTCCTCCAAACTACTTTTGGCTTTTGCTTCAAGGCCTATTGACTTGATTTGATTTGAATTTTCAGGGATAATCTGTTTCTTCTGAAATCTAGATATGTCTCTTTAACTCATAAGTCCTAGAAATAATCCATTCTGTACAGATGCACAGAAATAGCAATATTACACTGGAAAGAAATTACCAACAATGGACAAATAAAACAAACAGAAGCAGACTCATAAATACAGAGAATAAACTGGTGGTCACTGGAGGGCAGGGGGTACAGGGCTGGGCAAAATAGGTGAAGGGAATTAAGAGATACACACTTCCAGTTATAAGACAAATAATTCATGGGAATGTCATGTACAGCATAGGGAATATAGTCAATAATATAGTAATAACTTTGCACAGTGACAGATTACTAGACTTATCATGGTGATCAATTCATAATATATATAAATGTTGAATCACTATTTCGTACACCTGAAACTGACATAACATTGTATGTAAATTATACTTCAATAAAAAAAGAAAAAGAAAAAATCTATTTCTAAAGGGCCAGAAGACAGGGACTTCCCTGGAGGTCCAGTGGTTAAGACTTCTCCTTCCAGTGCAGGGGGTGGGGGTTCCATCCCTGGTCGGGATGGAGCACATGCTTCGCGACCAAAAAACCTGGTCCAGAAAAACCAAAATCCTGGTTGGGATGGAACACATGCCTCGCGACAAAAAAACCAAAACATAAACCAGAAGCAATACTGTAACAAATTCAGTAAAGACTTTAAAAATAGTCTACATCAAAAAGAAAAAAAAAAAAAGGAATCATAAAAGAGCCAGAAAACAATCACCAACAGGCTATGGTAAATGCAACTATAGTATAGGTAACAACTTCTTTTCTTTCAAGATTGGTTTTAGCAATAAAAAGAGAAGACAACAGTAATATGAGAGCTGAAATGCAGGAATTGCACAGATTTAGATGTTTTAATAATAATAATTGACTTCCGCAGTACAGTGCTGAACCCAAGACTAATGGGCTTTCTCTGAATGATTTTGGAAATTGTGGAGTATTTTGAGCTTCCCTGAATTCTGTTCAGAGATTATGCTGACATTTTTTTGGTGTGGCCAATATATTTCTCATCCATCTATACTGTTTCATTAATTCAATTAGATGCTGACTCTTCAACTGGGAATTTGTTAAATTCTGAGGCATAGTAAGCCATCTATTCCTGGCTGGGAGCCAGGAATGATGGGAAAGCATTTCACAAAGAAACTGCTTGAATATAAATGTCCCAGGATAGTTCTTGAAATTATGGTGCTAAATGCACCCATCAGCTTTAGATCACACTAGGCAATGCGAAATTCTCAGAAAATGAAATCATCAAGATAGAATGGATATTGAATAAGTTAACCTAAACAAAAAAACTGTTATAAATACAGAAGATAGAAGATTCACATTACATTTCCAGGAAAACCTACTCACATGCACTGTCAGAAAAGCAGAATCTGTGTAACTTACCCAGAGAAATGGAGGAGTCAATGCAGGGATCATTGACAGGAAAATTCAGCAAAAGAGAGAACTAAGAAAGCATGTGAACGTGAACAAGGCATATAAGCTCCCTGGGCCTCTGTCTCCTCATTATTGAAATAATAAGATGATTGGAATGAGTGAATCTGACTCCAAAATTAATTATAATTTTGACCAGAAGGACTACAACAGGAATTGTCCATTGTCCCTTCCTTCTTCTTTCCACAACATTGATTTTAACAATCCTTGAAAGCATCTAGGTTTATATTTAATAATTGCCCTCATCTACGCAAAAATTTTAAACTTTTTTTTGCACACTTGCGATTTGTGGAAGACATATATTTACAACAATAAAAACAATGGGAATTACATTATACACAATAGATGTTCAAAAAATGCAGAAATAGTGTTTTTTTTCTAATTCACGGAGGTTGTGAAAATATTAAAAGTGCCCCACTTCATATGGGATTGGGGGTAATTCATACTTTTTCTTTAGTCTGTTTTCTAAATTGCCTTCAATGTCCATGTGTAGCGTCTATTATCAGAAAAAGAAAATGAGTTTTTTTTATAAAGAAAGGGAAAGGGAAAATAAACTATTTTGTATATCAACTATGAAGCATTCTTTTTTATATAGAATATATTAATTGAAATGCTTATCTGCATAAGTGTTCTGGTTCTTTCCCATTTTATGATATTTTCTATTTCTTAAAACAATTTTCTCAGTTTTAAGAAAAATCGAGGTAAATCGTGCTTAAATTTAGACTGAATTAAGGATAGAAGGGAAACATTCAACCTGAAAA
This sequence comes from Grampus griseus, assembly GCF_964374135.1. Taxonomy (NCBI): domain Eukaryota; kingdom Metazoa; phylum Chordata; class Mammalia; order Artiodactyla; family Delphinidae; genus Grampus; species Grampus griseus. The sequence goes on from NC_138997.1 coordinate 38,303,243, forward strand.
TAATTTGGTACCTTAAGAGTTCAGTAAATAGCACTAGTTATTTGACTTAGTTGGTGTAGGCAAGGAAGGAAGATTTGTCCAGAGTTAAGGGGTCTCTGCAACCATTTAGAGAGAGCCAAAGTGTCAAGGGCTTGAGGGGTGGGGTGGGGGGGTGTGAAGGACACAACTCATAGAACATGTCAGTCACAGCATCTGGGAGTCAAGGCAGGAGCTTTGGAAGACTCTTCCTCAGACAAAGGCAGGGATAGGACAGCATGAAACATGGGGGCAAAGAAGAAGGATGGGAAAGTGAGGTCCCCTCCAAAGGTGGGGCCTCTGGGTTCCTGAGGAGCTATCTTTTCTCCCGCCTGGAACCAAGAGTTGTCCCTTTCCCATCTCTGTGGCCCTCAGAATGCCTTGTGTAGAGTCAGAATAACTACTAGCTATTAACAACTACTGACTAACATTTATGAGCAATTGCAAAGTGCCAGGCACTATTCTAAATGCCTTACACATATGAACTCATTGAATCCTCACAGCAGCAAATGTTTTTACAGATAAGGAAACCAATTCAGAGTGATCCAGGGACTTGCTCTAAGGGCCAGAGTGTTGGAAGAAGCATTCAGCCCAGGTAGTCAGACCCCAGAGCTGGCATTCTTCCCTGCTTCTCCGCAAGTGGAAAAAGGAAGGAGGGAAGGAGGTGAAATATCTTATAATGAAGAGAGAGGTTTTTCCACGTATAGGGGGCAGTAAAGAAAATCAGCAAAATGTAGCCTAATAATCCACAGGGACAGAGAGAAGACTCTGGCTTCTGGGTGTGGGTTCCTGTTGTCTTCGCCAGAAGCTGCTTCATCAGTTCCCAAGACCCCCAGCTAGAGAATGCCTGAAAGACAAGAAACTATTGATCAAGAAACTATTCAAGTAGGTTAGAGACATACATCTACCATGCGAGAAGAGACTGAAACTCCAGCGAGCAGTGCCAAAATCAACCCTTTCCAGAATGAAAAAACTTATCTCTCAGTACTTCTCAATCTAATTGAAATCCACCTCTATGGATTCACAGACAGCAGATATGATTCACAGACAGCAGCTAAACTATATTCCATAGTTGAGTACCGTCTCAGCACAAATAATACGGGCTGAATTCTCAGCTGCAAATATTCAAGTTAGACAAAAACAAGAGTAACAGAAAAGCACTGTTTTTACATATCTGAAATATACACCCCAAAATCTCCACTTGGGAATAAGAATAGTGTGTATATGTATTTTTAATATATTATTTGTACATATTACTGTGCCTGGTTGGAGATTGGGGTGGGGATTTTTATGAAAGAGATGTGTAAAGGGAGTGCTCGCCGGAGAAGCCTGAGGGAAGTGGAGGGACTCAGCCAGCACGTGGCTAAGTATGGCTGGAGACAGCTCTTCCTTTTTTCCATATTTCTTGCCATAAGGTCTAAATTTAAATTTGGTTAACAAACAACTTTCATTTCAAGGTCCATTTCATTTTTATTTTCCTATGAAAAATAAATCATATGATGCCAGTAATGCAGACATACTACAGCTGTTTCTCTTTTCTGTATCAAATCTGAAAATAAACTTGAAAAGCTACACCTTACAACTGACATTTTCTGAAGTTTTTGTTCTAGTTAAGACTTAGTTTTTTTATACTTACAGAATAAATTCAGTTACTTCTGGTACATAGTAAACCCAAGCTCAAAGTGTTAGGTTCACAAAGAGATATCCACTTTCCTAAATATGAAACGCAAGGAATGGGCTGCAGCCAATGTGAGAACATAGACAAACGTGCATCCTCTAGAATTTGAACCAGGAAAACCAATGGTGTCCATCCCTAAAGTGACACAAGAGGTGGCTTAAAACAACAACATGACTGATGAAACTGTTTACACTCAAAATTGTTCAATTGTAATCATTTATTTCCTGCTGACTTCAATTTGGAATTGGAAACAGCACCACCCTTAATCTATCTCATGCTAGATGAGATTATTTTGTTTGGCATCTGTACAAATTCAAAAGTATGTATATTATAATTTTTCCCTCCTATATGTAACTCAAATGGTTTTACCAAAAAAAAAAAAAATCCTTTCTGGCCGGTCAAATAAAATAAGCTTGAATCACACCCCACTAGAGGAGATCATTCCTCTAGCTACTCCAAACATTGAGAGGGATGGAGTCATGGATTCAGATTAACCTCTGACTCTGAGCTTTAGTTTATGAATTGTTTTACTCTTATTCTGTACCATGTCAACCCAGATGTAAAACTGAAAACTCTTTCCTGTTTGCCACCAGAATCCACTTGCACAAGGTTTTAGTGTTAAAAGCATCGGCTGAAAGCTTCGGTGAGACAGGGAGGTTTACAATTGAAACTGTAAAGTCAGATCTTAAAATAATTCTTTTTCTCCCCAAAAGTTATATTTTGCTAAATTTTTGCTTTAGTGCATTAACTAAAAACAAGTTCATTTCTGAGCCTTTGAACTACCTGTCATCTTTGCAAGAGTGAGGATTTTGTTTCCGTGCAGCTTCTTCAACCCTGTGCAGCACACATATTTGTGCATCTTCCTTTCTCTTTCTGGCAGCCTTACCTATGGTACCTGAGTCCAAACTGGCTCATCCATAGTGAGGAGTTCCTGAGATCTGGTGTACACAGAGGCACATACCCATAATTACATCCGTTAAGATGTTCACAATAGCAATTAAGAATAAATGTCCAAAAAGAACTTACTAGTCCGTCTGATTGGGAAGTCCAGAGGCTGGATGAGCCTTGAAGTTGGTTTATACAGAGATGTCATAAGGACACAGCACCGTTCCTTCGCAGTCAGGGCCATCCCAAAGTGGCCTCACCTAAGCCCTAGGAATGCTACTGATGTTTCCTCACTTTACCAGTAGGACACAGAGCTTGAGTTCTACAACCTTTGAACAGAATTCCTCACATTTTCAGTGACTGAACCACCCCAAACTCACCCTTGTAGCTGGGAGCATGCCAGACACTGACTGGCTTTGTTGTAAATGACCAGAACTGTAGCCAGGAGGAGGGGATTGCCCTCTGGGTTTACACCAAGCCAGGCTGGAGACAGGGTCGATGCTAATGGGGGAGGATGTTAATGGATGTTGAGGAGACTCACAGCATCCACAACAAGAGTGAGGCCTCATCTGCGGGCCAGCAGCCCAACAGCACGCTCTGTGGGGACTGCCTACGAGAGACTTTTAAGTTTCAGCAGCTCTTGGGAAGTCAAAGAGGATAAGAGTGATGGTGGTCAGAAGATTTTAAGACAGAGAGGGGAAAAACAGATACCTGAGATGCAGAGGCGGAATATGCTCAGGAAGAAAGCAGGATGCAACCTTGGAAACAAATCCTATGAACAGATAGACATGCAGACCCTGCCCCAGGAATCCCACTCTGTCAAGTCCTGTGTGGTGTAAGCCATAAATCTACCCCCAGCAGGTGACAAACATGACTTAGTATGATAGTTTCCCCACAAGTTGTTCACTCTCTCATTTCCACTCTGCCTCACCATTTGGACATGATAAATACCCTCACTTCCTCACTTCGTCTTCAGGGGCTTCACAAAACTATTGCGCTCATCCAAGCCAGCCACTGCCGCCTGCTCGGACTTAAGAGAGCTTCACAGTCCTGTGACCTCTGCTTTATTCTTCATTCCTCCAGGCTGCTGCAGCCCTGAGGAGTACTCACCCCTGGGCTTTGTGAGTGGAATGCTAGACACTTACAAGCATGCAGAAAGCACATTTCTATATAATAAATCTAATAGTAGCCAAACATTTTTCCTAGCCTAGAATGTGCTCATTTCATCTTTGTTTCCATATTATAGACACATGTTCTGTGTCTGGCACTGTACTAGATAATTTTTAAATCTTAACAAATTGTAATAAATCTTCACAACCAAAGAGCGTTTAACAACCAGTTTACAGCTGGGAGACTCACGCTCAAGTGAAATAACTTGTTTGAATCATTTACTACAGTGGCAGAGCCAAGTTTGTCTAATTCTCTCTCCACCAAATCACAGTAAAATACAGCCTTCTTCCTGAGAACGCTATACTTATATATAAAGAGGGCAAAGAGATGCAAAATACTTTATTATTTAGCTTAAGCTTTGGGTCCAAAATCCATTGTAGGAACTAGGATATTGGACTGGACCACAGGAAAATTCTGTTTTTTGCCTTGGTTAGAGACTTGGGGATCCTTCTTCCCCTCAAACCCAGACTCAAATCTTGAATCTTAAAACTCAAAGAAAAAGAAAATCCACATCCCATAGGGCCAGGGATATTGGAGATGGAGACAAGGGGAAAGAGGGAGCAGATTACTCAATACTCAACTTATATTAAAGTGGACCAGGCCACCTGCCCTAGGTTTTTCAGGCTGATATGGTAGCAGTAAACTTGGCTGCATGTGGGCAAAGTGAAAGTGAGAACTGGCTAGGGCTGACTGAGCCCAGATTCTTAAGTCCAGACACACAGAAGAAAACACATCCATGCAACCCACCTAGGGGACACCAGCTCTAGGCAAAAAACAAAAAACGAAAAACCTTCCAGGATGTTCTAGCATTTGCACGACACATCTGCTTTTGAGAGTGATTGCTCTTGCCCTAACTTCTCTCTAGAGGGTTATAAAAGGGGTATCAGGGTAGAGAAACTTTGAATTCCCTCTTCGCATAGGCATCACAGATGCTAATTATAAGTGGAAATGCCTTGTTGATAAATTTCATTATTTATTACGTGCAACAGAGAATAAAGTTGTAAGAAAACTTCCTTTAGTCAGGATGGGTTTAATATGAGGAAAGTGAGAATATTAACAAGTCATTGGAATACTCATTTCAGATACAAGAACACTTTTTCAGATAACCGTGCTGCACCTCCACAAACTGAAATCATCCCCATCCTTTGAGTCCTAGCGTGTGAGCGATGGAGACCCCACTCACTGCTCCTGTGTCAAAGCCACCTCAGTGCCCTCAACAGAGGATGGCCATAGCCAAGGCTGCCTGTTGACTGAGAAAGGAAAAGAACAATTTGTGCAACAAAAGGAAAAAAGAAAAGAAAGAGAAAGAAAGAAAAGCCTTGAATACAGAGTAAAGCAGTTTTCTTTAAAAGGGCCTGGTCTGCTTGCTCAACTGACTAAGCTAGTTCCACATAAAAGCATAAAAGAACATTCATGAACTGAAGAACCTAAGCCTAGTGAACTGAGTGGTTCACCACCAAGACCAGTAAGTTGACCTTATTATCTGCCTGCTGCATACATGCCATCAGTAACAAAGGATGGAGCCTTCATTTAAACTTTGAGTCTTTGGTCCTTTCACAAGTCTTTTCAGGGTCTCAAAACTCTCGATACTTTTCCAGAAGTTCTTTATTACTCTGGACACTTACTCCTTCCCTCCCACTCAGAACAGGAAGATGAAATTGGAGTTAAAAATATTCACAGACCCCAGAGATAAATTTGGTTTTTGTTCGTTTTATTTTCCTTTAGCTAAAACCATGTTTTGTACTACAAATATTAAAGCCCTGCTCATGTGTATTCTAAACCTCCAGATAGTAGGACTCACTGCTCATATTTAGTTTCAAGTAGAGTTTGTGTTGGACCTTCTTTAAGCAACAGATCAGGTTCATTTGCAATTATCAAGATTCCTTTCAATTGCTCTTCTCTGGCAAGTTCAATGCGTTCCCCAAGAAAGGGTTTATATAACAATATCCAGGGACTTCCCTGCTGGTCCAGTGGTTAAGACTCTGTGCTTTCATTGCTGTGGGTGTGGGTTCGATCCATGGTCGAGGAACTAAGATCCCACAAGCCACTCAGCGTGACCAAAAAAACAACCCCAAAGAACAAAATCCACAAAGAATGAAAATAAAAGTTTCAAATCAGCCTCAAGTCAAATAATGACAAATAGACAATTGATAAAACTGGCTTTGATGGAGTTCTGCTGTATATTCTGACCTTCACAGAAATTAAACTTTTGTTTTTTTTCTCCTAATCGTCTGGTTGCCACCAAGTATGACGGCAACTTACTGTGCCCCAAACCAATACGTGGTATAAGGGCAACACTTTCTAATTCCCAACTTCCTAATCCATAGTGAAAAAAAAGTTTAAACCTGCCCAATCTATCCCTCAGAAATTTTATGAAAATAAATGAGATTTTATGAAAGCACTTTGCCTTATCAAAGGAGGAAGGAGTGTGACATAAATACAAGAGTGTGATAACTGGTAGCAAAAAAAAATTAGTCCTGGGTTATTCCAATATAAATCATATTTCATACATTATAACAATATGGGCACTCATCAGGAATAAAATAACCTTCAATTAGATTGAAATAGAGACAGGTGTGTAATGCAATGCCTTCTGACTGAATGGCAACATGAAATAAGTCCCTAGGGGTTTAAAATTCTTAAAGAATAAGCACTACAGGGCTTCCCTGGTGGCGCAGTGGTTGATAGTCCGCCTGCCGATGCAGGGGACACGGGTTCATGCCCCGGTCCGGGAAGATCCCACATGCCACGGAGCGCCTGGGCCCGTGAGCCATGGCCGCTGAGCCTGCGCGTCCGGAGTCTGTGCTCCGCAACGGGAGAGGCCACAACAGTGAGAGCCCCGCATACCACAAAAAAAGAAAGAATAAGCACTACAAAGATGAGCAGCCTCACTGGGATATAATTCAATCTCCACTTTTATTTCCAATTCCCCTTTCAACCCACACACCTATTGTCTGCTCTGCATGTTATTGATATGCATCTACTTCGTTATTATAATCAATAACAGAAAAAAATAAGTGCCCTTAGTCTTGCATAGTAACAGTTTTCATATCTTCTGTAGTGTCTGCAAATGAAATGAATCATAAGAAACCATACAGACCATAAGAGAATTTGGAGAACAAATCCCATTATATAAATATAATTTACATAAAAATGCAGATTCCTATGTGGAAAAGCTGAAAGGCCTTTGCTAAACTCTTTGCCCCCATTAGAAATACATATTGAAGTAGAAAAAAATGTTCTCTATTTTTCCCTAAGCATATATTGCTACTAAAGATGATAAATCAAATGAAGGAGAAGCGACGGGCTTCTTCGAACACAGAATTGTAAGGTGAGTGGGCAGGCTGTACTTACTACAGAGTCCTTCCCATGTCCTGGCCCACCTAGTCAGTTTCAATAAATGGCATGTGGATATTTGTAGGAAAACAAACAAACAAACAAGCAAAAAAACCCAGAAACTGAAACTTTTAAATAAGAAAGGGACTGGTCCAGTGACATCACATTGTTTACCCACGTTCTACTTCCAGTCAGTCATCATACATCATTTCAAGGAGTAGCTTTGTATCCATTGAAAGTACTTTCTCTTTCACTATCCCTCCAACCCTCTTGAGCTACAGGAACACAAAATGTTCTCATATGAATTATCATCTGGTTTCTTCTGTACTGTTCTGAAACCTTAATGTGTCCTAAAGAGATCCTTACATGGCACTGTTACATTTGCCCAAAATTATTATATCTGGCATGTCTCAATGTGGGTTCCCTGGGAAACAAACTCTGAGAAAGTTTACTGGGGAGGACCCTCAGCACCGAGGGGTGGTGAGGGGGAAGGAGAGCTGAGGACTGGGCAGAGGGAGGAGCGACCGCACTGCGCACACAAAAGCCTCAGGTGATCCCGCTGGGAGTCCCGAGGGGCTAGGAGGGCCCCACGGCAGAGCCTCGAATCCATTACATTCCTTCTCAGACAAGTCATTAGCCTCAAGCTGACGGAGGAGGTGCCTGAGGTGACTTTGGGCAAGGCTGCTCACCCCAGCTGAGGGCAGTGTTTAGGGAGGGGCTCAGCTGAGAGTGTTCAGCGCAGCCTCTCAGAGTGTTTCACTCCCCAAGTGGGAGGTGTGGCCCATGTACCAAGGCATCCCTTGCAGTGCAACAGACTCTACAGGCTTCACCAGCAAAGCAGCCAGTCGCAATATGCAGGGCGTTTGCACTTGGTGGGTGCCAAGATCACTGCTTATCCTCTCTATTACCACTTCCACAAACTTCTGACAAAGGCAAGGGTCATATTTTGTCAATTACTTATCAAGTGATGTTTTAAATATTGTCCATTCAGTGTGGTAATCTTGCTATGGCTGTCTTGCCTGAGGTGTAACTAACACATACCAGTAAATTGTTTTTTGAATATTTACATTTTTAATACAATTTGAATTAAAATGTTAACCCAGGGTTTCTTAACAGCAACACTATTGACATGTTGGACCAGATTATTCTTTGCTGGGGTCAAACATGTTTAGCAGTATCCTCTGTCTCTACACACTAGAGGCCAGTAGCATTTTTCCCCACAGCTGTGACAGCCAAAATGTCTCAAGACATGGCCAGATGTTCCCTAGGGCCAAGTTGTCCACTGTTAAGAACCACTGAGTCAGCTTCTGATGCTCACATGCTCAGGGACAGCAGATGGGTTTGAGATGATCCAATGAGAACGTCCTCCTGCATTCTGCCACTGAGACACAGACTCCTCTGTGGAGAACTATATGCAAGATAGATGATTTTTTTCTCTTCCACAGAGAGTCACTGAGACGTGAAGTTTAAAATAAGCCCCTGCCAAATGACCTGCTCTGCAGTTGGGCTGTGTGGTCCCATTTGGTCTTTCCTGCCTCTCCCCTCCTCCAGTGTTCGCCTCCTGTGTCCTCAGTCTCTGGCCTGGGCGGGAGTGGACTTGAGAACTTGGATGCCTGATGCTGTGCTTCTCGAAGCAGCAGCACAGCAAGCCCTCGTGGGGGCGCCACCCTCTCCAGAGAGGAGAGTGCTGTCTGGGAGGAAAGGGCTAAGTTAGCAAGGTTGGGAAAGACATTAGGAATCGAAAAGAGGGAAAATACATTGAGTTTGGCTCCGTTTTTTCAACATTTATTGAGAACTTATGTCCTCACGAACCAATCTGGATACTTGATGAAAATATAAGTAAGACGGAGCCTCTATGCTCTCGGTTTCAGGGCTTCCATCCAAGTGCTCACATTAATGGGACCCCAGGAGAGCCTCATCTGAGACATGTCACCATGTCAGATTCTGTCCTCAGCTCTGCAGATTCTGCCTTTCATGGTTGCCAGTACCCTGAGAGTGGGTGCATCTCTCCAGCTTGGACTTAGACAAATAAAGCTCATTAAAAGTCAGACAAGCTAAAACAGCCATGGATTTAGCTATGCCAATAAATATGGCTGTGAAAGAAAGCAGACACTTCAACCGGCCGGCACATTTAGGGAAACATCCCCGGAAGTCAATTTATAATCCAATGACTAGTAGACGTACCCAGGTCACAAACTTGGGTGTGCAAAATATAACTTTACACTCCTACAGCTCCCCTGATCCTCTGTTTGATACCGTATTTTTCCAGTATGAGTCCAGTATGAGTATATTTTCCAGTATGAGTTGATTTGGAATTGCCAGTCTTAAGTACAAACTTGTTTTTAGGAATAGTCTCAGTGAAATTCAGTATTTTCCCTCTCTCGATTACACAGGGTGGACTTAACTCCAGGGCAAATGGTTGGTCCTTGACATCTGCTGAGATGTGGTCCCTTTCAGTCCCTGGATGGTGTCACTTTTCTTCCCTGGTGCGTGCTGGTTGACCACATCTCCATGGGTGTCTGTCACAGAACTCTTTCTTGTTCTGAACCTGAAATCTTTGAATCCATCCCTCTCTCTGACACAGGCAAGGCCCGCTCATGTTTGCGGACCTCTGTCAGGGGAGGCCGGTGGACCCTATCTCAGCCACACAGGAGAGTGCTTGCTGTGGGGCAGGGTTCTCTCTGAGGATGCCTCAGCCTTGTCTGCTACTCTTGGCAGCCCCGTATACACACCTCCACTCTCTTTCTGGGGTCCTAGTGGCACAGGAGCTCAGGGTGGGACTGACCATCAGATCTCCAGGCAGAAAGCAGTACACAAGTTATTCTACTCCTGGGTTTCCCAAAGTTAACCTAGAGAGTTCTATCAAACACTGCCTCCACTCCCTCGCCTATCCACCCAGTCAAGCCCGAGTCTAGCAGCCCTTACAAAGGTCTGACTCTTGTTCCCTCTCCAATTCTGCCTTTCCCATCAGAGGCTCTTCTTGGTTCATGCCTGGAAGGAGGATTATGCTCAATCAGTAAATTTTTTTTCTAATTATGTCTGTCCTATGCTGAGGCTGCAACTTTTAACACCTGAAAGCTAAGAAAACGTCATCTTTGTTTTCTTCTGTCAACTCTGAGAAAATGCAAGCTTAGGTGTCAGAACCAAATGCAGACACTTAAAATAGCAAAATATATTATTAATAAATATATTTAAGCACATCTGTCTGTGAGAAATTGATACATCATCTCCATAACAAGGAGCAGTCTGCCTCAGGGACCAGAGAGGTTGAGGGCTGATTTAGGGAAGGGGAGCTGTTCCAAATATGTAAGAACCAGGAATTACCCATCAGATGAGGCCCCTGGTGGAGAGGAAGCCAGCCACATGGAACTGAGTATCACAAGTCCTTGCTTAGGGCACACCCATTCCTGGAAAGGGGGTCCTGCCCACTGAACTCTGGACAATTTTTAAAAACAGATGAACAAAAATTGACAGAAGTTTGACAACCTAATGGTTGACAACAAAGATATTTTAAATTCAATAAAAATGAAACAAAAACAGAAAAAACACTGTTCTGATGTGATGTTCTGAAATAACCGACTCTGAAAGCCATTTACTAAGAAAAGACAAGGTAAAAGTAATTATCTAAATGAAAGCAGTTGTATGGCATTTTACAATGAAACTCTCCATTTTCCCTTGTGTATTCATTACCCTTCCTAAGCAATATAAACATTTGGTCCATGGGGAAATGTGTCCTTCACTAACCTGGATTCACAAATTGTAATTTCCCACCCTCCAAGCTGGGATAGAACTGGAACAGTGAAGAGACGTTTTGAACCAACTCTGGTTTGTATCCTTTGAGTTCTGTAATGGTGAAGCGTTTTGTTCCCTGTGCCATTAAGAGGTTGGTTAGCTGATAGCGCTGTGCCCACAAGGACTAGTGTGGCTTTCTATTTTCAAGAATATTGAACAATAAGATGTGGATGTTGAAAGGCCATTGCCTTTCAAGTTTGGTCATAATTAGAAATTATAGTGAGTGAATTTTCCCATGTTTAGACAAACCTCTGTAAAATAATTTTCATCAAGTAGTAAATATTAGAATAAACATTAAAAAAATCCTAACCATGCTTTTCAATTTAAAAAATAAATTTATTATATTCAGTTATAAAATATATTTCACATAATTTAGAAAATCAATCTAGGACTGAATTTAGAAACTCAGTCTAGCACAATGTAAAAGTTGAGAATTACGTTTTATTTAGCAGACTTTCTGAGGACTTCAATCCCGGGAGGCAGGCTCGGGGATCAGTCTGAGGGATGGCTCCCAAAAGAGAGGGGGAGGAACCAGGATATGTAGTTTTTGCAACAAAGACCAGGAAAGTCAGAAGGCCACAAAAATTATTGTTAATTAAAGAAAACCAGATATCTCAATTAAAGAATTCAGTGCTTTTCTATGTATGGGAAGATGCAAAAGTCTGGACTCATTAAAATCATTCCTTTGATATTCAGTTCAGCTAGTTAGGGCCAGTACCCTGTGCTCTTTCATCCTGAGTCTCCTCAGAACGCACCGTTGGGGATGGCCGCAGTGTTTGACTGCTTGATGGCAGATATCCTGTTTCCATCCTGAGTTTCCTCAGGGCTCACCAGCGGGGATGATGACTTGATGGCTGCAACATCTTTTGTTTACTGATATGGCAGGCAAGGTTTCTCATTCACAAGTCCTTGAAGCACCTTCACCGTGTTTGTCACTAGGGGGCATCACCAGGACATCGAGCAGATGGTCCAGCGCACAGTCATAAGCAAACGGCAGCAACAGGACAGCCACTCAATGAACAAAGCTTAACTTGAAAACTGTAATTGTAAAGGGAATAGGCGCTATAGGTCATTGTCCCAAAAAAGTAGTGTTTATTTGTTCTTAGGTTTGGTGCTTCCAAAACATGCCTTCTGGGAGGGAAATAGAATGCTGTCGGAGTAGGACTCAGCAGAAGCAAGGACAGCATAGGACTCAGAAAATAAATTGTTTCAGTAAACACCGAGAGCCTTATAGGTTTGTTGTTAGGGCATGCGGATACAGAGGTGAGTAGAAGTCTTTGTTCAGTAGCAACATACAGTTATCTAGGAAGATATACATGTAGTGACTATAAGTGTGTTAATTATGATAAAAGAATCAAGTGCAGTAAGAATATAGAGGAGAAATTGTGGAAGGCCTGACTGAGGAGACAGCGTTTGAGCTGGACTCGGGGGAAGAGGATTTTGCTGGAATGAGGAAAGGACAGCCCAGGTATTGGGAACAGGTTCAAAAGGCACGGGGCTTGAACTTGTGCTCTGGAGGGGCAGCCTCTGGTATGACTAGAGGGTAGTGTGAAAGTGCAAAGGATTCATACATTCATTTTCAGCAAATATTTGTATAACACCTTCTAAGTTGAAGGCATTGTTCTAGGAAGTAGCAAGAGAACAATGTTCTTGCCCTTACGTACTTTACATTCTCGTGGGTGAGAGAGATGGATAAATAAGTAAATATATGGAGTGTCTAGTGGTGGTAAATGCTTTGGAGAATAACAGAAGATGAAGAGGTGAGGGAATGTGGTAGGTGATCAGGGATGTCCCTTCTATTAAGATGTCGATTGAACAGAGCCTTGAAGTGAGAAACAAGCCATTGGATATCTGGGAGAGTGAAGATGGGGTGGGAAGGTGTGTTGTAGGACAGTGGAGATGGGGTGGGAGGGTGTGTTCTGTAGCAGAAGGAATAGTAGGGGCAAAGTCCCAGAGACACGACTGTGCTTGGCATGGTTGAGAAATAGTAAGGAGGCCAGTGTGGCTGGACAGTGGACAGTGAGTGAGTCCAAGGCAGTAGAGAATGAGATCAGGGACGCTGGCAGGGGAAAGGAGGGAGGTGGATGATGTAGGTCCTTGTAAGTCGTAGTTTGAACTTATAATTCAGTTGGAGAGACAGACTGATATTTGTTTATAAAGAGTTCTCAATGCTATGCTAAAACTTGGGATTTATTCTGTGCTAAGTGAAAATGTTTAAGCAACAGAGCATTCCAGCCAAGTAAATATTTTAGAAAGATAACATCTTCCATGTGGAGGATCAGTTGAAATAGAAGAGATTGTTAGAATTGTAGGGTGGTAGTAATCCAGGCAGGTGATATCCAATGTCAGACACCACCTAGTCTCGACATACCTTTTGCAGAGATCAGCTACATGTTGTTGTTTTTTATTTACTTTCTCATATAATTTTTTTAAATTGCTGGACCACGAAATACTGTAGCATAGTTGGAAAAATCTGAGACTCGATTGTAGTCTTTTTTCTGTTTGTCTGCTGTGCAGCTTGGGCTTATGTCTCAATCCTTACTTTTTCATTGTGAAATAAAAACGGTACTGGTTAACCCGGTAACTCCACAAGCACATAGACCCGTGGCATGTGAGGAGCAGTGAATGAGAGAAAGAATGGAAGTTTTTTGGTACCCCAAGAGCCCTTCAGAAACCGTTTGTTCTTTTTAATATTGAGCATTCAAAGTGAAGGCATTCCATTTTTTCACTCAAAAACAAATTCTATTCTTCTGGTAGCCTGTTTTTTTTTTCACTCCCTTTTCCTATAGTCATATCACTTCCTGATGGGAATCCTCCAGTCCATGCTATTGCATCTGATTGGAGGTTATGCAAAATTTCCCAAAGACAATGTATTTTGACTTTACAGTAGTTAATTCTTGATAGTACGTTCCTGCAAAAACACTCTTTTCTTCAGAATTTTTCCTTTTCAGGATAGTGGTCGTGTTTTGATAACGAATAAATGCTACTCTTCAGAAAATTGTATAACTTGTTCTTAGTGTAGCTACTTTGCTTACTTAATTTCATATTCCCTGTTTTATAGACAGACTTACTGGTGTCCACTGTACCCATTGTTTAAACAGTACTGGCTACCTCATCTGCAAGTGAGTTGCCAACCCCAAGAGGCAGACCATGTTTAAATTGTTCTGTTTACAACAGTAATGTAAGCTAATGTAAGCTGAATGCAAAAAATGCAGTCAGAGAAATGTATGAAGTGGTAGGCAATTTTGCCCCCTACTCAGGTGTTATGACCAGTCATAAATTAGCACATATTTTTTGAGACATAAAAATGCAGATATAAGCATATACAATGGTCCCTTGGTATCTGCAGGGGATTGGTTTTAGGACTCACCATGGATACCAAAATCCTCGGATGCTCAAGTCCCGTATGTAAAATGGTGTAGTATAATCGGCCTTCCATATCTGCAGGATATGGAACAGTTGGATATACAGCACGTACTGTACATGTGATTTAATGGTATAGTATTTAGATATTCTGGTTTACAATTTAATGTATGGTGGACATCTTCCTTTGAAAATATTTGGAGACCTCAATCTTATTTATTTCCTCCAAATTTGGTTTATGCAGTTGGATAGAAATTAATGACCAAAAACTTATGCAAGATACATGTAACAATTTACTGGAACCTGATTAATTCTTTTAGTTTTTCTCAAACTCACCATGCGGTTCGTAAGAAAAGTCCTAGAGGCACAACTGTGCTTGGCATGTTTGAGGAATAGTAAGGAGGCCAGTGTGGCTGGAAGGGGGAAAGTGAATGAGGGCAGGGCAGTAGAGAATTGGATCAGGGAGGCTGGCAGGGGAAAGGAGGGAGGTGGATGAGGTCGGTCGTTGTAAGTCATAGTTTGAACTTATAATTCAGTTGGAGAGACAGACATATTTGTTTATAAAGGGTTCTCAATGCTATGCTAAAAACTTAAGCTTTATTCTGTGCTAAGTAAAACTTAAATTCTCAATGCTATGCTAAAAACTTATTCTGTGCTAAGTAAAACTTAAGCTTTATTCTGTGTTAAGCTTTATTCTGTGCAAAGCTTATGCTAAAAACTTAAGCTTTATTCTGTGCTAAGTATACAGAGCAATCCAGCGAGGTTTATATTTTAGAAAGATAACATCTTCCATGTGGAGGAACAGTTGAAATAGACTTTCTTTTCTTTCTTTTTTTTTTTTTTGCAGTACGCAGGCCTCTCACTGCTGCGGCCTCTCCCCTTGTGGAGTACAGGCTCCAGATGCGCTGGCTCAGTGGCCATGGCTCACAGGCCCAGCCGCTCCATGGCATGTGGGATCCTCCTGGACTGGGGCACAAACCCGTGTCCCCTGCATCGTTAGGCAGATTCCCAACCACTGCGCCACGAAGGAAGCCCAGATCAATTGAAATAGAAGAGATTGTTAGAATTGTAGGGCAGTAGTAATCCAGGCAGGAGATGACAAATGCCAGACACCACCTAGTCAGAGACATACCTTTTGCAAAGATTAGCTACATGTTGTTTTTAATTTACTTTCTTATATAATTTTTTTTAGTGCTGAACCACGAAATACTGTGGCATAGTTGGAAAAATCTGAGAGTCGATTCTAGTCCTTTTTCTGTTTGCCTGCTGTGCAACTTGGGCTTACGTCTCAAGCCTTAATTTTTCATTGTGAAATAAGCCCGGTGCTACATACCGGAGAACTGCACAGGCACATAGACCTGTTGTTACACTGATGGGTGTGTTGTAAATTGCCAACAGCCACTCTGGAGAAGTGTCTGGTGTTTCCTAAAACATCTGAAAAACAGAGTTACAAAGACTAGGGCACTTCCACTCATGGGCGTATATCCTGGGATATCTAAAAATCAACAAGACACAGCCACCCCAAAGTTTAGGGCTGCTAAACAGATACCGTTCCATAAACCAATACCAGATACCGTTCCATAAACCAAATATTTAATAGACAAGACCTACTCCTTGCAAATATGTAATAGACAAGACCTACTCCTTGCTCAATGAACTGGACTCAACACCCCCTCTTCACTGCGGAAGAATATATCTGACTAGTAAGAATCTAAAAACCTATGTATTGCTAAAAACCTATGTATTGCTATCTCTGTAAGTGAATCAAGTGTGTGTAGAGTGGAATAAACACAGCAGTGAAAATGAGCTAAACCCCATTATGAAAATAAATTTCAGAAAAAAAACACGACAGCGAAAGAGAGAGAAATTCTGACAAAATTCGTTCAGGGGCTATGATGCACCCTGGATTGACCACATATACACCTACAGCTGGATGAGACAAGGCTGGACACTTGGGGCTGAGAGGATTGGTGAGATTGGGTGAGCAAATGCAGACCCTTTAAAGCAATATTGCTTGCTACCCATTCTATGGGTCCCAACTCTCCAGGTTTAAGGGACTCTTCCTACAGCTAAAACATGCATGGGAAACCCAGACAGCGGGACACCGTGTGATCGGGAAAGGTTTCTAAAACGCACCTCATTTTTCATCGCCTGGTGCTCGTGTTCACCATTCCAGGCGCTTTACTAACAATCTCCCCACTTGGAGAGTCAGCGCCTTTAATCTCCTGTTTCGCACAATTTGCAATTTGTGCGGAGGATGAACGGGAAGAGGGGTAACCAATGAGAGACTATCTGTAGGTGTTTGGACAGGCACATGTCATTCTAATTTCCCACCAGGAAGAAGAATTAACCAAAGGCTCAGCCTGCCGCCCGGAACCAGAATAGGGCCTGAAGCAATCCTGCGGTTTTGCGACCAGCTCACAAAAAAGCGAGTTGAAAAATGGAGCTCAGGGACACTGCAATTCACAAACCTGCAGAGTTATAAAAGACAAACATCGTCCAAAACTATATTAAGGTAAGGCAACGGAGAGGATTTGAAAGCAAGGCAGAATTGCAGGAAACAGATTTCAAGAGGTAGATTGGAGTTACCTTTAAAGCACATGAAAAGCGGCAGAACTCTAATACAGACAGACAATACAGACAATAATACATTTGGCCGAAAAGGGCATATGAGTTTTTTCCCGAATATATTCAGGAAAAAAAACCGCATAAGCCCTTTTTGGCCAACCAAGCAAGTGGGAAATGCAAATCCACACTGCAAAGAAGTCTCACTTCCCACCGGTCAAAAGGGCCAACCGAAAAATGTGTAAACACCAGAAAGGCAGGACAGGCCATGGAGAACAGGGAGCCTTGTTACGCTGATGGGCGGGATGTAAATTTTCAACAGCTACGCTGGAGAAGTGTCTGGTGTTTCCTAAAACATCTAAAAAACAGAGCTACAGAGCATACGACACTTCCACTCGGCGTATATCCTGGGAAAACTAAAACTCAACAACACACAGCCACCCCAAATTTTAGGGCTGCTCTGTTTACGAGAACCTCGACTTTGGTACACCTTAAATATCCCAGGAAAGAGAAAAATGGATAAAGAGGTCCTGGTACTTATGTACAATGGAATATCACTCAGCCATGAAATCAATGTCATAAGGCTAGTAGCAGAATAATGAGTGGATTTAGGTACGCTGATTCTAAGTGAAATAAGTCACACAGAAAAAGAAACTTATGTCACTTATAGAGGGAATGTAAACATGGCTACACATGAACTGAATTACAAAGCAGAACAAAGTCACACAGAAAACACACTTATGCCTGCTTATGTGGAAATGTGAGGCGGGGTGATGCGTAAAACCAGAGTGTGCAATTAGCACGGATACCGTTCCATAAACCAAATATGTAATAGGTAAGACCTACTCCTTGCTCAATGAATTGGACTCAACACGCCCTCTTCACCGCCGAAGAATATATCTGACTAGTAAGAATTTTAAAAGTATTTATTGGTATCTCTCTGTAAGTGAATCAAGTGGGTGTAAAGCGGCAAAAACACAGCAGTGGAAATCAGCTAAACCCCATTATACAAATTAATATATTCAGGAATAATGCATACGCTCTTTTTGGCCATCCAAACAAGAGGGAAATGCAAATCAGCACTACAAAGAAGTCTCACTTCGCATTCGTCAGAAGCACCATCCTGGAAAAGTGTAAAACGAGAAATGCAGCACAGTCCATGGAGAAAAGGGACCCTTTTTACGCTGATTGGGGGGGGGGCAGTGTAAATAGCCAGCAACCACTCTGGAGAAGTGTTTCCTGCAACATCTAAAAAACAGAGCTACAGAGCATAGGGCACTTCCACTCTTGGGCGTATATCTTGGGAAAACCAAAAATCGACAGGACACGGGCACCCCTACGTTTCATGCTGCTCTGTTTAGAAATGCCTCAGCTTGGGTACAACTTACATGTCCTTGGAAGGAAAAAATGGATAAAGAAGATGTGGTACTTATGTACAATGGAATATTCATAAGCAATTAAATCAACGAAATAAGACCCATTGCAGCAACTCCTGGAGACTGAGGTATGATCGTTCTAAGTGACATAAGTCAGACATAAAAAGAGACTTCTTATAAGGTATCTCTTATAGATGGTATCTAAAAATGGCTACACATGAACTCAATTACAAAACAGAAATAGAGTCACACATTTAGAAAACACATTCATGGCTGCTAAAGGAGAAAGTTGGGGTGGGGTGGTGCATAAACCAGGAAGTTGTAATTAGCATAGATATAGTTCCATAAACAAAATAGGACCTACTGTATAGCTCATAGAGCTAGACTCAGCACACTGTTGTCACCGGAAAAGGATATATAGGACTGGTAAATATCTGTAAATAATTTATTGATGTCTCCCTTTAAGTGAATCAAGTGGATAGATGTAGCGCAGGAAGAAACAGAGTATTCAAAATCAGCTATACCTCATTATAAAATTAAATAACAAGAAAAACAAAAAAAGAGAAATTCTTTTTATTAAATTTTATTTTTTATATATGTATATATTTTTAACATCTTTATTGGGGTATAATTGCTTTAAAATTGTGTGTTAGTTTCTGCTTTATAACAAAGTGACTCAGTTATACATACACATATGTTCCCATATCACTTCCCTCTTGCGTCTCCTTCCCTCCCACCCTCCCTATCCTAACCCTCCAGGCGGTCACAAAGCACTGAGCTGATCTCCCTGTGCTATGCGGCTGCTTCCCACTAGCTTTCTACCTTATGTTTGGTACCGTATATATGTCCATGCCTCGCTCTCGCTTTGTCAGAGCTTACCCTTCCCCCTCCCCATATCCTCAAGTCCATTCTCTAGTAGGTGTCTTTATTCCTCTCTTACCCCTAGGTTCTTCATGACATTTTTTTCTCAAATTCCATATATATGTGTTAGCCTACGGTATTTGTCTTTCTCTTTCTGACTTACTTCACTCTGTATGACAGACTCTAGGTCTATCCACCTCATTACAAATAGCTCAATTTCGTTTCTTTTTATGACTGAGTTCCATTGTATATATGTATATATATTCCATTCCATTGTATATATGTGCCACATCTTCTTTATTCATTCATCCAATGATGGGCACTTAGGTTGTTTCCATCTCCGGGCTATTGTAAATAGAGCTGCAATGAACATTTTGGTACATGACTCTTTTTGAATTCTGGTTTTCTCAGGGTATATGCCCAGTAGAGGGATTGCTGGGTCATATGGTAGTTCTATTTGTAGTTTTTTAAGGAACCTCCATACTGTTCTCCATAGTGGCTGTACCAATTCACATTCCCACCTGCAGTGCAAGAGTGTTCCATTTATTCCACACCCTCTCCAGCATTTATTGTTTCTAGATTTTTTGATGATAGCCATTCTAACCGGTGTGAGATGATGTCTCATTGTAGTTTTAATTTGCATTTCTCTAATGATTAATGATGTTGAGATTCTTTCATGTGTTTTTTGGCAGTCTGTATATCTTCTTTAGAGAAATGTCTATTTAGGTCTTCTGCCCATTTTTGGCTTGGGTTTGTTTTTTTTTTTTTTTTTGTTATTGAGCTGCTTGTAAATTTTGGAAATTAATTCTTTGTCAGTTGCTTCATTTGCAAATATTTCCTCGCATTCTGAGGGTTGTCTTTTGGTCTTGTTTATGGTTTCCTTTGTTGTGCAAAAGCTTTGAAGTTTCATTAGGTCCCATTTGTTTATTTTTGTTTTTATTTCCTTTTCTCTAGGAGGTGGGTCAAAAAGGATCTTGCTGTGATTTATGTCATAGAGTGTTCTGCCTATGTTTTCCTTTAAGAGTTTGATAGTTTCTGGCCTTTCATTTAGGTCTTTAATCCATTTTGAGGTTATTTTTATGTATGGTGTTAGGGAGTGATCTAATCTCAAACTTTTACATGTACCTGTCCAGTTTTCCCAGGACCACTTATTGAAGAGGCTGTCCTTTATCCACTGTACATTTCTGCCTCTTTTATCAAAGATAAGGTGACCATATGTGTGTGGGTTTATCTCTGGGCTTTCTAACCTGTTCCATTGATCTATATTTCTGTTTTTGTGCCAGTAACATACTGTCTTGATTACTGTAGCTTTGTTGTATAGTTTGGTCAGGAAGCCTGATTCCTCCAGCTCCGTTTTTCATTCTTAGGATTTCTTTGGCTATACGGGGTCGTTTGTGTTTCCATACAAATTGTGAATTTTTTTGTTCTAGTTCTCTGAAAAATGCCAGTGGTAGTTTGATAAGGATTGCATTGAATCTGTAGATTGCTTTCGGTAGTAGAGTCATTTTCACAATGTTGATTCTTCCAATCCAAGAACATGGTATATCTCTCCATCTATTTGTGTCATCTTTAATTTCTTTCATCAGTGTCTTATAATTTTCTGCATACAGGTCTTTTGTCTCCTTAGGTAGGGTTATTCCTAGTTATTTTATTCTTTTGGTTGCAATGGTAAATGGGAGTGTTTTCTTGATTTCACTTTCAGATTTTTCATCATTAGTGTATAGGAATGCCAGAGATTTCTGTGTATTAATTTTGTATGCTGCTACTTTACCAAATTCATTGATTAGCTCTAGTAGTTATCTGGTAGCATCTTTAGGATTCTCTATGTATAGTATCATGTCATCTGCAAACAGTGACAGCTTTACTTTTTCTTTTCTGATTTGGATTCCTTTTATTTCCTTTTCTTCTCTGATTGCTGTGGCTAAAACTTCCAAAACTATGTTGAATAAGAGTGGTGAGAGTGGGCAACCTTGTCTTGTTCCTGATCTTAGTGGAAATGCTTTCAGTTTTTTACCATTGAGGACGATGTTGGCTGTGGGTTTGTCATATATGGCCTTTATTATGTTGAGGTAAGTTCCCTCTATGCCCACTTTCTGCAGGGTTTTTATCATAAATGGATGTTGAAATTTTTCGAAAGATTACATCTATTGAGATGATCATATGGTTTTTCTCCTTCAATTTGTTAATATGGTGTATCACATTGATTGATTTGTGTATATTGAAGAATCTTTGCATCCGTGGGATAAATCCCAGTTGATCATGGTGTATGATCCTTTTAATGTGCTGCTGGATTCTGTTTGCTAGTATTTTGTTGAAGATTTTTGCATCTATGTTCATCAGTGATATTGGCCTGTAGTTTTCTTTCTTTGTGACATCCTTGTCTGGTTTTGGTATCAAGGTGATAGTGATCTTGTAGAACGAATTTGGGAGTATTCCTCCCTCTGTTATATTTTGGAAGGGTTTAAGAAAGATAGGTTTTAGTTCTTCTCTAAATGTTTGAATTCACCTGTGAAGACATCTGGTCCTGGGCTTTTGTTTGTTGGAAGATTTTTAATCACAGTTTCAATTTCAGTGTTTGTGATTGGTCTGTTCATATTTTCTATTTCTTCCTGATTCAGTCTTGGCAGGTTGTGCATTTCTAAGAATTTGCCCATTTCTTCTAGGTTGTCCATTTTATTGGCATAGAGTTATGATCTTTTGTATTTCTGCAGTGTCAGTTGTTACTTCTTTTTCATTTCTAATTCTATTGATTTGAGTCTTCTCCCTTTTTTTCTTGATGAGTCTGGCTAATGGTTTATCAATTTTGTTTATCTTCTCAAAGAATCAACTTTTAGATTTATTGATCTTTGCTATCATTTCCTTCATTTATTTCTGATGTGATTTTTATGATTTCTTTCCTTCTGCTAACTTTGGGGAGGTTTTCTTCTTTTTTCTCTAATTGCTTTAGGTGCAAGGTTAGGTTGTTTGAGATGTTTTCTTTTTCTTAAGGTGGGCTTGTATTGCTATAAACTTCCCTCTTAGAACTGCTTTTGCTGCATCCCATAGGTTTTGGGTTGTCGTGTCTCCATTGTCATTTGTTTCTAGGTTTTTCTTTATTTCCTCTTAGATTTCTTCAGTGATCACTTCATTATTAAGTAGTGTACTGTTTAGCCTCCATGTGTTTGTATTTTTTACAGGTCTTTTCCTGTATTTGATATCTAGTCTCATAGCGTTGTGGTCACAAAAGATACTTGATATAATTTCAATTTTCTTAAATTTACCAAGGCTTGATTTGTGACACAAGTTATGATCTATCCCGGAGAATGTTCCATGAGCACTTGAGAAAAATGTGTATTCTGTTGTTTTTGGATGGAGTATCCTATAAATATCAATTAAGTCCATCCTGTTTAATGTATCATTTAAAGCTTGTGTTTCCTTATTTTCATTTTGTATGATCTGTCCTTTGGTGAAAGTGGGGTGTTAAAGTCCTCTACTATGAGTGTGTTTCCCCTTCTATGGATGTTAGTATTTGCCTTATGTTTTGAGGTCCTGTTGGGTGTATAAATATTTACAATTGTTATATCTTCTTTTTGGATCAATCCCTTGATCATTATGTAGTGTCCTTCATTGTCTCTTCTAATAATCTTTATTTTAAAGTCTATTTTATCTGATATGAGAATTGCTATTCCAGCTTTCTTTTGGTTTCCATTTGCATGAAATATCTTTTTCCATCCCCTTACTTTCAGTCTGTATGTGTCTCTAAGTCTGAAGTGGTATCTTGTAGACAGCATATATATGGGTCTTGTTTTTGTATCCATTCTGCCAATCTGTGTCTTTTGGTGGGAGCATTTAGTCCATTTACATTTAAGGTAATTATCGATATGTATGTTCCTATTCCCATTTTCTTAATTGTTTTGGGTTCGTTATTGTAGATCTTTTCCTTCTCTTGTGTTTCTTGCCTAGAGAAGTTCCTTTAGCATTTGTTGTAAAGCTGGTATGGTGATGCTCAACTCTCTCAGCTTTTGCTTGTCTGTAAAGGTTTTAATCTCTCCATCAAATCTGAATGAGATCCTTGCTGGGTAGAGTAATCTTGGTTGCAGGTTTTTCTCCTTCATCACTTTAAATATGTCCTGCCACTCCCTTCTGGCTTGCAGAGTTTCTGCTGAAAGATCAGCTCTTAACGTTATGGGGCTGCCCTTGTGTGTTATTTTTCCCTTGCTGTTTTTAATATGCTTTCTAAGTATTTAATTTTTGACAGTTTGATTAATATGTGTCTTGGCGTATATCTCCTTGGATTTATCCTGAATGGGACTCTCTGTGCTTCCTGGATTTGATTAACTATTTCTTTTTCCCATATTAGGGAAGTGTTCTATAATCTCTTCAAATATTTTCTCAGTCCCTTTCTTTTTCTCTTCTTCTTCTGGAACCCCTATAATTCGAATGTTGGTGCATTTAGTGTTGTCCCAGAGGTTTCTGAGACTGTCCTCATTTCTTTTTATTCTTTTATCTTTATTCTGCTCTGCAGTAGTTATTTCCACTGTTTTATCTTCTAGGTCACTTATCCGTTCTTCTGCCTCAGTTATTCTGCTATTGATCCCATCTAGAGTATTTTTCATTTCACTTATTGTGTTGTTCATCTTTGTTTGTTTCATGTTTAGCTGTTCTAGGTCCTTGTTGAATGTTTCTTGCATTTGGTCTATTCTATTTCCACGATTTTGGGTCATCTTTACTATCATTATTCTGAATTATTTTTCAGGTAGACTGCTTATTTCCTCTTTATTTGTTACGTCTGGTGGGGTTTTATCTTGCTCCTTCTTCTGTGGTGCGTTTTCCTGCCTTCTCATTTTGCTTATCTTACTGTATTTGGGGTCTCCTTTTTGCAGGCTGCAGGTTCTTAGTTCCCGTTGTTTTTGGTGTCTGTCCCCTGTGGCTAAGTTTTGTTCAGTGGGTTGTGTAGGCTTCCTGGTGGAGGGGACTAGTGCCTGTGTTCTGGTGGATGAGGCTTGATCTTGTCTCTCTTGTGGGCAGGTCCACGTCTGGTGGTGTGTTTTGGGGTGTCTGTGTCCTTATTATGATTTTAGGCAGCCTCTCTGCTAGTGTGTGGCGTTGTGTTCCTCTTTTGCTAGTTGTTTGGCATAGGATGTCCAGCACTGTAGCTTGATGGTCATTGAGTGAAGCTGGGTGCTGGCGTTGAGATGGAGATCTCTGTGAGATTTTTGCCATTTGATATTATGTGGAGCTGGCAGGTCTCTAGTTGACCAGTGTCCTGAAGTTGGCTCCTCCACCTCAGAGGCACAGCACTGACTCCTGGCTGCAGCACCAGGAGCATTTCATCCACACAGCTCGGAATAAAAGGGAGAAAAAGTAGAGAGAAAGCATTAGTAGAAGTAGGAAGAGAGAAAGAAAAGAAAGAAAGGAAGGAAGGAAGGAAGGAAGAAGAAGGAAAGAAAGAAAGAAAGGAAGGAGGGAGGGAGAGAGAGAGGGAGAGACAGTGGGAGGAAGGAAAGAAGGAACGAAGGAGGGAAGGAAGGAAAAAAGAAAGAAAGAAAGAAGCTAAAGTAAAATATAATAAAGTCATTAAATTAAAAAATAATTATTAATAAAAAACATTTAAAAAAAACCAGACAGATAGAACCTTAGGACAAATGGTGGAAACAAAGCTATACAGGCAAAATCTCACACAGAAGCATACACATACACACTCAGAAAAAGAGGAAAAGGGGAAAAAATCATAAATCTTGCTCTCAAAGTCCACCTCCTCAGTTTGGGATGATTTGTTGTCTATTCATGTATTCCACGGATGCAGGGTACATCAAGTTGATTGTGGAGCTTTAATCCGCTGCTGAGGCTGCTGGGAGAGATTTCCCTTTCTCTTGTTTGTTCTCACAGCTCCCAGCGGCTCAGCTTTGGGTTTGGCCCCGCCTCTGTGTGTAGATCACTGGAGGGCATCTGTTTTTCTGCTCAGACAGGACGGGGTTAAAGGAGCCCCTGATTCGGGGACTCTGGCTCACTCAAGCCAGGGGGAGGGAGGGGCACAGAGTGCGGGGCGAGCCTGCGGTGGCAGAGGCCAGCGTGACATTGCACCAGCCTGAAGCTCGCTGTGTATTATCCCGGGGAAGTTGTCCCTGGATCCCGGGACCCTGGCAGTGGCAGGCTGCACAGGCTACACGGAAGGTAGGTGTGGATAGTGACCTGTGCTTGCACAGGTTTGCAGGCTTCTTGGTGGCTGCAGCAGCAGCTTTATCGTCTCCTGTCAGTTCTGGGGTCCACGCTTTTAGCCGCGGCTCGCTCCCGTCTCTGGAGCTCCTTTAAGCAGCGCTCTTAATCCCCTCTCCTCGCGCACCAGGAAACAAAGAGGGAAGAAAAAGTCTCTTGCCTCTTCAGCAGCTCCAGACCTTTTCCCGGACTCCCTCCCGGCTAGCCGTGGTGCACTAATCCCTTCAGGTTGTGTTCACGCTGCCAACCACAGTCCTCTCCCTGTGCTCTGATCAAAGCCCGAGCCTCAGCTCGCAGCCCCGCCCGCCCCAGCGGGTGAGCAGACAAGCCTCTCGGTTTGGTGAGTGCCAGTCGGCACAGATCCTCTGTGCGGGAATATCTCCGCTTTGCCCTCCGCACTCCTGTGGCTGCGCTCTCCTCTGTGGCTCCGAAGCTTCCCCACTCTGCCACCCACAGTCTCTGCCTGCAAAGTGGCTTCCTAGTGTGTGGAAACCTTTCCTCCTTCACAGCTCCCTCCCACTGGTGCAGGGGCCGTCCCTATTCTTTTGTCTGTTTTTTCTTTTTTTTCTTTTGCCCTACCCATGTACTTGGGGAGTTTCTTGCCTTTTGGGAGTCTGAGGTCTTTTGCCAGCGTTCAGTAGGTGTTCTGTAGGAGTTGTTCCACGTGTAGATGTATTTCTGTTGTATCTGTGGGGAGGAAGGTGATCTCCGCATCTTACTCTTCCGGCATCTTCCCCCGAGAATTTGAGAGAGAAGTTTTTACAAAATTTGTTCAAGGGCTGTAATGCAACCTGGACTGAACACATCTAGACACACAGATGGATGGGACCTAAGGCACTACACTCGTGGGGCTGAGAGGCTTGGTGAGAATGGAACAGCTAATGCAGCACTTTTAGAGTAATACTACCTGGCCCCCATTCCATGGGTCCCATATCTCCAAGTGCAGGGAACCCTTCCTACAGCTAAAATATGAGTGGGACAGGCAGAGGATGGTACACCGTCTGTTCGGGAAGAGTTTGGAAAAGTCACATCGTCTCCACTTCTCCTGGTATTCGGGTTCCCCAGCTCCTTTCCTTAGAGTCTCCCCACTTTCGGAAGGCAGCACACTCAACGGCCGGTTTTGCACAGCTTGAAATTTTCCTTGTGAAGAAGGGGAATGGGGGACGGAATGAGACACAAGCCCTAGATGTCTGGACAGGCATATGCCACTCTAGTTTCCTAATCTGGAAGAGTTTCCCTGTTCTTCAGGTGCCCCAGTAATGGGTCTTTAGAAATCCTGCCCCTTTGTGGCTGCTTCCCTAAACAATAAGTTGAAAACTGGTGCTCAGGGACACTGCAATTCACAAACATTCAGGGTTGTAATTGACACCTCTAAGGGAGTCATTTCTTGAGCCAAGTATTTGTAAAGGCCTTGTAAGCAAGGCAGAATTGCAGGAAAGGGATTTTAAGAGGTAGTTTGCACTCGCCATTATAGCACATGAAAGATGCTGAACATCACCAGTGATGCAGTTTGCCAAAAAGGCCGTATGCGTTATTCCTTAATATATTCAGGAAAAACCCTTACTCCACTTTTGGCCAACAAAACAGGTGGGTAATGTAAATTAATACTACAAAGAGGTATCACTTCGCACCAGTCAGAATGGCCAACTCACAAAGTGTAAAACCTGAAATGCAGGACAGGGCGTGGAGAAAAGGGAACCCTGACAAGTGGGAATGTAAATTGCTAACAGCCACTCTGGAGAAGTGGGTGGTGATTCCTTAAAAATCTAAAAAACAGAGTTTCAGAGCACATGGCGTTTCCACTCCTGGGCCTGTATCTTGGGAAAAAACGTAAATTGACAGGACCCAGGCACTCCAAAATTTATGCAGCGCTGTTTACAAGCGCCTCTACCTGGAAGCTACATAAACGTCCTTGGAAGGAAGACTGGTTAAAGAAATTATGGTAGATATATACAATGGAATATTACTTAGCCATGCAATGAATAAGGCCATTTGCAGTCACTCAGAAGGACCTAGATACATTCATACTAAGTGCCATAAATCACACAATGATAAATATATGATATTACTTATCGGTGGAATCTAAAAATTGATACAAAGGTATATGTTACAACACAGAAAGAGTCCCAGACTTAGAACACACACTTATGGTTACCAAACTGCAAAGGTGTGTTAGAGGCATAAATCATGAGGTTGGAGTTAGTATATACATATTTACAGAGAGAAAACTTGTAATCAACATGGACCTGCTGTAGAGCACTTGGAACTCTTCTCAATACCCCTTTAGTAACCTCAATGGGAAAATAATTCTAAAAAGAATATATAGTTATCTCTTTATAAATGAATCATGTTTGTGTATAATAAAAATGAACACAACATGGTAAATCAACTATATTCCATTATAAATTAAAAATTAAGTTACAGAAAAGGAAAATGAGCACTAAATTCGTTTAGTCGCAGTGAATGTGCTAGTGTCACATCCCTGGACACAGACCAAATTTTGTCCCAAGGCTGGACTGCTGTAGGCCTGAGGACCTCGGGAGGATATGCCAGCTAATTCGCCCCCCTTGAACATGTAGTACCTGGTAACCTCTGCATGGGATCACAACCTCCAGATCTAAGTGTGCCCTCATACTACTGAACCAACCCTCTGACACCCAAAGGATGGTGGACTCTCTGGGCTGGATGATATTTGGAAAATCACCTGGTCTCAATATATCCTGGTGTTTGGGTTCCGACCTCCCGACCCCTTCGTTAGGGCCATCTCACTCTACAAGATAGCAACTTCAACAGGTGATTTTGCAGGGGTTTATACTTGTTTGGGGGATGAAGGGTAACGGGGAAGAAGGAATGGGACAGAAGCCCTTATATGTTTGGTCAGGCACATTCCACTCTAATTTAAAACCCAGGAACAGGACTTTCCCTATATCTAAGGTTGTGTCAGTAACCAGAGAGGGACAGTAGAGATCCTGCCGCCTTCTGTTTCCCATAACAACAATTCTAAAACTGGACCTTATAGGCACTTCATAGTCACAATGCCTGGGAAGCTGTAAATAACAGCCCTCAAAAAACGTCTTGCTGTAGGTAATTGAAATAGACTTCAAAACAAGGCAACCTTTCAATAACCCTTTTTCAAGGGGTAAATTTTACACTGTTCAAAAAAAAAAGCACAATGAAGATGCACACCATTGCTTTATGTTAGACAAATGCAAATCAGATGTACAAAGAAGTATCACCTGGAACCACTCAGAATCGCCATCCTCACAAAGTCTAGAAACAAGAAATGCTTCAGAGGGTGTGGAAAAAGAGAAACCTACTACTTTTTTTTTTTTAATCTGCTTTGGGTCTTTGTTGCTGCATGCAGTTTTTCTATAGTTGCAGCCAGTGGGGGTTACTCATCCCTGTGGTACACAGCCTTCTCTTTGCGGTGGCTTCTCTTGTTGTGGAGCACAGGCTTCAGTAGTTGTGGCACGTGAGCTCAGTAGTTGTGGCTCGTGGGCTCTAGAGTGCAGAATCAGTAGCTATGGTGCACAGACTTAGTTGCTCTGTAGCGTGTGGGATCTTCCTTGGCCAGGGCCCGAACCTGTGTCCCCTGCACTGGCAGGCGGATTCTTAACCACTGCCCCACCAATACTACGCTACTGATGGCAATGCCAATTGGTAACAGCCACTATGGAGCACAGAATGGAGGTTACCAGAGTAAGGGGAGGCAGGAGGGATAAATTGGAAATTGGGATTGACATATACACAGCACTATATATAAAAGAGACAACAAATAAGGGCCTACTGTATAGCACAGGGAACTCTACTCAATACTCTGTAATGACCTGTATGGGAAAGGAATCCTAAAAGGATTGGATATATGTATAACTGCTTCACTCTGCTGTGCGGCAGAAAGTAACACAGCATTGTAAATCAACTATACTCCAAAAAAATTGAAATTGAAATGAAATGAAATAAAATAGAGTTACCAGATGATCCAGCAAGTTCACTCCTGTGTGCATATCTGGAGGAAAGCATAAATAGAAAAGACACATCTTCCCCAATGTTCACTGCAACACTCTTTACAATAGCGAAGACATGGAAGCAACCAAAATGTCCATCAACATATGAATATAGGTAAAGAATATGTGATACATATATATAATGGAATATGACTCAGTCATAAAATAGAAGAAAATAATGCAATTGCAGTAACATGGATGGACCTAGAGATGATTGTACTAAGTGAAGTAAGTCAGACACAGTAAGACAAATATTGTATGATATCACTTCTAGGTGGAACCTAAAAATTGATACAAATGAACTAACTTACAAAACAGAGGCAGACTCAGAGACTTGGAAAACAAACTTATGGTTACCAAACAGGAAAGGTGGGGTGGTAGGGATAAATCAGGAACTTAAGGTAAACATACGAATACTACTATATATAACATAGATAAGCAACAAGGACCTACTCTATAGCACAAGGAACTCTACTCAATATTCTGGGAATACCTTTATCCGAAAAGAATCTGAAAAGGAATGAATATATATATGTGTAACTGAATCACTTGCTGTGCAGCTGAAATGAACACAACATTGTAAATCAACTATACTCCAATAAAGTTTAAATTACAAAATAAAGAAAATCACCTATATTTCAAAAGAAAAAAAGAATTCGCATATATTTTTATGGCTTGATAGCTTACTTTTTTAGTGTTCAATATTATCCCATTCCCAGAATATATTAATACTATATCATTTCATTCACCTATTGGAGGACACCTTAGTTTCATTCACATTTTGGCAATATTGAATTAGGTGCTATAAATATCCATATGCAGGTTTTCGTCTGGAAGTATGTTTTAAACTACTTTCAGTAAATATCCATGAGAACACTTGCCGGATTGTACAGTAAGGGAATGTTCAATATTACAGCAAGTGTCAATCAGACTACCAAAGTAGCTGTATTATTTTTCATTTCCACCAATAACAAGTGACATTTCCTATTGTTCCACATCCCCTACAGAATTTGTTCTTCTCATTGTTCACATTTTAGCCATTCTGAGTGTTACATAGTGGTATGTAATTGTATTTTTAATTTGCTTTTTCATGGCAGCATGTAATCTGGATTATTCTTCTGTATACTTATATGCATAGTGTCTATTTTCTTTGGTGAGATGTCTATAAAGTATATTGGTCCACATTTTCTTTAGGCTGCTTTCATTTTTTCCTACCCAATCTGTATTTGTTTTATTTATTTTCATGCCTTATTGCATTAACAAGGACTTGGAGTAAAATATGGAAAAGTAGTCATGAAAGGGAACATCCTTGCTTTTACCTGAACTTAGTGGAAAAGTTTCATGTTTTTGACCATTAAGCATGATGTAAGATAAAAGTTTCCTGTAGATCTTTGTTATCAACTTGAGAAAGCGCCAGTCTATTTTTTTAACTGAGAGTTTTTATGAAGAATGGGTGTTAGATTTTTTCCAAGGTCTTCTGAATCTATTGATATGCTAATGATTGTCTTTAGGGTGTTGATATGATGGATATAATTATTTGATTTTAGAATGTTGAACCAGCCTTGCATACCTGGGATTATTCTCTCTCATTCATGATATAAAATTCTTTCAAAATATTGTTGGATTCGATTTGTTAATATTTTGTTGAGGATTTTCACATTGATGTTCCTGAGAGATATTGGTCAGTTTTCTTTACTATTCATATGTTCCTCTAAGTTTGGATGTTGTGGATTTAGTGTCAGACATTCATTTGGGGAGATTCTCAGTCATTTTTAAAAAATATTTTCTGTTCTTTGTTATCTTTATTCTCCTCCTGCTATGCCTATTATGTATAGGTCACAGCATTTTCATTGTTCCACAATTATTGATTACTCTGTTGTTGATTTCTTTCCTGCCCATTTTCTCTTTTCTTTTGACATTTAAAAGTTTCTCTTGATATGTCTTCAAGCTCACAGATATTTCTCCTCAGCCAGTTCTTTGACTGCTAAAACAAAATACGAGAGACTTGGTATTTTATAAAAAACAGAATATTTTTGTTTTCTCATAATTGCTGAAGCTGAAAAGTTCAAGTTCAAGTTACCAGAGGCTTCCCTGGGGATGCAGTGGTTAAGAATCTGCCTACCAATAAAGGGGACACGGGTTTGAGCCATGGTCCGGGAAGATCCCACAACTAAGCCCGTGTACCAGAAATACTGAGCCTGTGCTCTAGAGCCCACAGGCCACAACTACTGAGCCCGTGTGCCACAACTACTGAAACCCACACACCTAGAACCTATGCTCCACAACAAGAGAAGCCACCCAATGAGAAGCCCACGCACCGCAACAAAGACCCAATGCAGCCAAAAAATTAATTAATTAATTAAAAAAAAAAGAATAAGTTGCCAGCTGACTTAGTGTCTGGTGAGGGACCAATTTCTGGTTCATAATGTGGGTCTTCTCGCTCGGCAATGAAATCATGTAATGGGCATAAGGTCTTCTGTGTGCTACATTTATTAGGTCATTAATCCCATGTTTGAGGTCTCCGGCCTCATGACTTCATCACCTCCCAAAAGCCGCACCTCCTAATACCATCAACATGGGAGCTGGGTTTCAAAATTTTAAAATTAGAGGTACAAAATGTTTACACCATAACAGAGACCACAAAGTTAACTGATTTTTCCTTTCATGTTAAAGGTTTGTACAGTTATATTTATTATATAATCCAAAAACCTTTTTTTTTTAAGATTCCTTTCCCCTATATGCCAGTACAGACCATTGAGTAGAGTTCCCCGTGCTATGAAGCAGGTCCTTATCAATACTTATCTATTTTATATACAGTAGTGTGTATATGTCAGTCCCAATCTCCCAATTTATCCCTTCCCCACTTATCCCCTGGTAACCATAAGTTTCTTTTCTATATTCATGACTCTATTTCTGTTGTGTAAATAAGTTCATTTGTACCTTTGTTTTCTTTTTTAGATTCCTTATATAAGCAATGTCATATGATATCTGTCTTTCTGTGTCTGATTTGCTTTACTCAGTATAACAATCTCTAGGTCCATCCATGTTGCTACCAAACCCTTAATTGTTAAGGATAACTCTCAATTTTTTCCAGTTTCATCAGCAATTCTTTCTGGCAGACATGTGATAACACCTTTTAAACAGGGATATTGAGACCAAGGCTCCTGACCTGCAAACAAACAAAACATCATTCGTATAGTGAAAACTTTGCACATCAAAGGATGAAAGCACTTGGTCTAAATCCCTTTGCACCCACTGCTGACAGAGGGCAGAGGAGTTTGACTCACTAATCTTCCTTACGTGCACTTCTTCCTTAAGGGGTATTCCATCTAAAACTTATAAGAAGCGGGAATGCATCATGGAACACACCAATCTCTACTACATATTCTGAAGCAGCAAAAAACAAAAACATGATGAATCCATCCAAAGTGTTCTGTCCACATTGTTACAATAGTTACCCTCGCACTGTGAACCCCTTTCAAACCCTATCACTTGAACCTATTTTTATTTTTTTCAACAAAAATAATGTTAATCTGCAGTCACATGCTCCAGTAATATTACACTATCCCTTGTGCAAGTATGTAGGGATTTGAGCAGCTATGGGAGGCTATCATGAGAGGTTGCCTAGAGTAATTAGGACATTTCATTTAATGTTGACTCTTCTCCCTAAGATGTCTGCTGCCCTCTTCTTTTTGTAGCTACTAGCATGGAGAAAGTGACTAAGATAAGGCCCTTCTCTTTTACTGCCCATGAACGCAGCTGTGATTAACCCCACAGACCTTCGTGCTTCTAGAATCCCCTGAACCCATGCATGGCATGACATAAATAAGGATGGTGACCTGTAGGCTTGTACAGAGCATGCTATAAAACTTTCGACTCTTCCCTTCCTCATAATTCCAAAGAATAGATTTCTTTGTATTTCTGCTTAATGCTGCTGGAGTTGGTACATAAGTTGAGGGAGGTATCAGGGCACACCAAAAGAGAGGGTAGCTATACAGAAAATACAAGCAGGTACATTTCTGTGTAGTTTCAAGCAGCTTATTTGCTATATCAATCATGATGACATGTTGACCCTTCCTCTTTCTACTAGTAGTACAGCAAACATAAAGGATATTTAGGCTGCTTGTTTTATCCCCACCTCTCACAATTGATATGCATTCACGTATCAGACAATGAAGGGCACTTTCTACCATCTTAACCAATACTTGAGAACTAGAAAATGTGCAAATTTTTCCGAGGATTATTTTTATATTCCCCAATCAGGCTTATTAAGGAATCTTACCTATTGTGTTTAATGAAGTCATATCTCTGATGGCATCCCATCATCAACAAAACTGGAAATTTGAAGGGTCTTAGATTTTACCGTATTGTAATTCCAATATTTTAGCCTGACACGTTTTTTGGATTTTACAAAAAAATATTTTAAATGAGACAAAAGATCATTTTTATGAAACAAAACGACAGGAATAGTTTTATATTTTTATCTGTCTCACTTGCACACAAAAGTCTCATGGGGTTATGTAAAGCAGTCCTGTTGGGTGCCGTGCATGGCACAAGTATGGATTAAAGCTTAGGAATCTTAAGCTTCAGTCACCTGAAACTTTTAAATTAGGATGCAAGCAATCCTGTCCAACATTTGAACAGAGCAAGACACTGTCTTTATTTTGTTTGTCAGGTAATTAATCTGTCTTTTGCCCCAAGGAGAGAAACAACTGTCATCTTCCATCAATGTGTCATACAAAAATCTGAACACAGAATGCAAGCAGAGGCTGATACAAGATGTGAAAAAAAGAGAGAGACACTTGTGCCATTTTCTCCAAACTTATTGCAATGTCCCATTTAAAATGTGGGAATAATCAATATTCTGAGGAAAAAGGCCCAAGGAAGGTTTTTGCTTCTGTGGAATAATGGCATTGCTAAAGATTTCAGGAAGCAAGATGAATTAGTGAGAATGACCATGAGAAATCAGAGAAAAGTCAGATCCATTCATCAATGGTGAATCAATGATAATCTGTGAATCAATGATAAGTAGGAGCAAATGAAAAGAAAGCTGAATACAACATTTTCTTAACAAATGTAATCTTTCAGCTGTCATAGAAAAATTAATACTATGATACAACATATTTAGTTTAGAAAGTTAACAAATTTAAAGCTTAATAATTAGATTTATTGAAGAAACAAAAACATACTTGTGATTTAGAATAAATAATATGTTCTGCTACAGATAAGAAGGTTACATAAATAAATAGAAATAAGACTATATAAATAAATAAAGAGGAAAATAACAAATTAGATGTTATTAACATTAAAAACTTACCCTCATCTAAAGAAAGAGGAGAGACAGAAAGAGAAGAACTCATAGCAAGCATATGTTAAAAACTCCTAAATAAGAAGTCTTCAGATGTTAAAAAAAAAAGTCTTCAATAAGAAGATAATGTAATAGCAAAAGTGGGGAAAATATACCAAAAGACATTTCAAAAAAGAGAGTGCAGAATGTTAAGTAAACATATCAAAAGATGCTTGGCTTCTTAGTTGTCAATTAAATGCAAAAAAGTGAAACCTGGAATTATCACTCACCAACCAGAAAGTTCAAATGAAAATGACAGGTATTATCAAGTTTGACAAGAATGTGTATAATCCTTGAATCTCATTCACTGGTGCTGAGGATGAAAAATCATACAACTGTTTTGAAAATATTTAGAAATATCTAAAAAGATAAACACATGAAAGCTATGACTCGAAAATTTTACTACTACATGTATACTGAACAATAATTTATACACACACCACCAAAGCTCAAGTTCTAGAATTTATATACCAGTGCTATTCTCAATAGACACAAACTGAAAATCACTCATATTGTAATACACATTGGAATAAATTAATTGTTAAATATTTACACTATGGAATCCTATGCAACAGTGGCAATGCATAATCACAACAACAGGCAACTATATAGGCATATTCACAAGCAACATAAAATAAAAAGGCCCAATACAATAGTGATTTTACTGTGCCATAACATTTATATAAAATACAGGTAATATGATATTTTGTTACATACAAGAACAATATTAAACCTTAAGGGGAATCACTAGAATGGGACCAGGGGCCCTCTGAGTATCTGGCAATTTTCTGTGTCTTTATCTAGAAGCTATGTATACAGTGTATTCAGATTCTGAATTTTCTGAAATTTGTCATTTCCTTACAAACCATGCATGTTTTTAGTTGTTTTTTTATACATAACAAAAAGTAAAAATGATAGGCTAGGGAAGGTAATTATATTAGCACTTTAATATCCATGCTTTTCAAGGTGGAAGTGAAGGGTATTAAATATTTGACATTGTGATTACTTCTTTAAAGTAAGGTGAAAATTTGAGATTAATAAATAAGACATACTTCTTCATATATAATACTCAAAGAGGAGGGGTAGAAAGGAGTATTATTTTTTTAATTTAATACAGAACAGTTAAGATAGAAAATAAAGAAAACAGACTAGGTTTAAAAAGGAGCACACTGAACTTCCTTGGTGGCACAGTGGATAAGAATTTGCCTGCCGATTCAGAGGACAGGTGTTCAATCCCTGGTCTGGGAAGATGCCACATGCCGCAGAGCAACTAAGCCCATATGCCACAACTACTGACCCTGTGCTCTAGAACCTGCAAACAACAACTATTGAGCCTGCATGACACAACTACTGAAGCCCATGCACCTAGAACCCATACTCCACAACAAGAGAAACCACCGCAAGGAGAAGCCCGTGAACCACAATGATGAGTAACCCCTGCTTGACACAACTAGAGAAACCCTGTGCAGCAACGACGACCCAACGCAACCAAAAATAATAAAATTAAATCTCTTGACTTCTGAGATGACTCACTCACATGGCTCTAGGTAAGAGACCTCAGTTCCTTGCCACATGGATCTCTCCTTAGGGCTGCTTGAGTGTCCTCATGACATGGCAGCTGGCTTACCCCAGGATGAGTGATCTAGCAGAAACCAAAGCAGAAGCTGCAATGTCTTTTATAACTTTGGAAGATGCACTTTGTCATTTCTGCAATTTCTTATTAGTTAAACTGTCAGCCCTTTTCAAGTGCGAGGAGCCACACAAGTACATGAAGACTGGGAGATAATTAGGGGATAATTAGGGCCATCTTGGAGGCTGGCTACCAAAGTGGCTGACTAGCCAAAGACTGAATTTTGTTTTCTTCACTTCTGGAGAGAAAATGGTCAGTGAATCTCACTGGTGGTCTTTGAGATGCACCAAAACTACCTCTTGCTCTCACTCCCAGCCGTGTGTCTGACAGGGTCTTGGTGCTCCGGCCGGGTGTTAGGCCTGTGCCTCTGAGGTGGGAGAGCCGAGTTCAGGACATTGGTATACAAGAGACCTCAGGCACCTTCTAATATCAAACGATGAAAGCTCTCCCAGAGATATCCGTCTCAATGCTAAGACCCAGCTCCACTCAGAGACCAGCAAGATCCAGTGCTGGACATCCCATGCAAAACAGCTAGCAAGAAAGGAATGCAGACACACCCATTCACAGAGATGTGGCCTAAAATCATGATAAGGCCACAGACACCCCAAAACACACCACCGGATGTGGACCTGTCCACCAGAAAGACAAGATCCAGACACACTCACCAGAACACAGGCATCAGTCCCCTCCACCAGAAAGCCTACACAACCCACTGAACCAACCTTAGTCACTGGGGGCAGACACCAAAAACAACAGGAACTACGAGTCTGCAGCCTGAGAAAAGGATACCCCAAACACAGTCTCCAAAGCCAAATGAGAAGACAGAGAAACATAGCAGATGAAGAAGCAAGATAAAATCCCACCAGACCAAACAAATGTAGAGGAAATAGGCAGTCTACCTGAAAAAGAATTCAGAGTAATGATAGTAAAGATGATCCCAAATCTTGGAACTGGAATGGAGAATATACAAGAAACGTTGAACAAAGACCTAGAAGAACTAATGAGAAAACAAACAATGATGAACAACACAATAAATGGAATTAAAAATTCTCTAGAAGGAAACAATAGCAGAATAACTGAGGAAAAGAATGGATAAATGACCTGGAATATAAAATAGTGGAAATAACAACTGAGGAGCAGAATAAAGAAAAAATAATGAACAGAATTGAGGACAATCTGACACACATCTGGGACAACATTAAACACACCAACATTCGAATATAGGGGTCCCAGAAGTAGAAGAGAAAAAGAGAGAGACTGAGAAAATATTTGAAGAGATTATAGTTGAAAACATCCCTAATATGTATTAATAGAAAAATACATATCGATAATTACCTTAAATGTAAATGGATTAAATGCTCCAACCAAAAGACATAGACTGGCTGAATGGATCCGAAAACATGACCAGTATATATGCAGCCTACAAGAGATCCACTTCAGACCTAGGGACACACACAGACTGAAAGGGGATAGAATACAATATTCCATGCAAATGGAAATCAATAGAAAGCTAGAG
Organism: Grampus griseus; assembly: GCF_964374135.1. Lineage (NCBI taxonomy): Eukaryota > Metazoa > Chordata > Mammalia > Artiodactyla > Delphinidae > Grampus > Grampus griseus. The sequence goes on from NC_138997.1 coordinate 38,340,976, forward strand.
TAGCAATTCTCATATCAGACAAAAAAGTCTTTAAAATAAAGACTATTACAGGAGACAAAGAAGGACACTACATAATGATCAAGGGATCAATCCAAGAAGAATATATAACAATTGTACATATTTATGCACCCAATATAGGAACACCTCAATACATAAGGCAAGTGCTAACAGCCATAAATGGGGAAATCGACAGTAACACAATCATAGTAGGGGACTCTAGCACACCTGTTTCACCAATGAACAGATCATACAAAATGAAAATAAATAAGGAAACACAAGCTTTAAATGATATATTAAACAAGATGGACTTAATTGATATTTATAGGACATTCCATCCAAAAACAACAGAATACACTTTTTCTCAAGTGCTCGTGGAACATTCTCCAGGATAGGTCATATCTTGGATCACAAACCAAGCCTTGGTAAATTTAAGAAAATTGAAATGTATCAAGTATCTTTTCCAACCACAATGCTATCAGACTAAATATCAATTAAAGGAAAAAATCTGTAAAAAATAAATGCAAACACATGGATGCTAAACAATACGCTACTTAATAACCAAGACGTCACTGAAGAAATCAGGGGAAATAAAAAAATACCTAGAAACAAATGACAATGAAAACATGAAGATCCAAAACCCATGGGATGCAGCAAAAGCAGTTCTAAGAGGGAAGTTTATAGCAATACAATCCTACTTAAGAAACAAGAAACACCTCAAATAAACAAGTTAACCTTACACCTAAAACAATTAGAGAAAGAAAGAAAAGAAAACCCGAAGTCAGCAGAGGAAAGAATCATAAAGATCAGATCAGAAATAAATGAAAAAGAAATGAAGGAAATAACAGCAAAGATCAAAAAAACTAAAAGCTGGTTCTCTGAGAAGATAAACAAAATTGATAAACCATTAGCCAGACTCATCAAGAAAAAAAGGGAGAAGACTCAAATCAATAGAATTACAAATTAAAAAGGAGAAGTAACAACTGACACTGCAGAAATACAAAGGATCATGAGAGATTACTGCAAGCAACTATATGCCAATAAAATGGACAATCTGGAAGAAATGGACAAATTCCTAAAAAGCACAACCTTCCAAGAGTGAACCAGGAAGAAATAGAAACTATAAACAAACCAAACCCAAGCACTGAAATTGAGAATGTGATTAAAAATCTTCCAACAAACAAAAGTCCAGGACCAGATGGCTTCACAGGCAAATTCTATCAAACATTTACAGAAGAGTTAACACCTATCCTTCTCAAACTCTTCCAAAATATAGCAGAGGGAGGAACTCTCCAAAACTTATTCTATGAGACTAAGAATGTCTATCTATCAGGTATTTCCCTGATACCAAAACCAGACAAAGATGTCACAAAGAAAGAAAACTACAGGCCAATATCACTGATGAACATAGATGCAAAAATCCACATCAAAATACTAGAAAACAGAATCCAACAGTGCATTAAAAGGAGCATACACCAAGATCAAGTGAGGTTTATCCCAGGGATGCAAGGATTCTTCAATACATGCAAATCAATGTGATACACCATATTAAAAAAACTGAAGGATAAAAACCATATGGTCATCTCAATAGATGCAGAAAATGCTTTTGACAGTATTAAACACACATTTCTGATAAAAACCCTCCAGAAAGTAGGCATAGAGGGAACTTTCCTCAACATAATAAAGGCCATTTATGACAAACCCACAGCCAACATTGTTCTCAATGGTGAAAAAGTGAAACCATTTCCACCAAGATCAGGAATAAGACAAGGTTACCCACTTTCACCACTATTGTTCAACAAACTTTTGGAATTTTTAGCTACAGCAACCAGAGAAGAAAAAGAAATAAAAGGAGTCCAAATTGGAAAAGAAGTAAAGCTGTCACTGTTTGCAGATGACATGATACTATACATAGAGAATCCTAAAGATGCTACCAGAAAACTACTAGAGCTAATCAATGAATTTGGTAAAGTAGCAGGATACAAAATTAATGCACAGAAATCTCTTGCATTCCTATACACTAAAGATGAAAAATCTGAAAGAGAAATTAAGGAAACACTTCCATTTATCACTGCAACAAGAATAAAATACCTAGGAATAAACCTACCTACGGAGACAAAAGACATTTATGAAACAAACTACAAGACACTGATGAAAGAAATCAAAGATGACACAAACATGTTCTTGGATTGGAAGAATCAACATTGTGAAAATGACTATACTACCCAAAGCAATCTACAGATTCAATGCAATCCCTATCAAACTACCAATGACATTTTTCAGAGAACTGGAACAAAAAATTTCACAATTTGTATGGAAACACAAAAGACCCCAAACAGCCAAAGCAATCTTGAGAAGAAAAACAGAGCTGGAGGAATCAAGCTCCCTGACTTCAGACAATACTACAAAGCTACAGTAGTCAAGACAGTATGGTACTGGCACAAAAAAGAAATATAGATCAATGGAAAAGGAGAGAAAGCCCAGAGATACACCCATACACAGATGGTCACCTTATTTTTGATAAAGGAGGCAAGAATATGCAATGGAGAAATCACAGTCCCTTCAATAACTGGTGCTGGGAAAACTGGACAGCTACAGGTAAAAGAATGAAATTAGAAGACTCCCTAACACCATACACAAAAATAAACTCAAAATGGATTAAAGACCTAAATGTAAGGCCAGACACTATAAAACTCTTAGAAGAAAACATAGGCAGAACACTCTATGACATCAATCACAGCAAGATCTTTTTGGACCCACCTCCTAGAGAAATGGAAATAAAAACAAAAATAAACAAATGAGACCTAACGAGACTTAAAACCTTTTGCACAGCAAAGGAAAACGTAAACAAGACGAAAAGACAACCCTCAGAATGGGAGAAAATATTTGCCAATGAAGCAACTGACAAAGGATTCATCTCCAAACTTTACAAGCAGCCCATGCAGATCAATATCAAAAAAACAAACAACCCAATCCATAAATGAGCAGAAAATCTAAATAGACATTTCTCCAAAGAAGATATACAGATTGCCAACAAACACATGAAAGAATGCTCAACATCACTGATCATTAGAGAAATGCAAATCAAAATTACAATGAGGTATCACCACACACAGGTAAGAATGGCCATCATCAAAAAAATCTACAAACTATAAATGCTGCAGAGGTGTGCAGAAAGGAAACCCTCTTCCACCATTGGTGGGAGTGTAAATTGATACAGCCACTATCGAGAACAGTATGGAGGTTCCTTAAAAAGCTAAAAATAGAACTACCATATGACCCAGCAATCCCACTACTGGGCTTATACCTGGAGAAAGCCATAATTCAAAAAGAGTCACATTTCACAATGTTCATTGCAGCTCTATTTGCAATAGCCAGGACATGGAAGCAATCTATGTGTCCAACAACTGATGAATGGATAAAGAAGATATTGCACATCTTCAATATAAAATGGAATATTACTCAGCCATAAAAAGAAATGAAATTAAGTTATCTGTAGTGAGGGGGATGGACCCAGAGTCTGTCATACAGAGTGAAGTAAGTCCGAAAGAGAAAAACAAATACTGTATGCTAACACATACATATGGAATCTAAAAAAAAAGAAAAAAAATTGTTTGGAAGAACCTAGGTGCAGGACAGGAATAAAGATGCAGACATAGAGAATGGACTTGAGGACATGGGGAGGGGGAAGAGTAAGCTGGGACGAAGTGAGGGAGTGGCATGGACTTACATATACTACCAAGTGTAAAATAGATAGCTAGTAGGAAACAGCTGCATAGCATAGGGAGATCAGCTCAGTGCTTTGTGACCACTTTGAGGGTTGGGATAGGGAGGGTGGGAAGGAAACGCAAGAGATATGGGGATATATGTATATATACAGCTTGTTCACTTTGTTATAAAGCAGAAACTAACACACCATTGTAAAGCAATTATAGTACAAAAAGATGATATAAATAAATAAATAATTTATGCCCCCCCCAAATTAAATCTTTTTTAAAAATAAATAAAAAAGAGCACTCAATAACATGGTAACTCTAAACCTAAGTATTTTCAGTACTATAGTAAATGTAAATGGATTAATATCTCCTATTAAAGTGTAATTTTTTATATTATGTGCAACTAAATTTTTTCACAATATACAGGTAAAATAGAATTACATTAGAAAGGAGAAAACATTCAATGTATTTAGAAACAATAAAACAATAAGCATATAATATCATGCTTATAATAAGTATATATAATATCATATAATATATAAGCATATATAATATCATGCTTATAATAAGCGTCTTAAAGTAGTCTTTACATTCAGAACAATTTGTCATTATTGTAATTAGTATTATTATCCCAATTTCTTAAAAATATTTCAATACTTTTTCTATTTGAAAAAATATTTTAATATTTTTTTCTTCACTCTTTTGTGGTCTAATACATGGTAAGTATTTAGGTGTTAACATAACCTAAAAATATAGGTTTTTTTTTTTACAGCCGAACAAAACTGACTCAGGAAGAAATAGATACCTTGAACATACTGATCACTAAAAGCAAAATCGAATCTGTAATTTAAAAAACTCCCTACCAACAAAAGTCCAGTATCAGATGGTTTCACAGGCAAATTCTACCAAATATACAAAGCAGAACTTACGCTGATTCTTCTCAAACTCTTCAAAAAGATTGAAGAGTTAGGAATACTTCCAAAGACATTCTATGAAACCACCATCACCCTGATATCAAAAACAGATGGGGGGGACTTCCCTGGTGGCACAGTGGTTGAGAATCCGTCTACCAATGCAGGGGACATAGGTTCGCCCTGGTCTGGGAAGATCCCACATGTCGCGGAGCAAGTAAGCCTGTGTGCCAGAACTACTGAGCCTGCACTCTACAGCCCACGAGCCACAACTACTGAGCCTAATAGCCACAACTTCTGAAGCCCGCCCACCTACAGCCCATGCTATGCAACAAAAGAAGCCACCACAATGAACAACCTGTACACCACAACGAAGAGTAGCCCCCTCTCGCCACAACTAGAGAGAGCCCGTGCACAGCAAAGGACACCCAATGCATCCAAAAATAAATAAATAAAGAAATTTACTAAAAAAAAAAAAAAAGATGGAGACTTATCTCATGGTACAGCAGTTAAGATTTCGCCTTCCAGTGCAGGGAGTGCAGGTTCGATCCCTGGTGGTGGAGCTAAGATCCCACATGCCTCACAAACAAGAAACCAAAACATAAAACAGAAGCAATATTAGAACAAATTCAATAAAGACTTAAAAAAACACACAGAGAAAGACACTACCAAAAAAGAAAATTGCAGACCAATATCTTTGATAAATATAGATGCAAAAATTCTGAACTGAATATTAGAAAACAGAATCTGACAACACATAAGAGGATCATACACCATGACCAAATTTGATTCACCCCAGTGTCACGAAGTTGTTTCAACATATGCAAATCAATCAACATGATACACCCCATCAACAAAGGAAAAACAGAAAACAAATGATCATCTCAATAGATGCCGAAGAAAGCATTTGAAAAACTTCGACATCCATTCATGATAAAAACACTTACCAAAGAAGTGGGTATAGAGGAAACATATCTCAACATAATAAAAGCTATTTATGACAAACCCACAGGCAATAAAATACTCAATGTTCATAAGCTGAAAGCCTTCCCGCTAAAATCTGGAACAAGACAAAGATGCCCACTCTCACCTCTTCTCTTCAACATAGTATTGGAAGTCCTAGCCACAACAATCAGACAAGAAAAAGAAATAAAATCTAACCAAATTGGAAGGGAAGAGATAAAGTTGTCATTATATGCAGATGACATGATAATATATATAAAGGAAACCCTAAAAATTCCACACAAAATCTACTAGAACTGATAAACAAATTCAGCAAAGTAGCAGGATACAAAATTAACATACATAAATTGTTTGCATTTCTTGGTTTTTCTTTTTTTTTAATTTATTTTGGCTGCATTGGGTCTTCACTGCTGTGCACAGGCTTTCTCTAGTTGTGGCCAGTGGGGGTTAGTCTTCGTTGTGGTGCACAGGATTGTCATTGCAGTGGCTTCTCTTGTTGTGGAACACAGGCTCCAGGCACACCAGCTTAAGTAGTTGTGGCACACGGGCTCAGTAGTTGTGGCTCACGGGCTCTAGTGTGCAGGCTAAGTGCTTGTGGCACACAGGTCTAGTTGCTCCACAGCATGTGAGACCTTCCTGCACCAGGGCTCAAACCAGTGTCCCCTGTATTGGCAGGTGGATTCTCAACCATGGAACTACCAGGGAAGTCCCTGGTTGCATTTCTTTACACTAACAATGAAATATCAGAAAGGAAATGTAAACAAGCAATCCTTTTTAAAATGGCATCAAAAAAATAAAATAGGAATAAACCTCACCGAAGAGGTGAAACACTTATATGCTGAGAACTACAAAACATTAGTAAAGGAAACTGAAGATGATTCAAAGAAATGGAAAGACATCCCACGCTCTTGGATGGCAAGAATTAATACTGTTAAAATGGCTATACTACCCAAAGCAATCTACAGATTTAATGTGATCCCTATCAAATTACCCATGACATTTTCCCCAGAACTAGAACAAATAATCCTAAAATGTATCTGGAACCATAAAAAGTCAGAACTGTCAACACAATCCTGAGGAAAAAGAACAAAGCAGGAGGCATAACCCTCCTAAACCTACAAAGTTACAGTAATCAAAACCGCATGGTATTGGCACAGAAAGAGATACATGGATCAATGGAATGGAATACAGAGCCCAGAAATAAACACACACACCTATGGTCAATTTACCTTCGACAAAGGAGGCAAGAATATACAATGGGGAAAAGATAGTCTCTTCAGCAAGTGGTGTTTTGAAAGTTGGACAGCCGTATTCAATTCAGTGAAGTCAGAACATACCCTCACACCATACACAAAAATAAACTCAAAATGGCTTATATGCTTAAATATAAGATAGGACACCTTAAAACTCCTAGAAGAGAACATAAGCAAAACATTCTCTGACATAAATCATACCACAGTTTTCCTAGGTAGTTTTCCCTAGGCAGTACAAATACAGTAAGTCACCTACATACGAACCTTCAAGTTGCAAACGTTCAAAGATGCAAACGTCCATTCGCATGTCCAATCATGTAAGTTAGTTCACGTGTCTGGCATACATTGTCACGTGCGTGCATCCTCTATAAGTGGTTGTGCTTTTGTGTACTTTACAGTACTGTATAGAGTACAGTAGTACAGTACATTTATTTCAAGCCCAAGATGTCTGGAAGCGAGTGTGAAGGCAGTGGAGATGTAGCTGGTACTGGTAAGAAGTGCCAAGCGATAATGATGGAAACAAAGTGAAAGTAATTGAGAGAATGGAGCGAGGCAAAAAGATGTTTGACATGGCTCATTCTTATAACATGAATCATTCAATCATTGGCACGAATCTAAAGAACAAGATCATGGAACATGTGAAGTCTGCTGTGCCAACGATGTTGACAAAATATCGAAGAAGCATGGAAAAGTGATGGAGGAGATGGGGAAACTTCTCAGTGTGCAGATGCAGGATCAACATCAGTGCTGAGTCCTGCTCAGCTTAATGGTGATTCAAGAGAAAGCTAAAAGTCTTTATGAAGACTGGAAGAAGAAACACGGCAAAGAATCAGAGGGTATATCTTTTAATGCCAGCCATGGCTGGTTTCATCAGTTCAAGGCTAGAGCCAACTTTCACAATGTAAAAGTAAGTGGAGAGGCAGCAAGTGCAGATAAGGTAGCTGTCCAGGAACTTCCGGAAACACTTTGAGAAATTATTGATGATGGTGTGTATTTATCCAGCCAGGTTTTTAATGTAGATGAGACACAACTGTACTGGAAGAGGATGCTGGACCAAAGTTACATCAGTAAGGAGGAAAAGTTGATGCCGGGCTGTAAAACAGTAAAGGATAGGCTAACTGTTGTTTGGTGGCAATGCTTCCAGTGAATTGAAGCTAAAGCCTCTCTTAGTTTATCGTTCAGAGAACCCAAGAACCCTTAAAAACATAGCCAAGGGCTCTCTTCCTGTTGTGTGGAAGCGTAACCCCAAATCCTGGATTACACAGGTCACGTTCCAGGACTGGTTTTGCCACCACTTTATCCCAGATACAGAGAAATATTGCTTGGAGAAGGACATTCCAGCAAAACCTTCTTTTGCTCCTCGACAATGCTCTGGGCCACCCCCCATCCATGGATGACTTTCATCCCAATGTCAAAGTAGTGCATCTGTCACTGAAGACTACATTGCTCATCCAACCTATGGACCAGGGAGTTAGAGCAACTTTCAAGAAATATTATTTATGTCACACTTTTTGTCAGGCAGTAAAGGTAAGTGACAAATCAGGAACAACCTAGGGACAACTTTAGAAGGACTATAACATCTATAAGACAATAAAAGACATTGACTTTGTATGGTGTGAGGGTATGGTGGTCACGATGAATGGGGTTTGGAAGAACCTTTGACCACAGTTTGTTCATGATTTTTGTGGATTTGAGAAGGTAGATCAGAAGTCCGAAGAGGTCTTCAGCAACGTAGTGACCCTCAGTGAGAAGCTGGAGATAGATCTGCAAGAGGACAATTTCATTGAACTCCTTGCTGTGCAACTTGAGGAGCTTACTGACAGAATTGGAGGTCCAGAGAAAGGATGAAGAGGGATAGGAGGAAGAAGAAGTAACTGAAGAATTGAAGAGATTCACGACACAGAAAATGGCAAGGGAATCTCCTTTATTTGAGGAAGCACTGTTAGTTTTTGAGGCACAGGACCTGAATCTAGAATGGTACCCAAAGGTGGCAGCAGCCATTCACAATGCAATCCAGTGCTACCTTGTCATCTATGATGAGAAAAAAAGAGCTACTACCCAGACATCAATGGATCATTTTTTCAAGAGGGTAGATGGAATTAAATCCAGCAAGGAACCAGAACCTGTGTCATCAACGTCAGGTGTGAGTGAAATTGCAGCTTGCCCTCTGTCTCCTATTGCTGATAATCCTTCACCTCTACCTTCTCCCACCTCCTCTCCCTCCTCCAATCAGTAACTCTTCTCGCCTCTTCCCTTGATACCAGCCCGAGTATCCCACTTGTTGTACTGTATTACTGTACTTCTCAAGTTACTGTACTGTAATATTAAAAATGTTTTCTTTGTTTTTGTCTTTTATGTATTGTTTGCATGGAAAGTATTATAAACCTATTACGGTACAATACCATATAGCTGACTGTGTAAGTTGGGTAGCTAGGCTAACTTTGTTGGACTTACAAATTGTACTTACAAACGCACTCTTGGAACATAACTTGTTCATATGTAGGAGACTTACTGTAAAAGTAAAACAGAAACAGGAACTAATCAAACTTATAAGCTGTTGCACAGCAAAGGAAACCATAATCAAAATGAAAATACAACCTATGGGCTGGGAGAAAATATTAGCAAATGATGAGACTGACAAGGGCTTAATTTCCAAACTATACAAACAGCTCATACAACTCAATAACAAAATAACAACTCAATGGAAAAATGGGTAGAAGACCTAAATAAACATTTCTCCAAAGAAGACATACAGATAGCCAATAGGCATATGAAAAGACGCTCATCACCACTAATTATTAGAGAAATGCAAATACAAATTACAGTGAGGTATCACTTCACACTGATCAGAATGGCCATCATTAAAAAACTCTACAATTAACAAATGCTGGAGGGGGTATGGAGAAAACGGAACCCTTCCACACTGTTGGTGGCCATGTAAGTTGGTGCAGCCACTATGGAAAACAGTATGGAGGTTCCTCAAAAAAACTATAAAGAGAGTTGCCATATGATCTAGCAATCCCACTTGTGGACATATATCTAGAAAAAACTATAATTCAAAAAGATACATGAAACCCTATGTTCATAGCAGCACTATTTATAATAGCCAAGACATGGAAACAACATAAATATTCATTGAAAAATGAATGTATAAACAAGGTGTGGTATACGTATACAATAGATATTACACAGACATAAAAAAGAATGAAATAATGCCATTTACACCAACATGGATGGGCCTAGAGATAATGATACTAAGTGAAGTAAGTCAGAAAGAGAAAGATATATACCACATAATATCACTTATATGTGGAATCGAAAACAGGACACAAATGAACATGTCAGCGAAACAGAAACAAACACCCAGATATAGAAAACAGAGTTGTGGTTGCCAAGGAGAGAGTGAAGGAAAGATTGGGAGTTTTGGAATAGCAGAAGCAAACTATTCTACATAGGATGGACAAACCACAAAGAACTACTGTACAGCAGAGGAAACTATATTCAATATCCTGTGATAAACCATAATGGAAAAGAATATATATATATATTCTTATATATATATATATATAAAAAACTGAATCACTTTGCTGCACAGCAGAAATTTATACAACAATGTATAAAGGCTTCAGAGGGTGTGGAGAAAAGGGAAACCTCTTACACTGTTGGTGGGAATGTAAACTGATACAGCCACTATGGAGAACAGTATGGAGGCTCCTTAAAAGCTAAAAATAGAACTACCATATGACCCAGCAATCCCACTACTGGGCATATACCTGGAGAAAACTATAATTAAAAAGATACATGTACCACAATGTTCACTGTAGCACTATTTACAATAGCCAGGACATAGAAGCAACCTAAATGTCCATCGACAGATGAATATATAAAGAAGATGTGGCCCATATATACAATGGAGTATTAGCCATAAAAAGGAACAAAATTGAGTTATTTGTAGTGAGGTGGTTGGACCTAGAGTCTGTCATACAGAGTGAAGTAAGTCAGAAAGAGAAAAACAAATACTGTACGTGAACACATATATATGGAATCTAGAAAAATGGTACTGAGGAACCTAGTAACAGGGCAGGAATAAAGACACAGATGTAGATAACGGACTTAAGGACACAGGGCGTAAGGGGAGACAGGGATGTAGTGAGAGAGTAGCACTGACATATATACACTAACAAATGTAAAAGACCTAGTGGTAAGCTGCCGCATAGCACTGGGAGATCAGCTTGGTGCTTTATGTGCCCCAGAGGGGTGGGATAGGGAGTGTGGGAGGGAGGCTCAAGAGGGGGTGATATGGGGAATATATGTATACATATACTGATTCACTTTGTTGTAAAGCAGAAACTAATACAGTGTTATAAAGAAATTATACTCCAATAAACATGTATTTAAAAAACCCACAACATTGTAAATCAACTACACTAGAAAATATTTCTTAATTGCAAAAAATTTTTCAAATGTAAGTTTATTGTGTGTGTGTACCACAGGTTCAATATATATGAATTATGTCAAAATGATTACATTGTTTTTCAAAATGAAGAATTTTTGAGATTCTACATCAGCTTCATAATATAAATGCAGAAAAACTATACTTTTTTTCTAAAGTTCAGAAGTAGCCATTTTGCTCATTCAGTATACAATAAACCACTATTCAAAAGGGATTCGTGACCTCTTCCTTCCAATGAAATATTTCTGCACTCACACAACTTTAATAGAATGTTCCACCATGAAATGACTTCCCACCTTAGAGACACGAGATTTGCATCCTGAAATCTCTTTCTTGCAAAAATGTCCAATTAGCATCACAGAAAATAAATGCTTTTTCCAGATCTCAAATTCCATACAACTTTATCAAGACATCATGTATGTTTTTTTTTCACACACACAGACTGTATTTTATTTTTACAAGAGATAAATCAACTGACACCAAGCATTGTAAATGGATGACCACAACAAAAGCAACAATGAGGGCTTCTCTGGTGGCACAGTGGTTGGGGGTCGGCCTGCCGATGCAGGGAACGTGGGTTCGTGCCCCTGTCTGGGAGGATCCCACCTGCCGCGGAGCGGTTGGGGCCGTGAGCCATGGTCGCTGAGCCTGCGCGTCCGGAGCCTGTGCTCCGCAGCGGGAGAGGCCGCGGCGGTGAGAGGCCCGCGTACCGCAAAAAAAAAAAAAAAAAAGCAACAGTGATTGCAATTACCAAACACGAAACACACTCATACTATGTCATAATATTGACATTCAGTCCAGGAATCCTCCACTGTAACAGCTCCTTTACTTTGCAGTGAAAGACATCATGTATTTTTAAATTATCAGCACTCACCTGAGGTCTTCAAAAAATCAACAGAAACATAATTTTGTGTTCTCTTTCATTGATGCTGCTTCTAAGTGGTCATTTCTAAATGGAAGTATTTAAGTATGTTAAGGTCATCTTATAACATCATATTTCAAATGACTACCGTCTCTCCAAAGATGAAATATGAGGAACTCATAATTAGGCTCTCCAAAGTATTACTCTCTGAATCTGTATTACCCTTCTGCCGAACTCCACACTGTTCATTATCCTCTGAGAATATTCTTTATCTTGTATGGCCAACACATGCTCTTTCATTTCATGAAGTTTTTCCCTACAATTTTATGCCTAGTTTATTTCTGAGAACATGCATTATTTCAGATTGATATTTATAGACACAAAGACTTCTCTATGATTCCCTGAGAGTTTCAAGAACTCCTTCTTTTTTTTTTAATACCTAGATTCTGAAGCTCTCCACAGAGCATTACTAAAATTGCATTTACATAAGTATCTACATATTAATCACACATTAACGCATTTACAATTGTATTATGCTTTATTGCTAATTTTGGAGCACAAACGTAGCTGTCTTATTTACCACCCTCTTGGAAATCACTTTAATATTTGCACTTAGGACTTGAAAGAGAATGGATAAATAAGAACCTGAAGAATATGCAAATACAATTTGTATATTTCTCATAAAATTAGGTGATTATCTCTACTTTATCCAGAAAAAAGAAGAGCCCAGATACTCTGCAGGCATGATACTCGAGAATGTGTGGTCTTCCAGCAGGAAAACATGCAGTAATCCATGTGGCAGAGTTTACCTCTGACCAGCTAGGGTTGGTGACCTATGCATTCCTTACATGCAACATATCAGAAGTGGAAAAAGGGAATTTGTCAGTTGTGACAATAAGTATAATGAAGAATTGTAGCAGGTCATGCTCATATATTCAACACAGGTACAATCAAAATTTTGCTCAATTCTGGTAGATCTAAGTCTGTATCTGTTACCTTGTCTTTAACTATGAAATGTCAGAACTGACTTACAAAAAAAACTGTTTTGTTTGTTTGTTTTAATTACAGTCACGGTGAGCAAGACATAGCTTAGAACAGCTAATGTGACTTAGTGATTCTCTCATCAGGAAACACAGTTTCTACTTCCCTGTTTATTCTCCACATCCTGTAGTAAGTTAAGTTTCAATGAAAGATAAATCTACAGGGAGAAAAGAAAAGAAAACTTACATGTGTTGATAAGACCATTCTGACAGGTTTTACCATGTATGTCAGTGTTTCTGGCAATGGACACAAGCCAGAGCTCCCTACTCGCACATTTTCACTGATGTCATTCCCCTTGATCCTCAATTTGAAAGTGGATAAAAATGTTTTCTTCTTTAAGAAATTAAATAAAGAATGCTGTCTAGACATGATCCTCTAATGATTTTCAGTCAGTGGTCATCAACAGAGGAAAAGCACAGAATCTCATCCCCACAGAAGGGTGACATTCAATCAGGTAAGAAAATTCTCCCCCAAATCAGAGCTTCATCTTTAACATGCAATCAGAGGCTTTCACAGGTTCTTCATCACTCTGCAGTCAGCCCTACCATATGGGATTGGCTCTGAGAATCTCACATCACATGACTGACAAACATGTCATAGTACACTGATCTGGTACCAGATCCTGCCTCTCTTAATGAACTCCTGCAGGGACATTGGAATATTCTAGGATATTTCCTGGAGCCCTCTACTCTATACAGGTACACTTCCAAGTAGAAACAGAAGCTTTGATTCTCAATGGGACCCCTGCTCTGTCCAACCAACCTCTCTAGAAATATGATGTGCTAATCTCTCCTGATTAGAACATTTCAAGGTATCTCCCTGTGCTAATTTAGTAAAGGTAAAAGAGAAACAAGAAAGAGCAAACTATGCAGGGAGCAATATATAAGATTCCTTTACTTAATGTATTTATCTGATATACCCAAATATTGAGAAATATAGATTCATTTCATAACGGTCAAGAAAAGAGGAGAAGGAAGCTCCATGCCAACAGTATATATAAAATGGAATCAATATTGCATAAGCTCCAGCTTAAGCTTGGCTACAAGGTACTAACTCTTCTCATAAAGAAGGAATAACTCTCCATCATTTGAAGCACACTGAGAACTCAGACAGCTGGACACTGAAGGTGTAGTCTCCTCACTCGAATTCTGTACCTGCATCACAGAGCAATGAAATATTCACAAAGAATTATTAAGAATGAGGTGGGGAACTGAAATAGGAAAGATGAATCCATAGTCTGCCCTACCATCTGTTCTGTGGGATATTACCACCATAGTGGTCCAATATGACCTTCCCACTTTTCTCTGGGCCTCCCTACTTTCCACCTCCATCCTCTCATTATATCTTACCTACACTTGGAAACGACTCTAGTTTTTCCACTTATCTTTATCAATAAGTATTCCAAAGAACAACTGTGTATATAACTCCTTAGAAAGCTCAGGTCTGACTCATGAATACATGACCTTCGAAGTCCAAAGTTTTCCTAATTCCCTTTACTATATTTTTTCTTTTCTTTTTTTCTTTTTTTTTTTTTTTTTGCAGTACGCGGGCCTCTCACTGTTGTGGCCTCTCCCGTTGCGGAGCACAGGCTCCGGACGCGCAGGCTCAGTGGCCATGGCCCAGGGGCCCAGCCGCTCTGCGGCATGTGGGATCTTCCCGGACTGGGGCACGAACCCGTGTCCCCTGCATCGGCAGGCAGACTCTCAACCACTGCGCCACCAGGGAAGCCCTATATTTTTTCTAATTTCCGTGTACTTAACACTCTCAGGACCTCCACTGTTCTCAGGTTCGTCTTCCCTGAAAAATCTGTCAACTTAGACATAGACTTAAGTATCACCCTCTAATTTTCTCCTAGGGAATCCAGTTTTTAAAAAAGCCTCAGCAAGCCTTATGGACTTTGTTAAAGACTCTTTAAGATAACCCATGGGAGATAGCAGTACACCCACAGATATCTATTTAATATACCCTCAGAATAATTTTTTTTCTTTTTTATAAAGTGTCTTCTGTCCAATCAAGAATCTCAGCTCTTCTTCTTCAACATATACAATGTCTCACCCTTCTGATTACTCTCTGCTCTATCTCAGGTCCACTCCCTTTCCTGATATTACATTCTTTCCCAATTTTTTATGTTGGTAAAATAAAATAACATAAAATATAACATGTTAATTATTATAAGTGCACCATTCAGTGATATTATAGGAATATATAATATGAATGTATAAATACATTCATATTATTGGGCGATGAACATCACCATTTATCTTTCTACTTCTTTTCTACGTTTTAAAACTGTAACTCTATATCCTTTAAACATAACTTTCCTTTTTGTTCCATAACCACCTGAAAAGCATCATTACCCTCCCAATTTCTATGGTTATGACTACACTAAGTACCCCATATAATTGAAATAAGTAGTTGTATTGTTATGACTCACTAAAAGTCACAAAAATGGAATTTTTGTAGCTAAATTTCCTCAAGATCCCTCCATGTTGTAGCATATTCCTAGACCTTTTCCTTCTTAAGACTGAATAATATTGTATTATATGAGTATACCACACTTTGCTTATCCAGCAACTAGTGGATGAACACTTAGGTTGCTTTCATATTTTACCTACTGGGATTATTACTGCTCTAAACACTGGAGTACAAATATTTCTTTAAGACCCTGATTTCAATTCCTTTGGGTATACCTCATAGTAAAATTCCTGGATCATGTAGTAATTCTATTTTTCAATATCTGAAAAATAGCCATACTCTTTTGAAAAGCAGCTGTATCATTCTACATTCCCACTGACATAGCACAATTCTTCCAACTCCCTCACATCCTCACCAATACTTGTTTTCTGCTTGTGTATGTGTGTGTGTGCTTGTGTGTGTATGCATGCACACAAATATATAAACACGCATTTAGTGATATGGAGCATCTATTCAAGTGCTTAGTCATTTGTACATCTTTTTGAAGAACTATCTGTTCAAGTCTTTTATCCATTTTTGAATCAGGGTGTTTGCTCTTTATTGAGTTGTAGGAGCTCTCTGTATTTTCTGAATAGAAATCTCTTGCCAGATAGATGGCTTTCAAATATTTTCTCCCATCTTGTGGGTTGCTGTTTTATTCTGTTTACATTTCTTTGATACACATTTTTTTTTAATTATGTACTGGAAATTGTTTATTCTTTTTGTTAGCTGTACCTTTGTTGTTCCTTTGTTTCATATTGAGGGAAACACTGCCAAATCCAATGTCATGAAGCTCTTGTCTTGTGTCTTCTTCTAAGACTTTTTATTAGGTCTTATATTTAGTTTCTTGATATGTTTTCATTAATTTTTGCATATGATGTTAGGTAAGGGTCCATGTTCCTTCTTTCGCATGTTGACAACAAGACTTCTCAGCACCATTTGTTGAAAATACTATCCTTTCTACTTTGAAAAGTTTTGGCAACTTTTCAAAAATCATTTGGCCATATATCAGGATTTTTTTCTGGGTGTTCTATTCTACTCTATTGGTCTTGAATAAGGGAGAAAATAGTATAACCTATCCAGGTTGATGAAGAACATAAAGAAAGACAAGAACTGAGAATTAGGAGGGCAATATAAAACAGCAGGGAGTAAAAGACAGTGTGAGAGAAGATCTTGTATTTGTGAGTTCATGGAAATATGATCATGCTAAAACCACTAAACGCCTGACTTTGAACAATACAGTAAATGTCTAGCAAGGAACATAACACTTACCCATCTCTGGGAAATATAGTATGGGCATAAAGGTAAACTACACACAAATATATTAAAAAGGGAAGGGTTTTCATGGTGTGAGAATATGGTGGGATTTGAAATACAGTTTACTTCTGTTCTACCATCGTCTCTAAAATTTATCAAAGTGTATATACAAGCAATTCCAATTCTGGTAATGTTCTTGACAGGTTTATATATGAACTTCAGCAGACCAGTAAATGTACATTCATAATAGGACTGTTCTTTAATCCAAAAAACAAAACACAAAAACTGGAAAGACTAGAGTTCACTTTATCAACACACATACAGATGCAGTGATGGTTAACAGTCCAAAAACAGAAGGTGAGCATGGGTGCAAGACGTTAATCCCCAGGCTGGGGTGGGGTGCAGAGTTTGAGGGTAACACAGGTAGAAAATCCTTTTGTCCTATCCTTGATTTTTGAGGTATGGAAATTCACAGATCACTACCTTCATTTAAAAAAGAATGAATGCATTATTCAATTTTTTAAAACAGGAGAAGTAAACATGAGTGAAAATAAATTTCAAACTGTCACTAATCAAATAAGATATTAAGAAAAATTAAATAATGTGATTTAAGAATGAAGTGGAGAGATTGTCCAAGATGGTAGCATTGAAAGACCCAGAGCTTGATGTCTCTCATGGGCACACCAAAGTCACAACTGTTTACAGAACAGCAATTGATGAAAAAGGCCGGGACCTACCATAAAAGATGTTTTACAGCTAAAGATATAAGAAAGGCACCTTGGCAAGACAGGAAGGAAGGGCAAAATCTCAATAGAATCAAGACCCATGCCACCAGGTGGGTGGCCCAAAAGTCGGAGAATAATTAGTTTCTGAGGTGTTCCCAGGTAGCAAGGGGTATGAACCCAACATCAGGCTCCCAAGCCCAGGGATCCTATGCTGAAAAGAAGAGTTCCTAGAAAGTTGGGCTTTGAAGACCAGTAGTGCTTATTTTCCAGAGAGCCAGAGGGTTGTGGGAAATAGAGATTCTACTCTTAAAGGATGCTCACAAAATCCCACATGATCCGAGAATCAGAACATAAGCAGAAATTTGAAAGCATCCTGGGTCATACCTACCTCCTGATCTTGGAGAGTCTCCCAGAGAGGCAAGAGGCAACTACAGCACAGCCTCAGGGACATAGACACTGGCAGCAGCCATTTGGGGGAGCTCCTACCTCGTGGCCACTGGTACCAGCAAGCATAATTTCAGAATCCTCCCTATATCTTTTTAGCCTCAGGACATAACCCTGCCATTTCAACCAGACTATAGACACAAGTGCTGCAGGATGCTGCAGGCCAAGAAACTAACTGAGCCGGGGCATAGCCCCATCCAGCAGCAAAAAGGCTGCCTTCAGAACCTCTCAATGCCCAGCTGCCCCTGGACATAGGCCCAGCCACCAAAAACCCCAGGACCAGCCTCCACACCTCAGTGGACAGGCACCAGCCCCAGAGTTCCTGGCCCCTCTGACAAGTGAACCTGCTCTGGCCTTGGAATCAGCCTCACCATCAGCAGTGATTACTGCACAGGGACTGGATGGAGCTTGGACCTACCCAACAGCAAACCTGCTCTAGCAGTGGGATCAGTCTCATATACCAACAGGCACACACCAGCTCCAGGAATACCACAGTCCACAGCCTGTGTGACCAGAACACTCACTTGCAGGCCAGAAGCAGCCATGGACTCAGCAGGGTCCTGAACCTGCCCATCAGAATGCCAACACAAGATTAGGGGTACCCCAGACCCTGCAGATAGCTGTGTCAGGAACAGTGATCCAAGTCCAACTCTGCGATTCCTGGGCCCTGCAGACAGAACTCAGGACCTGTGTCTTCCACCCAGTAGCCAGCATAGCCCCAGGACCAGTGACTGGGCACTAGCCCTGATATCACCTGGACTATAACTCTATCCATAAGTGAACCAGCACTAGATTTGATGTCTCCCAGTGTTGTGCAGCCAGCTGCCTTATGATTTGGCCTCACCAAGCAGCACAGACAGCCTCCATACAAGGCAGGGTCTGTCAAACAAGCAGTCTGGGGGCAGCCAAGCCTACCAGACCACCCACAGTAGTCAGCCCACCACAACAGAAGAGCCCAAGCAGCCCACATAGGCGGTACACCTAGATCATATAGTTTTCGTGACCAGGGGACAGTGGGCTGCTGGGACACATAGGACCTCTCCTACCAAAGGCCACTTCTCCAAGGTCAGGAAATGTAACGAACCTACTACATACATAGCAATAAAAACAGCAAGTTAAGAAAAATGAGGTGACACAGAAACACGATCCAAATGAAGGAACAAGATAAGAACCCAGAAGAAGATCTAAGTGAAGTGGAGATAGCCAATCTCCTCAACAAACAGTTCAAGGTAATGACTATAAAGATGATCAAAGAACTCAGGAGAAGAGTGGACGACCAGAGCAAGAAGTTAGAATTTTTTTTTAAAAAGAGTTAGACCATTAAAGAACAACAAAACAGAGAAGACGAATGCAATAACTGAAATGAAAAATACACTAAAAGGAAACTACTGTAGACTACATGATACAGAGGAATGAATCTGAAAACTGAAGGACAGAGTACTGGCAATCACTGAAGATGAACGGTAAAACAACAGATTAAAATGAAATGAGGAAAGTTGAACAGACTTGTGAAACAACATCAAGTGTACTAATATTTGCATTATACTGGTCCCAGGAGCAAAAAGGAAAGAGAAAGCAGTGTAGAACATACCTGAAGACATATGAGCTGAAAACTTCCATAACCTGGGAAAGAAAACAGACATCCAAATCCAGTAAACACAGTAAGGCCAAACCAGGATCAACCCAAAGAGGACCACACCAAGACTCATTGTAATTAAAATGGCAAAAAAATAAAGATAAAAAGACACTATTAAACAGAACAAAGGAAAAGCAACAAGTTACAAACATGGGAACTTGCATAAAGTTATCAGCTGACTTTTCAGGATAACCTCTGCATGCCAGAAGAGAGTGGCATGGTATATTTAAAGTCATGAAAGGGAAAAGCCTATAACCAAAAATACTCTACCCAGCAAGGCTCTCCTACAGATTTGATGGTGAGATCTAAAGTTTTACAGAGAAGCAAAACTAAAAGAGCTCAGCATTGCCACACCAGCTTTATGAGAAATCGTAAAGGGGCTTTTCTAAGTGAAAAAGAAAAGGCCACAACTGAAACATAAAAATTAGGAAAGGAAACTTACTAAAGAAAAACCACATTGGATAAGGCAAATATTCAACAAAGGTAGTAAATCAACCATGTACACAGCTAATAGGAAGGATGAAAGAAAACAGTAAAAAAATCATCTATATTCACAACAAGAAGTGAAGGGACACACAAAACAAGTAGATGTAAAATATAAGGTCAAATTCAGTAACTGTGGGGGAGCAGGGTAACAGTGAAGGGTTGTTAGCGTCCATGTGAAATTAAAAGCTCAGCAACTTCAATAATCACACACACACACACACACACACACACACACACACACATACCTGAAAGAAATCCAAACATAATATTAAAGATAGTCCTCACATCACAGATGAAGGGAGTAAAAGGAACACTGAAGAAATTAAAGAGGTATTCTAAAAATACTCAAGGCAAATGAAAACGAGCACACAATGATCGAAAATCTATGGGACACAGCCAACGCAGTTCACAGGGGGAAG
Source organism: Grampus griseus (assembly GCF_964374135.1). Lineage (NCBI taxonomy): Eukaryota > Metazoa > Chordata > Mammalia > Artiodactyla > Delphinidae > Grampus > Grampus griseus. The sequence goes on from NC_138997.1 coordinate 38,361,593, forward strand.
TTATAGTGATACAAGCTTATTCTTAGGAAACAAGAAAAATATAAAATAAACAGCGTAACATTACACCTGAAGGAATTAGAAAAAGAAGAAAAAACAAAACTCAAATCTGTGAGAAAGAAAAAAATTAAGAAAACAATACCATATGCAATCACACCAAAAAGAATAAGATGCCTAGGAAAAAACACACCTAAGCAGGTAAAAGACAGGTACTCAGAAATCTATCAGCCACTGGTGAAAGAAGTTGAAGGCAACAGAAGAAGATGGGAAAATATAGCAGGTGCATGGACTGGAAGAATTAATACTGTTAAAATAACCATAATACCAAAGACAACCTACAGACTTAATGCAATCTCTATCAGAATACCAAAGCATTTTCACAGAACTTGAAAAAGTAATTTTAAAATTTGTATAGAAACACAAAGACCCCAAATAGCCAAACAATCTTGAGAAAGAACAGAGCTGGAGGCATCACGCACCTTGACTTCAGATTATGCTGCAAAGTGACAGTAATCAAAGAGAATTGGCCCGGAGCAAAAACAGACCCAAAGATCACTGGAATAGAATAGAGATCCCCGAAATAAGCCCACACACTTATATTTAATTGATTTATGACAAAGCAGGCAATATGGAGAAAAAACTGTCTCTTCAATAAGTGGTACTGGGAAAACCGGTCAGCTACATGGAAAAGAATAAAATTAGAGTATTTTAGCATACCATATATAAAATAAACGCAAAACTGAATAAAGACCTAAATGTAGGACCATAAGACCCCTAGAGGACAATACAGAGCATTCTTCAACATAAATGATAGCAACAGTTTTAGGTTCAGTCTACTAAGGCAAATTAAACAAAAGCAAAAATAAACAAATGGGACTTCACTAAACTTAAAAGATTTTGCACAGCAAAGGAAACCAAAGACAAAATGAAAAGACAACCTGCTGAAGGAGAGACAATATTTGCACATGATAAGAGGTTAACACCAAAAAGATGACCAAGCAAGGGCTCATATCTAAACTACAGAAACAGCACATACAACTCAATATCAGAACAACACTCAAAATCTTTCTTAAAAAAATGAGAAGACCTAAATAGACATTTTTCCAAGGAAAAACTACAGATAGACAGCCAGAACACACAAAGATGCTAAACACAGCTAATCGCCAGTAAAATGAAAATCAAAACGATGAGATATATATCACCTCAGTCTTGTCAGAATGGCTGTCATCAAAGAGATCACAAATAACAAATGTTGGTGAGGATGTGGAGAAAGGGAAACTCTTGTACACTCTTGATGTGAATGTGAAGTAGTGCAGCTACTGTGGAAAGCAGAATGGAGGTTCCACAAAAAACTAAAAATAGAACTAACAATATCCAGCAATTTCACTCTTGGGTATATCAGAATAAAACAAAAACAGTATTTCAAAAAAATAACTGCACACCAATGTTCATAACAGTGTTATTTGCCATAGGCAGATATAGAGTCAAACTAAGTGTTCATCAATAGGTTAGGGGATAAAAGATATTTTTTATGATGACTTCAAAAAAAATGAAATTTTGCCATTTGCAAGAACATGGATGGACTTGGAGGGTATTATGCTTAGTAAAATAAGCCTCAGAGAAAACAAGCATGGTAGGTTATCACTTACACATGGCATCTGAAAATTGAATACAACAACAACAACAAACAAAAAAAACAGACTCATAGGTTAAAGATCAGACTAGTGGTTACCAGCAGGGAGAGACAGGGTGGAGGAGCAAAATCGTGGTAGGAGATTCTGAGGAATAATCCACTACGTGTAAAATCAATAATCTACAGTGATGTACTGTATAGCATGGGGAATAGAGCCACTTTTTAATAATAAGTATAAATGGAGAAGAACCTAAACATTTATGAATCACTATGTTGTACGTCTAAAACTAATATAATAATGTAACTTAACTATAGATCAATAAAATATAAAGTAAGAAACAATAAAGGGGAGCGGCAGATTATTAGATAGAAATCAATTAAATAAACACACGTTCTGGAAATCAAGGAATTAAAAAACAACATGTAAGACACAACATTGGCATTTAAAGTGTACAATCTATTCATTTAAAAGAAATCATTTAAGTGGTGAAAAATTGTACCCATTCTCACAATTTTTTATATGTAGGATAAATTATCTACAAAAATATGTTGCAAATATTCACTCAAAAAGAAAGAGAAAATTTGGATTAACCCATTTTAGTATACAAAATTAATATCAAAGTCTCTATGTAAAATTGATTTGTAAAATTGATTTGAATTTTACATCACAAAGAAACTAGTTTCTTTGTGATGTAAAATCTTTTAAAGCATAAATATCAGCCTTTCTACATTATTCCATTAGACATACATAGAAGTTAAAAGAAATGAGAAGACAGAACAATCAACCAGGAAGGTGAATTTACTGAGAAACAGTCATTCTTTCTCCCTCTTCCTTTTCTTTTCCTCCTTTTCCAGGTCTCCTTCCGTTCCAATCAGGAGAAGTCTTGAGAGTTCTGAGAATATTTCTTTGAGGGCTTCAAATCACCATACCTACATCCTCTGCTACAACTACACACACAGGATCAAAAATAAACCTCTGCTATCTACTCATGTAGGGGGGATTCATGCAAAATAAACTCCTAACTGGAGACGAACAGGTGAGTTTTCTACCTGTTCTTTATAATGTCCTTCCATTATAGTAAATCCCACACATTATGAGGCAGAAGAGGTTATGTGAGCTTTTCCTTGAAGTCAAAAACCTTGCAGTCATTTTAAGTACCTGGTGATCATAGGGTACAGCCAGGGAAGGTGCCATCCCCCTTCGGGGGGCAGTGAATGGGCTCCCGCAACCATGCACCTCCTGATGTACAGATTCTGGAGAAACAAAGGGCGGTCCCACCGCAGACAGCCTGTCAGGCTGTCGGGCCACTGGGCAAGCCGACCAGCCTGGAATTGCCCCATCAGTTGCTGAAAGCAAAACTCTGTCCCCACTGTGAAGCCAGGCAATTTGGGCCAGAGAGTCAGAGGAGACCGGTAATCAACTCCTCCTCTCTGCTCACCTCCTTGGGGTTACAGCAACCCCATCTACAAACCCAAATCTGACCCTGGAGTGCCAAACTGGGAGTGGCAGGTGGGCTCTGTCAGTGCTTCAGCGTTGTCTGGACGTTGTCTGCTCTAATGGCAACTCTCAGCCCTTCCTCCTACTCCTTCCCTAGTCCTGGGGTCTGCCTTGGCCTCCTGCAGCTGCTGACATGATTTCATTCTTCTTTTTTCTCCAATTACAGTGAAGTGTCCTACAGAGGTTTGGAATCTCTTGAAGAAGGAAGATCTTTTAGTCAATACACCTTAACCGTGAGAAGCTGCTTTCAAGAATGAACCTGAAATACTGTATTTTTGTCCTGATGATTCCAAGCTCAAGTTTTTTAAATCATAAGCAAAACCAAGGTAAATAAGATATTCTGAGCCAGAGATGAAAAAGCAGTTTTTAGCACTCACTCCTCATGTCATATGACTGGATTTAAATCAATCAGCTGCCGTTGGTTTTTAAATCACATGACCCAACTTTAAATCAATCAGCTGCTTACCTCTAACTCACGTGACTTGGCTTTGAATAGTTAGACATACAGAGGTATAAAAATGATGTTCTGAACAATAAATGGAAAATCAACATCTTAGAAAGTTTTTGCTTTTCGAATGGACGATTCATTGCATACAGAGTAAAGGATTCTCTTCTGGATTTCTTGAACTGTAAACACATACAATGTCTCCCCTTGCATGTTTGACTTAGTTTTTTGCTCTATTCGTTGTTGTTCTTAACATTTTTATTGGAGTGTAATTGCTTTACCATGTTGTGTTAGCTTCTGCTGTATAACAAAGTGAATCAGCTATTCGTATACATATATGCCCATATCCCCGCCCTCTTGCATCTGCCTCCCACCCTCCCTATCCCTCCCCTCTAGGTGGTCACAAATCTCCGAGCTGATCTCCCTGTGCTATATGCAGCTGCTTCAAACTAGTTATCTATTTCACCCTTGGTAGTGTATATATTTCCATGCCACTCTCTCACTTCATCCCAGCTTTACCTCCCTGTGTCCTCAAGTCCTTTCTCTACATCTGCGTCTTTATTCCTCTGCAGCGACTCCTGCCAGGGATGGATACTTCCTTTTATGCTCAGGGAAATCCCCTAGTTTGAATATGATTTGAGTTTGATCCTATGAAACCATCAGAACTTCCCGCCAGAGATAAATGAGGAGATTCTGGCCTTTATTAGTATGCACGGTGAACACGGCTGTCCTTGCTGTACTTGCCAACTCTCCTATTTTACCCACCTATTTTTATCCACCTTCCACCCTGTGAGTACCTTTCACCAACCCTGAGCTAGACTCCTGACCTATTACAGTAACTTTGTCAGTCTTTCTTTAAAAATGGACAGGAAATAAAATGAATTTAACCTAGAAGCAGCAGCTCAGTAAGGGAAATAAAATCACCAGAAGTTATCTAATCACAGCCACAGCCATCCAGTCTTATCTGCTGGGTCATAAGAATGGGACCTTCCTAAACTTGAAGGGCATCCAATCAAATAAGTAAAGGTGTTGCTCACCTCTGGCTCTTGGAGGGATTGCTAGGCGGTCTACCCAGCGTATACTAACTGCAAAACACTCTCGTGGTTTTGAAACACCTATGTTCCAGGAAAGCATTTTGGGGTGCATGGGGAAGGTTTCTTTTTGACATGAAGCAAAAAATAAATCACCAAGCTCTTTGAGCACAGGGGTTCTTAAGAGGGCAGTAGAAGGAAGGAATGGGCAGAAAAGACGATCTCCTCTGACGTGAAGTTCGTTTTTCCATAAGAGTAGGATTTAGTCTCAGTTTAAGGAAAACACTTTTAAATAGCTGGGACAGCTCCAAACTGCAGTTTAGGGAACGAGTGCTTCAAAAGAACAGTGCTTTAAAAGTCCTGGCAAGGCAGCAAGAGGATGAAGAGTTGGTTTTGCCTAGTTTTGAACACAGGAGTAAAGAAGCAGAGGCATCTCTGACTAAAAGGCCCTGAGATCCTATGGCATCAATGGGTCCGTTGCAGGGGGCAGGGTGTGTGGGAAGTGATATTTCTCTCTCAACGTCTCCCAGGGCAGCCAGCCCTCCCTACCCCATGCCCCTACTCCCTTCACCCTTCCTCCCCCCACTGTTGGGTCCCCAGGGACAGCACTTCTTAAGCTGGAGTGCTCAGGAACCATCTCTGCAGTCTGGATTCTTCCTGGAACCTGGAAAGTTCTGGGACAGGAATCCAGGTCTGCAAGGCTGTTGGGGTGTAGTCCGACCTGGAGGCCTGGAGGGGAACTGGAGCCCTGAAGCCCACCCACGTCCTTGAAGCCGAGGGAGGAACACATCCTCCTAACAGTACTTCTCAGGAGTCAACGTGCTCCCCACCCGACGGTGATCCATACTCACTTGAGGCAGCAAGGACTGCCTCTAACTAGCCCCCTCGATTCCACCTTAAGGGTCCTCGCACATGTGTGATAGTGCAGGCCCTGGCTCTCTTTAGTAAGTTGAGGCCAATGCTGCCGGGGTCGCTCCAGTCCCATCCCCCAGACCCTCTCTCTGGGACTGTATCTAATAGAAGAAAGAGCACAGAGGAATTGGCTGAATCAAGACACCTGGGAGCCTGGCTATGAGTTTGAAGACTGAGAACCTAAGGCACAATTACATATTATTGGAAAATCTTGTGGGGTGTGTGGGGGGAGGTTAGGAGGCTGAGAGGCTGGGTCGACCTGGTGAGTCCTGCCCCAGGACACCACACAGCCCCGCCCCTCTTTCCCCGCCATCAGACAAGGGGTGCCGCAACTCCAGCCTGGACTCTGCACTTCCCCCTTCCTGATTCTCCTCCAGAAGAGCAGGTGGCCCCCCTCTGAGGGCAGAGGCAAGACAACAGACCAAGTCCCCCTGCACTAAGGTGCTACTGGAAGCTCTTCCTGAACAGCAGTGCTGGCTTGAGGCGAACCCGTGCACCGCCAAAGTTGGTCTCGTCCTGCAGCTGAGGGACGCAGGCTTTAAGTCAGCTGCCTTGGCTTTAAATCAATCACCTACCCTTTAAGTCAGGTGACCCGACTTTAAATCACTGTCCGCCCCTCAAGCCTGCAACTTCAAAAGTTGGGAACTTCACCTTGATCCCAGCACCTAACATAGCTGAATGCACACTGTGGTCACTCCCAAGCCTGGCTTAGAGGCAGGATATAAGGTAAGGGGATGGGCGTGCACACATGGTGATGAGGGTGTACTTCATGTATCAGAATGGTCGAGGCACTCTGGGGTACAGCGAGCAGTGCACGATACAGCAGCTCCCTGGCAAAGCTGGTGATGCACAGGGAAAGCAGGCACACCCAGGCATGCAGTGGTCCCAGGGTGGGAGCTGGGGCATAGCCAGCCGGGAGGGTGTGAAAGCGGAGGATCTGAGCCTTTTTGAGAAAGGCAGACACAGAGGATGGATGAGAAACAAAGACCAGATGAAATATGGATTTGAAAAACACATCCTGCTCTTGAAATTCGGGTGGGGGCACCCCAGATTTGAGTCTTCTTATTCCCTAGTACCTAGTGCTTTGGCATTTGTCCAATTACTTATAAAATTTACTGATAATATCTAACCCATAGAATACTGCATTTGTAGTGGTATTGTGTGTTAATGTTTCTATACTGGAATAATCTTTTCTACAAGAAAAATGTACACTATCTGAAATAAATTGAAACCCCTCTTTAAAAAGTACTACATTGCACTTCCCTGGTGGCGCAGTGGTTAAGAATCTGTCTGCCAAGGCAGGGGACATGGGTTCGAGCCCTGGTCAAGGAAGATCCCACATGCCGTGGAGCAGCTAAGCCCATGAGCCACAACTACTGAGCCTGAAGGGCACAACTACTGAAGCCCGCGCGCCTAGAGCCAGTGCCCCACAACAAACGCAGCAAGAGAAGCCACTGCAATGAGAAGCCCGTGCACTGCAAAAAAGAGTAGCCCAGCTCGCTCGCAACTAGAGAAAGCCCGCGCATAGCAACCAAGACCCAACGCAGCCAAAAATAAATAAATAAATAATTTTTAAAAGTACTATATCCTTCTGTACAACTTCTCTGGGAAGAACAGAGAGATGGCATGGGAGAGTGAGAAAGACCAATATTTAGTGCACATCTCTCATGCAGGTGCTCTGCTGGCTCAGATAGATTCATCGCCACTTTACAAAAGAGGAAATAATCTGAGAGGTTTAGTAATTTTTCCAAAGCCAAACAGCTATTGAATGGCAGAACCAAGATCTGAACCAAGTCTATTACCTTCAAAGCCTAAGCCCTCATCACAACAAAACTCAATTAATATTTACAATTATTGAATTACATTGCAACCTGGGGAGTTCTTGGCACAATCCTGAATAAGAGTGAGAAAGAAAGAAATAGCATTATTCATACAGTCAACCAAAATTTTTGGAGCAGCTGCTAGATGCCTGGCCCTTTTTGGGGTTCAGCAGTGGTCAAGACAGGAAGAGTCCTGGTTTCATGAACCATGTAGTGGGGAGGAGAGACGAGTGCACCTTGGTTGAGGGATTTCACCTTGCTGGGCCTCTGTTTTCTCATCTGGAAAATGGGACGTGTGTTCCTCATTTTGTGGGATTGTCCAGCCTTCACATTCTCTGATTCCATAAGAAGCATTTGTTTTCCTGTTCCTTTAAAATTCATTCAGGCCGTGAGCTGTGATGAATGTTGTTAGCTGCTCCCCAAATCACTCTTTTCCCACCCTTTTCCTGTGATCAGTTCTTTCCCGAAACATGACTCACAACCAATCAAGTCACAGAACCTAAGGGGCACCCAGAAGAAAAATTCCAACCCTTGCTTCTCAGGAGCTCTGCGGTCTACCTGCCAGGTGAACTTAACTCACCTAGCACAAGGTGGCCATCCCTGGTTTCACATCAACATGATGTCAGGCACAAACCTCCTTGTTTTTCCATTTTGTCTTTAAGTTACTTGTTGAAACAACTGCACAAATATGACAAAGATATAAAATCAGGCATCTTCTGCCCCCAGTGCCTACTAATAAATGATTTTCTGCCACTTTAATGATAAACATAGAACATTTCAACATTCTGCTGCCCTTATTATTTGTCATTTTGTTGATATTTCTATTGAATACATCTTTCTATATTTTAACAATGGAACATTTATTTAGGTTTTTCCAGACCCAGCCTTTAGTGGTAAAGGTTTTGTTGTTATATTTCTGTTTCCCTTAAAAATCATTATCCTATTTAAATGGATTGTCATTTCTATAGGCATTTATCATATGATATTGATGAAATTAATACGTAGAGGGCAGTAGTACAAGTTGACTGGACTTGAGAACCTCTATTAGCACAGTTAAGTATACATATTATCTATATGTAAACCAAAGTACATGCTGAGTGAGATTCTCCGACTCTTTTTCCCTGTCTGCCCCTCAAGCCTGTGAGAAATGGCATCTTCCGATACAAAGAAAAGCGCTACATTCCTCACCTTGAGATGGCTGGTTTTCCTTAGTTAACAATCACCTTTTGATGTTCCCCATTACCTGCGCCAGTCTCCTGCCCTGTCCCCTCCCCCCGGTACTTTAGCTCAGGGAGGAAGGAGCGCAGAGGGACTCGGCTGAATAAGGGGCCTGAGAGCCTCTGGAGGAGTTTTCAGCCGTTTTCCCCGCAGTCGGGAGGAGGGGCGCTGACGCTGAAGCCGGACCCTGTGCCTCCTTTGCCCCGTTTCCCCTCAGGACGATCAGGCCAACCCCCTCCCCACGCCCCCCAGGCCCCGCGAGCCAGGCCGAGGGCAGGGGCGAGAGGAGGGACCAAAGTTCCCCGGGACCAGACGCTGGGGGCCGCCCTTTCTGCACAGCAGCGGCGGATGGCAGCGAACCCCTGCCCCTAAGAAGCTGGTCTTGTGCTGCCGCCAGGGCACCGGACCAGACGGAGGGTCGGCGCCCACTTATCCGGCCCGCCGTCCCCACGACTGTCGCGGTTTCGGCCACCGGGGCCCCTCCAGAGCCGGCAGCCTCAGTGAGGCCGCCCTCCCCTCGGGCTCTGGGGCAGTTCCGTGACGGCGGAGGGAAGAGACCAGGAGCCGGAAGTTCCAGCTCTGCGGAAACGTGGGCTCCGTTCTGGGCGCGTGGGGTGGGACCGCTCTGCCCCGAGGCCTTCTGGGAGGGCGGGGTGCGCCGGGGGAGGGGTCTCCGGGGGAGGGAGCCTACAAGAGCGCAAGGCCCCGTCGGGGTCCTGGAGGGGCGGCCCGGCCTGGGGGCTCCGCCCACTGTGGCCACACAGCCCAGGCCTTTTACCTGGAATCCTACACAAAAAAGAAAGATACATGGTCTACAGTAAATATTCACAAATGATTGTTGCTGCTGTGCTTACTATCCTATTAAAGGTGTAAAATCCATGAAACATTTTAAGTTCAAAGTTAACTATGAATTTTTACCTTTGTAATTACGTCTCTGGTATTCACAATTGTCGTTAATGAACCAGAGACTGTGGCATCACTAGTTAAAAATAAGCTTGTTGGGGCTTCCCTGGTGGCGCAGTGGTTGGGAGTCCGCCTGCCGCCTGCCGATGCAGGGGACACGGGTTCGTGACCCGGTCTGGGAGAATCCCACATGCCGCGGAGCGGCAGCCTGCGTACCGCAAAAAAAAAAAGAGTTTGTTAAAAAAAAAGAACTCAGGCCCACCGGACCTACTAAATCACAATCTGCACTTTTACAATCTCCGCAGTGTAGTTGTGTACCCATGAATAGTTCAAAGGTACATTTTATCTCGAGATGTCTTTTCTGTCTGAGAAATACACACATTTTATCCAGCTTGATGTAAATAAAACACTCAAAAATGCATATGCCTGTGTTGAAACCATCATTTTAACATTTCTTTTCCAGATAAGTATAGTCTCTATACTGGTTTTGTGGATCACATGCCATACCCTTTTCTTGTAGTTAGAAATAAGGTAGAGAAAGTTACTTTGTAAAAAAAAAAAAATATATATATATATTTATAGATAGATAGATATAGATAGATAATTGAAGGCACTCTTCTAAAATAAAACCAGTTCTCTTAAGTTGCTGTTTTCTTCTTGGGTCACATTATGAACTCTTCCCATGGCCACATGTTATGTGTACTTTTAATTTCAGGGACTGCTGACATTCCAGGATATGGCCATAGATATCTCTCAAGAGGACTGAGAACGCCTGGACCAAGATCAGTGGGAATTGTACAGGGATGTGATGTTAGAGAAGTATAGGAACGTGCTCTCCTTGGGTGAGGATACCTTCCTTCCAGAATTCCTTATCCAACCACAGGGTTTAGAGTCCTTCATTTGTAGAATGTCTCCTGGAATCTTCTGCTTCCTACAATACGGTTTCAGATTGCAATGTTTCAGGAAATATTGGGAGTTCGTGGGTATAATTTATCTTATTCTTGTAAAATTGCAGCCTCCCTCAGCCATATAGCACAGGGAGAGCAGCTCGGTGTTTTGTGACAACCTACAGGGGTGGGATAGGGAGGGTGGGAGGGAGGGAGACGCAAGAGGGAAGAAATATGGGAACATATGTATATGTGTAACTGATTCACTTTGTTATAAAGCAGAAAATAACACATCATTGTAAAGCAATTATACTCCAATAAAGATGTTAAAAAATATAAATAAAAAATAAAATTGCAGCCTCCCTTTTAATATACTTTGTAACTGCTTGGGATGTGTCTATATGAACTGTGTACTATATGCTTCTGTTATAGTCCTTACAATATTTTATTGTCTTATTTTCTGTAACAATTTTCCATGGATTCTTTGGGCTTAAGGTATATTAAAAGGGAGACTGTGATTCTGGGACTTCCCTGGTGATGCAGTGGTTAAGAATTCGCCTGCCAATGCAGGGGACACGGGTTCGATCCCCGGTCGGGGAAGATCCCATGTGCCACGGAGCAACTAAGCCAGTGGGCCACAACTACTGAGCCTGCACGCCACAACCACTGAAGCCGGTGCGCCTTGAGCCCGTGCGCCATTTATTTTTTGGAAAATAAAACCACCTCTGAGTGATTAAAATTTAGGCCAGCTAGTCAAAATGCTTTATCACCTGTTCTTCTAAAACACTGATCAACAGAACAAATTTTACTAGGGATAACAGTGTAATTATATTCTGGAGTTCATATCGGCAATATGGTTTATGACCTTGATGCTGGATCACAACATTTCAATGGTATAACTGCTGTTAATTGTCTGTTTGTTCAACGATTAAAGTCTCACGTGATCTGAGTTCAGACTGGAGTCATCCTGATTGGTTTCTGTCTATTGCAGATTTCTTCCAGTATGAAAGGACAAGAGCAATACGGCTTACTTTACAAAATGTCTGCAAACTAAATGATGATATAATCTACATTCAATCAATTTATATGTACCCTACTGTAGAACCGGGTTTGTTACGGTGACAGAGCCTGGTAATTATGTAAAACTGAAACCTTTATCAGCACTGGTTCAAGTTCTCTTCTAAGAATACGTTTATAATCAACATTCTTTCACAAATTACTCAATTTAATTCACCATAGCATTCCTCATATTAACTAAATGGAAAATCCTAGGCTATATACAAATCCAGAAAGGGCCAAAATCATCAGCCCCCATGGATTATTACAACCCATTGCTGAGGCATTTAAATTTCTTATTAAAGAACCACTATGTCCATCAACATCATCAATTTATATATTATTGCCCGAATGCTAGCCTTAACCCTGGCTCTTACAACAGGCTCTTCCCATATCTTATCCACTAATTAATATAAATGTAGGCATATTATTTATATTAGCCATATCACACCTAGCCATTTATTCCATCCTCAGATCTAGATGAGCTTCACATTCAAAATACTCACTCACTGGAGCTCTAGGGACAGTAGCACACACAATCTCATATAAAGTAATGTAGCAGTTATTCTATTCTCAATCTTACTGATAAATGGATCATTTACACTTTCAACAGTAATTATTACACGAGAACACCTATGACCAATTTTCTCCTGAGCCCTACCCAGAATTTGATTATCTCCGCAGTAGCAGAAATCCAGTGAAGCCTCACTTGATTTAACAGAAGTAGAATCAAAACCTGTATATGTCTTCAATGTAGAAAATGTAGCAGGCCCATTCACCCCATATTTCCTAGAGAATATGTGAATTTCCTTATAATAAACACTTCCACAACAATCTATTTTTAGGAGCATTCGACAATCCCTAGGTGACAGAATTATAGATTCTTTCATCTTGTGAATATAGTTTTTTTAAAAAAATAATTTTTATAGTTTTACTACCTTTAAACAAAATGTACTCCATTGCTGTGGAATATTCCTTCATAGGAGCGTGCATGGTTCATTTCTCCATCCGCTTGTGATGGCCTTCAGGTTCTTTCAGGTTTGGCTCCTGTGGCTGCAGAGTCCATGTCCATGTGTCCTGGTGCAGGGCTGGGGGTTTGTGTTCAGCTGGGAGGAGCACTGTGGCTCTGTACGGACTTCACTCTCTGAGGCCCGATTGTTTCAGAAGTGGTTGCACCTCCCGCTGTGCACCAGGCTTTCCATTGCTCAGGTCCTGCTGATATTTGATACTGTGTCTTTCATGTCTGCCATTGTGGTAGGTGTATGCACAGTATTTTTCTTATGGTTTTTATCCCTCAGTTGTTAGTGAAGTTGTGCATCTTGTGGTATTCATGGACTATTTCCTGTTGTTTTTTAAAAAGTTTTAAAAATTGTGGTCAAATACACATAACATAAAATTTACTATCTTAACCAACTCTAAGTGCACATTTCAGGGTCAAGAAGTAATTCGCACTGTTGTGCAAACCTGACCGCCATCGTCCTCCAGAACTTTTTCATCTTGCAAAATTGAAACCGTCCCCATTAAACACTCACTCCCCATTGTCCCTTCCTCAGCCCCTGGCACTCAACATCTTACTTTATGTCTCTATGTTTCCGACTGCTCTAGGGGCCTTGTATGAGTGGATAAAGCACTGTTTGTTTTTCTTGTGTCTAGCTTACATCACTGAGCATAATGCCCTCAAGGTTCATCCCTGCTGCAGCCTGTGTCCGAATTGCCTTCCTTTTTAGGCTGAATAACATTCCCTTCTATTGATGGACTGTGTTTTTCTTCTCCATTCATCCATTAGTGGACACATGTAATATCTACATTCATTTCCCCTGTCATAATATTTGTGGAATAACGTCAGAAAGTCCTATGAATCAAAAATCATTTGCCATTAACTTTTTTCTTAAACTTTCTATTGTGAAAAACATCAAAGCTAAGAAAAGGGAAAAATACATGTCAGCTTCACTTGTGTTCAGGAATTAATGCTTTACGGATTCACTTTATTCTCGTGTGTGTGCTATGTGTGTGCCTGTGCCTGTTTGCATATGTATGCTGTGCATGTGCATAGGTATGTGCACTTGCACAAGTTAGTGTGTGCATGGGCATATTTGTGCATGTGTGTTCATATGCTAGTGTGTGAATATATTGTGCTGTGCACGTGCATATGTTTGTGTGTGTGCTGTGCCTGCCTTGTGCACAACTGTGTGTTTGCTGGAACCACTTGCAAGTTGGTTGCAGATTGAATTGTGCCCCAGATATATCCACACGCAGCTGCTCTAACAATCCTGCGTAGCCACGTAAAGGTCACAGATCTCAGGGATTTAAATGGATGGAGTAGGATGTCTTGATACACAGTCTGTCTCCCAATGACTGTCACTGTCTCAGTAACATCCTTCACACCTTCTTTAAGCTCCTTTCAGGGTCCAGTTTAGACCCCCATTACATTCAATCACGTGCCCCAGGTCCCCTAAAGCTACAATGTCACAGTTGGAGAGCCCGACCAAGGCTGGGGGTGCCCCTCCTGTTGGCCTGGCCTCCAGGCCCTGCACTTGGCTCCTGTGTTCCCAACTCTCAGCCAGGCTCCGACTTGGATGGGGCTGCCACCTCTTTCCTCACAGGGTCCCATCACCCAGTCAAGGGGGTTCATTCTCCTCAAACACAGTATCAGGAGTGGGGGCGTGACAGTCCCCATTGGGTCTCCTTTATGTGAGACCCTGTGTTGTTGAAAGAGCAGGTGCCCTGCCCTCAGGGGTGGGGGCTTGGGGGTGACATGCAGCCCACGATGGGCAGGGGGTCCCCGGGTGGGGCGAGCCAGTGTACAAGGAGTTCCGTGGTGGGTGTTCTTCTCCAAAGACTTCTGTGTCCCTACCTCTCCCCATGCCTCCCCTCGAAGACAGCGCGGTGCCCGGGACGGGAGCCATGGGAGCGGTCAGCCACCACCCCCTCTACACACACACACACACACGCACACGCACATGCACACGCACACGCACATGCTGCAGGGAAGCAGGACCTGAGTGCAGGGCTCTCAGCGGCCCTGAGCTCCCCACCCGGAATCGGCCAGCGGAATGGACAGACCTAATCTCCCAGCCTGAAGCATGCAGGACTGTCCTGTCTGGGCTTCCAGTGTGGCCGTCTCCTTCTGGAAGCCTGGGAGGCTGGAATCAGTCCACTTCTTGTCTGTCCTGGCAGCAGACTGGGCTGCACTCTAAGAAGTTCGTGGCTCACCCATGGATCCTGACCATCAGGTGGCCAGAGAAATTGGTAACATTTCTGTTTTGCCTGTTGAAATGTTTAATGAAAAAGATTTTGTTCAGTTTCCTGATGTGGGTGTCCAAAGATGAGAGACCATGTGTGTGATCTGTACCTCCTATGAGATCAGCCCTAAGCTAGTTTAAACACGATCAAGTTCTGTCTACACGGTAGATTTAGACCTCTGCATGTCCTGTCTACTGATTATGTTTAGAGATGACCATGTGTTGTCTATAATAAGGAGATTTAGACCTGACCATGTTCTGTTTACGCTAAGACTATGAGAACCTGGGTAGAAACCTGGCCTGGCCTCAGTACTGGGAAGATCTGTGCCTGCATCTGAAGGTCCGTGCTTAGATGTCTGGGGTCTGGAGCTGAGGTGGGCTTGTGTACATAAGAGCCTCTCTTCTGAGTGTGGTTACCTGGTCCTCCCAAGGGTCAGTGCTATGGTCGGGGCCTTAGTCTTAATCCCTGCAAGGTTCACCTTCCCTGGGGCTCGTGGAGAATCCGCAGTAGGGCTACCTGGCAATAATTCCAATTCACCAGCATGTGCATAGTGCGTAGGGAGGCAGGTTTAGCTGGTGAATTGATTGCAGGGCACGCAGATCGGGCAAAAGGCCGATGGGTAACAGATGAGGCTGCTGCTGAGCTCTCCTTCCAGTCTACCGTACTTACTCAGCAGAGTCCAGAGCTGCCCCTCGGCTTTCAGCCCTGCTGTCCTGTGAGTTTTCTCAACATGTCAGTGAGACGAGAAAGGACAGAGCCTGCCAGAACCAAGGTCATGTGTTCAACTCTAGCATGAAAGCTTTAAAATCAGTTAAAATCACACAGAACCAAAGGGAAAAGAGGACTCCTCTGGGACAAGTGTGGGGATAGGAGACCCACCTTACACTTTTTCCCATCCCAGGAGGTCCCAGGGACCCAGCTTGTTTCCACAGTAGGGGAGTCACCAACAGAGCCATGGTGTCCTGACCAAGGGGACGTGTGATCCCAGGTGCAGGGTCTGGGGAGGTGAGGTCACCCTGGGACTGTGGACATGTGACCCAGGTGGAGGTGTCTGGGTAGAAGGGGTCACCTATTGAGAGAGAACGTGTGACTTTAGATGCATGGTCTGGGGAGGTGGGTCACCCTGGTGAATGTGGATGTGTGACCCCAGTTATAGGGTGCGGGGACTGTGTAGGTCTCACCACATCTGCATGGGTCAGGATCACATGTATGGGGAGACCGCCTATGTGCTCTTTGCCTGCAGTGTGTCCTGTCCCCTTTGAGATTTCCAACCTCTGCATTAAGAGTGTTGCCCTGATTAACCTGTGGTTCCTTTTCTTCTCTTAATCTTCTCACATTCATATGAGGTCAGGCATGTTTGAGTGGGTTGCTGCTCTGTGTTCTGGTGAGTAACAACACTTGGTGGCATCATATTAACATCATCACATATCATAAATCTAATCTATAGGGGTCATCACTGCCTGGGTCCCCCTGGACAGAGGTCAGGTGAGCACAGACTAGCCCCCCCCAAGAATGGTCTCCCACATGCTCTGTGAGGGTACCGTGATGGCCCCTAAGGTAGGGGACTGTGTCTGGGCCTCTGACATTTGTGATGAAGAGGAGTCAAAATGGAATCTCAATTAACAAAACATTATTTTAAGAATTTAAGTGAAATAAAACACACGTCACATACACTTAACCATCATCACCGTTGTAAGTGCATGTTTCTGAGGCATCAGATCTATTCACTTTCTCGTGGAGCCATCACCACCATTCCTAGAACTTTTCATCTTGCAAAACCAAAATTCCACAACCATGAAAGTCTCACTCCCCATTCCCTCCCACGGCCCCTGGCACCGATATCCACTTCAGTCCCTGAGTTGTCGACTCCAGGGCACCCACTGGAGTGGAATCCTGCAGTGTTTGCTGACAGGTCATTTTGAAAGAGCTGCCTTTCAGTCTGAAGCTCTGCCGGTTTGCATCTGAAGAATCTGCATTTAAGGAGAAGGGTGTATGAGGAAGGGGGTGTATGAGGGACAAAGGTGTCCGGGGTGCAGATGAGCCAGGACCTGACCAGCTGCCTTTTGGGTCCTCTGGTTCCATCTCTTGGCCTGTGCCTCATCTGCATCATCACTGGCCCCGTTGGCACCCCTGGGGTGTTTTTGTCTGAGTGAGATTCCCCTGGTGCCCCTGCTCTCCTCCCCTCCTCCTGCTGGTTAGGGAGGGGACTGCTTGCTGTGTGGCCTCTACTCCTGAGGCACGAAGGACCCTATAGCATGGACCTACAGAGTGTGGGTGTGGTCCCAAGAACATGGGGCCCACATAGGACACAACATTGGGGCGTGACAAGTGCTAGGGCTGCCTCATCACTGACAGGGAATGTTGACAAGATGCCTCTCGGGAGGGTGTGGTGGGCGGCCTGGGACCGCAGAGACCCCATTCCTATCCTGGAGCTTGGCGAGTGCATCCCCATGGGCTCCAGATTCACCCCATATCTCAGCCATATCCCTCTGTCCTGTCTTTGAGCTCAGGAAAACGAGCTCTCTTGTCCACAACATAGGCCTGGTCCTGTTGGTATTAGGATTCTTTAAGTTAGTCGTCCTGGGATAGCAGCTCCTTTTAAGCCTGAGAAGGAACAGCTCAGGAGTGTACAACAATTTCAGATGAAACTAATATTCAATGACTATCTCAAGTACTCGGTTGTTGACTTCTATTAGTCATTATTCTCCTGGTTTTAGCTCTGATGTGAGGATTACAGAGGAGTCAACATTTAAATCTTCATAATCTGTGTATTTGTAGCTTCAGTATCATTACTGACCCATAGTTTTTTATGGTTTGGGAAGAGTTATTGATTTCATGTATCATGTAAAGGATTCACAATGATGATAGAGCAACTAAGATTACAATAATGGCTAGTAAATCATTCACATTTTCTCTACATGTGCATCTATTGTATGTATATGAGTTAGTTTAGAAGTCAATATTAGTGAAATAATATAGAGGACTAGAGAACTTATTTTAAAAATCACTATTAATGTGTGATGATGAAAATGTAAAGGTTCTTTCATAATCGGTGATGTTGTATCTTGAGAGCCTAAATGAAATTGATATACCTTAGTGATATACAGGATTTTAGCCTATGATTTAACTTTGACAAAGCTACATCACTTTTTACTTTTATCTCATTTGTTGAGAAAGACATAATTGTTATGGTGTTGGCTTGAAACTGGTTGAAAAGGACTTTAGTCCTTCCTTATTTTACATTTACATAGGTAGGATCTTGAAACATAGGATATGGTGGAGGGCATTCGTGTAACCATTCTAGGTTAGGAGTAGCAGTTTCCACTGCTAAGACTTCTTGTTTAGACACAAATGCTTTTCAAAGTATGAAGCATTACTGCTGCTACTGAGATGAATGATCCTAAAGACAAAATACTTCATGTTGTATGTGCCTCAGGGTACTCAGACTAACATAGTGACATCCCTGAGAGGCCTAGAAAGTGCTGCAGGAAGTCATATTTACTACTACAAATATACTTGAGAAGTGAATTTTTGCTCATGCTGAGTTAACTGTATAACCTGAGAATAGTGGGACTCAGTGTAGGAAGCCTCCTATAATAGTGAAGACTGCTACCATGGACATTAGGTCACGGAAGTGTGCTACTACATAGTATGTATCCTGGAGGACAATGTCTGGGGATGAGTTGGCTAAGATAATTCCTGTCAAACCACCTACTGTAAAAAGAAAAACTAAAGCCTAAAACTCATAATATAGTGGGAGGTCATATAATATTACCTCCGTAAACAGTTGCTAACCAGAGACTACCCTGGTGATGCAAGTGGTTAAGAATTCGCCTGCCACTGCAGGGGACACGGGTTTGAGCCCTCGTCTGGGAAGATTCCACATGCTGCGGAGCAAAAAGCCTGTGCGCCGCAACTACTGACCCTGCCCTCTAGAGCCCGCAAGCCACAACTACTGAAGCCCATGCGCCTAGAGGCCGTGCTCTGCAACAAGAGAAGCCACCGCAATGAAAAGGCCGCGCTCCACAACGAAGAGTAGTGCCGCTCACCGCAACCAGAGAAAGCCCGCTTGCAGCAACCAAGACCCAACACAGCCACTCCTGTAGGGATAGAAGTAATTATGGTAGCTGATGCAAAGTATGCTCCTGAGTCGACAGATATCCTTATAGTAAACATATGATGAGCCCACAAGAGAAATCCTAAAAAGCCAGTAGACATGACTCATACTATTCCCAAATAGCTGAAAGGCACTTTTTGTCCTAAAAAGTATGTAATGATATGTGAGTTTATAACAAACCCTGGTAGGCCGTGAATACAGACTTCAGGGTGACCAAAGAATCAAAATAGGTGTTGGTATAGGATTCGGTCTCCTCCTGAAGGGTCAAAGAAAGTAGTGTTTAGATTTCTATCTCTTTGCAGTATGGCAATTCTGGCTGATCAGACTGACATTGGTAATTATAGTAATATGACTATAGTTGGGGAAGATTAAACAAATAGTGGTGTTTGGTATTGGAATATGACTGCTGGTTTTGTATGAAAGACTATAGTAATAAAAGTAATAATACCAAGAATTGAAGAGGCACCTGCTAAATGTAAGGACAAAATGGTTAGGTTGACAGAGGCTCCTGCATGGGCCTGATTGCAGACTAGAGCTGAATATACAGTTCCACTGGTACCAGAACCAGTTTCTACTATTGGTGATATGAGTAGGAGTAAGAATGATGGGGGAAGTAGTCAAAAGTTTACATGATTTATTTGGGGAAATGCTACCTCAGGTGTCTGAGTTATTAGTGGCCCAAGTCAGTTTTCAAGCCCTGCAATCATAATGGATACAACTATAAAGAAAATTATTACAAGTGCAGGGACTGTTATGACTACCTTACAGATTTGGGCATCTCCAAGTAGCACTCCAGGTTAGCATAGCTCAGCCTGAATTAATATACTTAAGGTGCTGCCTGCTACTTCAGCTCAAGCACCAAATAATAAATATAAAATGTCGATATCTTTGTGAAATGTTGATAGTAATCAGCAGTGTATGGACAGAGGTAAAATGACTGAGTTAGCATTCGACTGTAAATCTAAAGACAGAGATTGAGCCCTCTTTCTGGTAAACCCTGTGGTGAATCAACAAATTGAATTATAACTTCAGAGAAGCAGCTTCAATTCTGCCGGTGATTTTCCTGCCTTTTTTTTCTTTCTCAAATGAAGGAGAAGTAGACTGAAGCCAGTTGACTAGGGGATTTACCTGTTAACTAAAGTTTCCTGGGGTTAAAACTCATCAATCTCATAAAGATTTGGCTTAATTACAATGTTTGCTTTACATTTAATTGATGTAGGATAAACTCTTGCAATCCTTATTTTTAGGAATTAAGTAAATTTTACTTGTTTAGGGTTTTGAAAGCTCTTGGTCTGAACTAACCTAAATTCCTAGTCCAGCACCGACAGAATGGGTGTTATGTGTAGTAATCGTGTGGATATTATGATTGGTAATGATAGGAAGGTTATTTCTTTGTATGTTCAAATTGTTTTGTTTTTGTGTTGTTTAATGAAGAGAATATAGTTAGTGATGTGGCGTATGTTAGCTGCAAGTAAATATATATGCTGAGGGCTGCTATGATGGCTATTAGTGTTGGTAGAATGATGTAATTTTTGTTATATCTTGGATAATTATTCATTTGGGTAAAAACCCTGATAGTGATGGGTGATGCCCTAATGATACTATAATGGTGAGGAAAAGGATTGTGATGGGAGGTGGTTTTTTTTGTTTTTTTTTTGCACTGCATGGGCCTCCCACTGCTGTGGCCTCCCCATTGCGGAGCACAGGCTCCGGAAGTGCAGGCTCAGTGGCCATGGCTCATGGGCCCAGCCGCTCCGCGGCATGTGGGATCTTCCCGGACCGGGGCATGAACCCACGTCCTCTGCATTGGCAGGCGGACTCTTAACCACTGCACCACCAGGGAAGCCCGATGGGAGGTGTTTTATCTCATGTGTGTGATAATGATACTCTTGTAGTACATTATCTGGGCATAAATAAGAAGATGATAGTGTTGTTATGATGTAAATTAGTATGTTTAGGATTGTTATAATCTGAATATACATTATAATAGCTGTTATTCATCCTATATGGGCAATTGATGAGGAGGGTGTAATTTTTTCCAGGTGAGTATGGCTAAGTCTGCCTCAGCCTCCAGCTATGATTTATAATATCACTATGATTAATAGTATATTTAGGTTGATGGATGGTGACATGTGGTATAAAACTGATAGGGGTGCACTTTTGTCATGTTGATAGTATCAGGTCTGCTGTTCATGGGATGCCTTGTGTGACTTCAGGCACTCAGAATTGAAATGGGGAAAGTCCTACTTTTATGACAAAGACGATTGTCATGAGGGTGGATGCTGCTGGATTAAAGATTTTTGTTATTCATTGTGTTCTTTGACCAGAGTATATTAGATTAATGATAATAGCCATTATAAGTATTACTGATGTGGTGGATTGTTTTAGGAAATATTTGTTGGATGCTTCTGTAGCTTATGGGTTCGTGTTTTTTATTAAAATGGGGATACCATTAACTAGTGTGAGCTTGTTATACAAATATATTTCCTGAGATAATGGTCAGTAGAATGATAGTAAAAACAATGAGAGTTTATTAGTACAGGAAGGATATACGACAACATTTTGGGAGTATGGGTCTGGAGCTTACTTGCAAACCTTACTATATAGCATGTGGTGTAATGTCATAGCATGGAGAATGTAAAATTCTTAGGAAGAATTCAATTCCAGGAATAAGACCATTGAAACCTCTATGATTTACTCTATCAAAGTAACTCTTTTGTCAGACATATTTCTTAAGTTTGTGGTGGGTTGCCTGGGACGATGCCAGGTAGTGAAAACTCTCATATACATAGGGCTAATGTTAGTAGTCAAAAAACTTTTTATAAGAGATGTATACGTTGATCATATCAAAATTGTGGATAGGATGCTCAAATTCATAGAAAGGAGATTGTTAGATGTGTTCTAATGATGACTTGGGCTGTATATAATTCTAGCACTTAGGGATAGTCTAATGCTCCTAAAAATAGATTGTTGTGGAAGTGTTTATTATAAGGAAATTGACATATTCTCTAGGAAGTACGGGGTGAGTGGGCCTGATACATTTTCTACATTGAAGACATATACAGGTTTTGATTCTACTTCTGTTAAATCAAGTGGGACTTCACTGGATTTCTGCTACTGCGGAGATAATCAAATTCTGGGTAGGGCTCAGGAGAAAATTAGTCATAGGTGTTCTCGTGTAATAATTACTGTTGAAAGTGTAAATGATCCATTTATCAGTAAGACTGAGAATAGAATAACTGCTACATTACTTCATATGAGATTGTGTGTGCTACTGTCCCTAGAGCTCCAGTGAGTGAGTATTTTGAATGTGAAGCTCATCTAGATCTGAGGATGGAATAAATGGCTAGGTGTGATATGGCTAATATAAATAATATGCCTACATTTATATTAATTAGTGGATAAGATATGGGAAGAGCCTGTTGTAAGAGCCAGGGTTAAGGCTAGCATTCGGGCAATAATATATAAATTGATGATGTTGATGGACATAGTGGTTCTTTAATAAGAAATTTAAATGCCTCAGCAATGGGTTGTAATAATCCATGGGGGCTGATGATTTTGGCCCCTTCTGGATTTGTATATAGCCTAGGATTTTCCATTTAGTTAATATGAGGAATGCTATGGTGAATTAAATTGAGTAATTTGTGAAAGAATGTTGATTATAAACGTATTCTTAGAAGAGAACTTGAACCAGTGCTGATAAAGGTTTCAGTTTTACATAATTACCAGGCTCTGTCACCGTAACAAACCCGGTTCTACAGTAGGGTACATATAAATTGATTGAATGTAGATTATATCATCATTTAGTTTGCAGACATTTTGTAAAGTAAGCCGTATTGCTCTTGTCCTTTCATACTGGAAGAAATCTGCAATAGACAGAAACCAATCAGGATGACTCCAGTCTGAACTCAGATCACGTGAGACTTTAATCGTTGAACAGACAATTAATAGCAGTTATACCATTGAAATGTCATGATCCAGCATCAAGGTCATAAACCATATTGCCGATATGAACTCCAGAATATAATTACACTGTTATCCCTAGTAAAACTTGTTCCGTTGATCAGTGTTTTAGAAGAACAGGTGATAAAGCATTTTGACTAGCTGGCCTAAATTTTAATCACTCAGAGGTGGTTTTATTTTCCAAAAAATAAATGGCGCACGGGCTCAAGGCGCACCGGCTTCAGTGGTTGTGGCGTGCAGGCTCAGTAGTTGCGGCCCACTGGCTTAGTTGCTCCGTGGCACGAGGGATCTTCTCGGACCGGGGATCGAACCCGTGTCCCCTGCATTGGCAGGCGAATTCTTAACCACTGCATCACCAGGGAAGTCCCAGAATCACAGTCTCCCTTTTAATATACCTTAAGCCCAAAGAATCCATGGAAAATTGTTACAGAAAATAAGACAATAAAATATTGTAAGGACTATAACAGAAGCATATAGTACACAGTTCATATAGACACATCCCAAGCAGTTACAAAGTATATTAAAAGGGAGGCTGCAATTTTATTTTTTATTTATATTTTTTAACATCTTTATTGGAGTATAATTGCTTTACAATGATGTGTTATTTTCTGCTTTATAACAAAGTGAATCAGTTACACATATACATATGTTCCCATATCTCCTCCCTCTTGCGTCTCCCTCCCTCCCACCCTCCCTATCCCAGCCCTCTAGGTGGTCACAAAGCACCGAGCTGCTCTCCCTGTGCTATATGGCTGAGGAAGTCTGCAATTTTAAAAGAATAAAATAAATTATACCCACGAACTCCCAATATTTCCTGAAACATTGCAATCTGAAACCGTATTGTAGGAAGCAGAAGATTCCAGGAGACATTCTACAAATGAAGGACTCTAATCCCTGTGGTTGGATAAGGAATTCTGGAAGGAAGGTATCTTCACCCAAGGAGAGCACGTTCCTATACTTCTCTAACATCACATCCCCGTACAATTCCCACTGATCTTGGTCCAGGCGTTCTCAGTCCTCTTGAGAGATATCTATGGCCATATCCTGGAATGTCAGCAGTCCCTGAAATTAAAAGTACACATAACATGTGGCCATGGGAAGAGCTCCTAATGTGACCCAATAAAAAAACAGCAAGTTAAGAGAACTGTTTTTTTTTAATATCTTTATTGGAGTATATTTGCTTTACAATGGTGTGTTAGTTTCTGCTTTATAACAAAGTGAATCAGTTATACATATACATATGTTCCCATATCTCCTCCCTCTTGCATCTCCCTCCCTCCCACCCTCCCGATCCCACCCATCCAGGTGGTCACAAAGCACCGAGCTGGTCTCCCTGTGCGATGCAGCTGCTTCCCACTAGCTATCTATTTTACGTTTGGTAGTGTATATATGTCCATGCCACTCTCTCACTTTGTCACAGCTTACCCTTCCCCCTCCCTATATCCTCAAATCAATTCTCTAGTAGGTCTGTGTCTTTATTCCCTCTTACCCCTGTGTTCTTCATGACATTTTTTTTTTTTTTAGATTCCATATATATGTGTTAGCATACGGTATTTGCCTTTCCCTTACTTCACTCTGTATGACAGACTCTAGGTCCATCCACCTCACTACAAATAACTCAGTTTCGTTTCTTTTCATGGCTGAGTAATATTCCATAGTATATATGTGCCACATCTTCTTTATCCAATCATCTGATGATGGACAATTAGGTTGTTTCCATCTCCGGGCTATTGTAAATAGAGCTTCAATGAACATTTTGGTACATGACTCTTTTTGAATTATGGTTTTCTCATGGTATATGCCCATTAGTGGGATTGCTGGGTCATATGGTAGTTCTGTTTGTAGTTTTTAAAGGAACCTCCATAATGTTCTCCATAGTGGCTGTACCAATTCACATTCCCACCAGCAGTGCAAGAGTGTTCCCTTTTCTCCACACCCTCTCCAGCATTTATTGTTTCTAGATTTTTTGATGATGGCTATTCTGACTGGTCTGAGATGATATCTCATTGTAGTTTGGATTTGCATTTCTCTAATGATTAATGATGTTGAGCATTCTTTCATGTGTTTGTTGGCTATCTGTATATCTCCTTTGGAGAAATGTCTATTTATGTCTTCTGCCCATTTTTGGATTGGGTTGTTTGTTTTTTTGTTATTGAGCTGCATGAGCTGCTTATAAATTTTGGAAATTAATCCTTTTTCAGTTGCTTCATTTGCAAATATCTCCCATTCTGAAGGTTGTCTTTTGGTCTTCTTTATTGATTCCTTTGCTGTGCAAAAGCTTTGAAGTTTCATTAGGTCTCATTTGTTTATTTTTGTTTTTATTTCCATTTCTCTAGGAGCTGGGTCAAAAAGGATCTTGCTGTGATTTATGTCATAGAGTGTTCTGCCTATGTTTTCCTCTAAGAGTTTGATAGTTTCTGGCCTTACATTTAGCTCTTTAATCCATTTTGAGCTTATTTTTGTGTATGGTGTTAGGGAGTGTTCTAATCTCATACTTTTACCTGTATCTGCCCAGTTTTCCCAGCACCACTTATTGAAGAGGCTGTCCTTTCTCCACTGTACATTCCTGCCTCCTTTATCAAAGATAAGGTGACCATATGTACATGGGTTTAACTCTGTGCTTTCTATCCTGTTCCCTTGATCTATATTTCTGTTTTTGTGCCAGTATCATACATTCTTTATTACTGTAGCTTTGTTGTATAGTCTGAAGTCAGGGAGCCTGATTCCTCCAGCTCTGTTTTTCGTTCTCAAGATTGTTTTGACTATTCGGGGTCTTTTGTGTTTCCATACAAATTGTGAAATTTTTTGTTCTACTTCTGTGAAAAATGCCAGTAGTAGTTTGATAGGGATTGCATTGAATCTGTAGATTGCTTTTGGGTGGTAGAGTCATTTTCACCATGTTGACTCTTCCAATCCAAGAACATGGTATATCTCTCCATCTATTTGTATCATCTTTAATTTCTTTCACCAGTGTCATAATTTTCTGCATACAGGTCCTTTGTCTCCTTAGGTAGGTTTATTCCTAGATATTTTATTCCTTTTGTTGCAATGGTAAATGGGAGTGTTTTCTTGATTTCACTATAAGATTTTTCATCATTAGTGTATAGGAATGCAGAGATTTCTGTTCATTAATTTTGTATCCTGCTACTTTACCAAATTCATTGATTAGCTCTAGTAGTTTTCTGGTAGAATCTTTAGAATTCTCTATGTATAGTATCATGTCATCTGCAAACAGTGACAGCTTTACTTCTTTTCCGATTTGGATTCCTTTTATTTCCTTTTCTTCTCTGATTGCTGTGGCTAAAACTTCCAAAACTATGTTGAATAAGAGTGGTGAGAGTGGGCAACCTTGTCTTGTTCCTGATCTTAGTGGAAATGCTTTCAGTTTTTCACTATTGCAGACTATATTGGCTGTGGGTTTGTCATATATGGCCTTTATTATGTTGAAGAAAGTTCACTCTATGCCTACTTTCTGCAGGGTTTTTATCATAAATGGGTGTTGAATTTTTTCGAAAGCTTTCTCTGCATCTATTGAGATGATCATATGGTTTTTCTCCTTCAATCTGTTAATATGCTGTATAACGTTGATTGATTTGTATATATTGATGAATCCTTGCATTCCTGGAATAAACCCCACTTGATCATGGTGTATGACCCTTTTAATGTGCTTTTCGATTCTGTTTGCTAGTATTTTGTTGATGATTTTTGCATCTGTGTTCGTCAGTGATATTGGCCTGTAGTTTTCTTTCTTTGTGACATCCTTGTCTGGTTTTGGTATCAGGGTGATGGTGGCCTCGTAGAATGAGTTTGGGAGTATTCCTCCCTCTGCTATATTTTGGAATAGTTTGAGAAGGATAGGTGTTAGTTCTTCTCTAAACGTTGGATGGAATTTGCCTGTGAAGCCATCTGGTCCTAGGCTTTTGTTTGTTGGAAGATTTTTAATCACAGTTTCAATTTCAGTGCTTGTAATTGGTCTGTTCATATTTTCAATTTCTTCCTGATTCAGTCTTGGCAGGTTGTGCATTTCTAAGAATTTGTCCATTTCTTCCAGGTTGTCCATTTTATTGGCATAGAGTTGCTTGTAGTAATCTCTCATGATCTTTTTTTTTTTGTGTGGTATGCAGGCCTCTCACCCTGTGGCCTCTCCCGCCGCAGAGCACAGGCCCCGTACGTGCAGATCCAGCGGCCACGGGCCACAGGCCCAGCCACTCTGTGGCATGTGGGCCCCTCCAGGACCGGGGCATGAACCCGCGTCCCCTGCATCGGCAGGTGGACACCCAACCACTGCGCCACCAGCGAAGCTCCCTCTCATGATCTTTTGTATTTCTGCAGTATCAGTTGTTACTTCTCATTTTTCATTTCTAATTCTATTGATTTGAGTCTTCTCTTTCTTTTTATTTATGAGTCTGGCTAATGGTTTATCAATTTTGTTTATCTTCTCAAAGAACCAGCTTTTAGTTTTATTGAACTTTGCTATCATTTCCTTCATTTCTTTTTCATTTATTTCTGATCTGATCATTATGATTTCTTTCCTTCTGCTAACTTTGGGGGTTTTTTCTTATTCTTTCTCTAATAGCTTTAGGTGCAAGGTTAGGTTGTTTATTCGAGATGTTTCCTGTTTCTTAAGGTACGATTTTATTGCTATAAACTTCCCTCTTAGAACTGCTTTTGTTGCATCCCATAGGTTTTGGGTCGTCGTGTCTCCATTGTCATTTGTTTCTAGGTATTTTTTGATTTCCTCTTTGATTTCTTCAGTGATAACTTTGTTATTAAGTAGTGTATTGTTTAGAGTCCATGTGTTTGTATTTTTTAAAGATCTTTTCCTGTAATTGATATCTAGTCTCATAGCGTTGTTGTCACAAAAGATACTTGATATAATTTCAATTTTCTTAAATTTACCAAGGCTTGATTTGTGACCCAGGATACGATCTATCCTGGAGAATGTTCCATGAGCACTTGAGAAAAATGTGTATTCTGTTGTTTTCGGACAGAATGTCCTATAAGTGTCACTTAAGTTCATCTTGTTTAATGTATCATTTAAAGCTTGTGTTTCCTTATTTATTCTCATTTTGAATGATGTGTCCATTGGTGAAAGTGGCATTTTAAAGTCCCCTACTATCAATATGTTACTGTCGATTTCCCCTTTTATGGCTGTTAGTATTTACCTTATGTATTGAGATGCTCCCATGTTGGGTGCATAAATATTTCCAATTGTTATATCTTCTTCTTGGATTGATCATTTGATCATTATGTAGTGTCCTTCTTTGTCTCTTCTAATAGTCTTTAAAGTCTATTTTGTATGATATGAGAACTGCTACTCCAGCTTTCTTTTGGTTTCCTTTTGCATGGAATATCTTTTTCCATCCCCTCACTTTCAGTCTGTTTGTGTCTCTAGGTCTGAACTGGGTCTCTTGTAGACAGCATATATATGGGTCTTGTTTTTGTATCCATTCAGCCAGTCTGTGTCTTTTGGTGGGAGCATTTAATCCATTTACATTTAAGGTAATTATTGATATGTATGTTTCTATTCCCATTTTCTTAATTGTTTTGGGTTTGTTATTATAGGTCTTTTCCTTCTCTTGTGTTTCTTGCCTAGAGAAGTTCCTTTAGCTTTTTTTGTAAAGCTAGTTTTGTGGAGCTGAACTCTCTCAGCTTTTGCTTGTCTGTAAAGGTTTTAATTTCTCCATCAAATCTGAATGAGATCCTTGCTGGGTAGAGTAATCTTGGTTATAGATTTTTCTCCTTCATCACTTTAAATATGTCCTGTCAGTCCCTTGTGGCTTGCAGAGTTTTTGCTGAAAGATCAGCTGTTAACCTTATGGGATTCCCTTGTGTGTTATTTGTTGTTTTTCCCTTGCTGCTTTTAATATTTTTTCTTTGTATTTAAATTTGACAGTTTGATTAATATGTGTCTTGGCGTGTTTCTCCTTGGATTTATCCTGTATGGGACTCTCTGTGCTTCCTGGACTTGATTAACCATTTTCTTTCCCGTATTGGGGACGTTTTCAACTATAAGCTCTTCAAATATCTTCTCAGTCCCTTTCTTTATCTCTTCTTCTTCTGGGTCCCCTATAATTCTAATGTTGGTGCATTTAATGTTGTCCCAGAGGTCTCTGAATCTGTCCTCAGTTCTTTTCAGTCTTTTTTCTTTATTCTGCTCTGCAGTAGTTATTTCCACTATTTTATCTTCCAGGTCACTTATCCATTCTTCTTCCTCAGTTATTCTGCTATTGATCCCATCTAGAGTATTTTTCATTTCATTTATTGTGTTGTTCATCGTTGCTTGTTTCATCTTTAGTTCTTCTAGGTCCTTGTTCAATGTTTCTTGCATTTTCTCTATTCTATTTCCATGATTTTGGATTATCTTTACTATCATTATTCTGAATTCTTTTTCAGGGAGACTGCCTATTTCTTCTCCATTTGTTAGGTCTGGTGGGTTTTAATCTTGCTCCTTCATCTGCTGTGTGCTTTTCTGTCTTCTCATTTTGCTAATCTTACTGTGTTTGGGGTCTCCTTTTTGCCAGCTGCAGTTTCGTAGTTCCCGTTTTGCTTGGTGTCTGTCCCCAGTGGCTAATGTTGGTTCAGTGGGTTGCATAGGCTTCCTGGTGGAGGGGACTAGTGCCTGTGTTCTGGTGGAAGAGGCTGGATCTTGTCTTTCTGGTGAGCAGTTCCACGTCTGGTGGTGTGTTTTGGGGTGTCTGTGGACTCATTATGATTTTAGGCAGCCTCTCTGCTAATGGGTGGGGATGTGTTCCTGTCTTGTTAGTTGTTTGGTATAGGGTGTCCAGCATTGTAGCTTACTGGTCTTTGAGTGAAACTGGGTGCTGGTGTTGAGATGGAGATCTCTGGGAGATTTTTGTCATTTGATATTATGTGGAGCTGGGAGGTCCCTTGTGGACCAGTGTCCTGAATTTGGTTTTCCCACCACAGAAGCACAGCACTGACTCCTGGCTGCAACACCAAGAGCCTTTCATCCACACAGCTCAGAATAAAAGGGAGAAAAAGTAGAAAGAAAGAAAGAAAGAAGGAAAGAAAGAAAGAAAGAAAGAAAGAAAGAAAGTAAAGAAATAAAGTAAGTTAAAATAAAATAAGGTTATTAAAATAAAAATAATTATTAAGAAAAAAAGTTTTTTTAAGTAAAAAATAATAAAAAAATTAAAAAACCCGGACGGATAGAACCCTAGGACAAATGGTGAAAGCAAAGCTATACAGACAAAATCTCACACAGAAGAATACATATACAAACTCACAAAAAGAGGAAAAGGGGAAAAATAATGAATCTTGCTCTCAAAGTCCACCTCCTCAATTTGGGATGATTTGTTGTCTGTTCATGTATTCCACAGATGCAGAGTAAAAATAGTTGATTTTGGAGATTTAATCCGCTGCTCCTGAGGCTCCTCAGAGATATTTCCCTTTCTCTTCTTTGTTCGCACAGCTCCCGGGGCTCAGCTTTGGATTTGGCCCCGCCTCTGCATGTAGGTCGCCGGAGGGTATCTGTACTTCGCTGAGACAGAACCGGGTTAAAGGAGCAGCTGATTCGGGGGCTCTGGCTCACTCAGGCATTTCTTTTCTGTAATGCTAGGATGCTAATTGGACATTTTTGCAAGAAAGAGATTTCAGGATGCAAATCTCGTGTCTCTAAGGTGGCAAGTCAGTTCATGATGGAACCTTCTATTAAACCTGTGTGAGTGGAGAAATATTTCTTTGGAAGGAAGAGGTCACAAATCCGTTTTTAATACAGTTAGTGGTTTGTAGTATATAGAATGAGCAAAATGGCTACTTTTGAACTTTACGAAAAAAATAATATAGTTTTTCTGCCTTTATATTATGAAGCTGATGTAAAATATCAAAAATTCTTTATTTTGAAAAACAATGTAATCAATTTGACATAATTTATATATTGAACCTGTGGCACGCACACACAATCAAATTAATTAAAAAATTTTTTTGCATTAAAAAAATATTTTCAAGTGTAGTTGATTTACAATGTTGTGGGGTTTTTAAATACACGTTTATTGGAGTATAATTCTTTTTAACATTGTGTTAGTTTCTGCTTTAAAACAAAGTGAATCAGCTCTATGTATACATATATTCACCATATCCCCCGCTCTTGAGCCTCCCTCCACCTTCCCTATCCCACCCCTCTAGGGGGACACAAAGCACCGAGCTGATCTCCCTATACTATGTGGCAACTTACCACTAGCTATTTTACATTTGGTAGTGTATATAAGTCAGTGCTACTCTCTCACTACGTCCCCGTCTCCCCTTCCCTCCCATGTCCTTAAGTCCATTCTCTACATCTGTGTCTTTAGTCCTGCCCTGTCACTAGGTTCGTCAGTACCATTTTTCTACATTCCATATATATGTGTCCACTTACTTTTACATTGTGAAAGTTGGGTCTAGCCTTGAACCGATGAAACCAGCCATGGCTGGCATTAAAAGATGTGTCCTCTGATTCCTTGCCATGTTTCTTCTTCAAGTCTTCATAAAGGCTTTTTAGCTTTCTCTTGAATCAGCATTAAGCTGAGCAGGACATTGATCCTACATCCATACACTGAGAAGTTTCTGCATCTCCATCACTTTTCCATGCTTCTTCGATATTTTGTCAACATCATCGGCACCGCAGACTTCACATGTTCCATGATCTTGTCCTTGTTCTTTAGAATCGTGCCAATGATTGAATGATTCATGTTATAAAAATGAGCGATGTCTAACATCTTTTTGCTTCACTCCACTCTTTCAATTATTTTCAATTTTGTTTCCATCATTATCGCGTGGTGCTTCTTAGCAGTACTAGCTACATCACCGCTGCTTTAACGCTTGCCTCCAGACATCTTGGGCTTGAAATAAAGGTACTGTATTACTGTACTCTACACAGTACTGTAAACTACACAAAAGCACAACCACTTATAGAGGATGCACACACATGACAATGTATGCCAGCCAGACACATGAACTAACTTACATGACTGGACATGTGAATGGACGTTTGCATCTTTGAAAGTTTGCAACTTGAAGGTTTATATGTAGGTGACTTACTGTATTTGTACTGCCTAGGGAGAACTACCTAGGAAAACTGTGGTATGATTTACGTCAGAGAATGTTTTGCTTATGTTCTCTTCTAGGAGTTTTAAGGTGTCCTATCTTATATTTAAGCATATAAGCCGTTTTGAGTTTATTGTTGTGTATGGTGTGAGGGTATGTTCTGACTTCACTGATTTGCATATGGCTGTCCAACTTTCAAAACACCACTTGCTGAAGAGACTGTCTTTTCCCCTTTGTATATTCTTGCCTCCTTTTTCGAAGGTTAATTGACCATAGGTGTGTGGGTTTATTTCTGGGCTCTCTATTCTAGTCCATTGATCCATATATCTCCTTCTGTGCCAATACCTTGTGGTTTTGCTTACTGTAACTTTATAGTATTGTCTGAAGTCAGGGAGGGTTATGCCTCCTGTTTTGTTCTTTTTCTTCAGGATTGTGTTGACTATTCTGGCTTTTATGGTTCCATATACATTTTAGGATTATTTGTTCTAGTTCTGGGGAAAATGTCATGGGTAATTTGATAGGGATCACATTAAACCTGTAGATTGCCCTGGGTAGTATGGCCATTTTAACACTATTATATCTTGCTGTCCAAGAGCGTGGGATGTCTTTCCATTTCTTTGAATCATCTTCAATTTACTTTATTAATGTTTTGTAGTTCTCAGCTTATAATTCTTTCACCTCCTTTGTGAGGTTTACTCCTAAGCATTTTATTTTTTTGATGCCATTTTAAAAGGGATTGCTTGTTTACATTCACTTCCTGATATTTCATTGTTAGTGTAAAGAAATGAAACCAGGGACTTCCCTGGTGGTTCCACGGTTGAGAATACACCTGCCAATACAAGGGACATGGGTTCAAGCCTTGGTCCAGGAAGATCCCACATGCTGTGGGTCAACTAAACCTGTGCACCACAACTACTTAGCCTGCACTCTAGAGCCCATGAGCCACAACTACTGAGCCCATGTGCCACAACTACTGAAGCCCGTCTCCTAGTGCCTGTGCTCTGCACACCGCAAGGAAGAGTAGCCCCCACAGGCCACAACTAGAGAAAGCCCGTGTGCAGCAATGAAGACCCAATGCAGCCAAAATAAATTTTAAAAAAAAGAAAGAAATGCAACCAATTTATGTATGTTAATCTTGTATCCTGCAACTTTGGTGAATTTGTTTATCAGTTCTAGTTGTTCTTTGTGGAATTCTTAGGGTTTCTTTTATATGTATTATCATGTCATCTGCATATAGTGTCAATTTTACCTCTTCCCTTTCAATTTGGTTAGAATTTATTTCTTTTTCTTGTCTGACTGTTGTGGCTAGGACTTCCAATACTATGTTGAAGAGAAGAGGTGAGAGTGGGCATCCTCTTGTTCCAGATTTTAGCAGGAAGGCTTTCAGCTTATGAATATTGAGTATTATATTGGCTGTGGGTTTGTCATAAATAGCTTTTATTATGTTGAGATATGTTCCCTCTATACCCCCTTTGGTATGCGTTTTTTACCATGAATGGCTGTTGAGGTTTTTCAAATGCTTTTTTCGGCATCTATTGAGATGATCATTTGTTTTTTGCTTTTCCTTTGTTGATAGGGTGTATCTCTTTGATTGATTTGCATATGTTGAAACAACTTTGTGATCCTGGGGTGAATCAAATTTGGCCATGGTGTATGATCTTGTTATGTGTTGTCAGATTCAGTTTTCTAATATTCTGTTGAGAATTTTTGGATCTATATTTATCAAAGATATTGGCCTGTAATTTTATTTTTTGGTAGTGTCTTTCTCTGTGTTTTTTTTTTTTTTTTTTTGTGGTACACGGACCTCTCACTGTTGTGGCCTCTCCCGTCGCGGAGCACAGGCTCCGGACATGCAGGCTCAGTGGCCATGGCTCATGGGCCCAGCCACTCTGCGACACGTGGGATCCTCCTGGACTGGGGCACGAACCAACGTCCCCTGCAACAGCAGGCGGACTCTCAACCACTGCGCCACCAGGGAAGCCCTCTGTGTTTTTTTTTTTTTAAGTCTTTATTGAATTTGTTACAATATTCCTTCTGTTTTATGTTTTGGTTTCTTGTTTCTGAGGTATATGGGATCTTACCTCCCCGACCAGGGATTGAACCTGCCCCTCCCTGCACTGGAAGGCAAAATCTTAACTGCTGGACTGCCAGAAAAGTCCCCATCTGGTTTTGTTTGTTTGTTTTTAATAAATTTATTTATTTTTGGCTGCATTGGGTGTTTGTTGCTGTGTGCAGGCTTTCTCTAATTGCGGTGAGCGAGGGCTACTCTTTGTTGTGGTGCACAGGTTTCTCATTTTGGTGGCTTCTCTGTTGCTGAGCATGGTCTCTAGGCACACGAGATTCAGTAGTTGTGGCTTTCAGGCTCAGTAGTTGTGGCTCCCGAGCTCAAGAGCGCAGACTCAGTAGTTGTGGTGCACAGGCTTAGTTGCTAACGAGCATATGTGATGTTCATGGACCAGGGCTCGAACCCGTGTATCCTGCATTGGCAGGTGTATTCTTAACCATTGTGCCATCAGAGAAGTCCCCCACCTATGGTTTTGATAGCAGGATGATGGTGACTTCATAGAATGTCTTTGGAAGTATTCCTTACTCTTCAATATTTTGGAAGCATTTGAGAAGAATCAGTGTAGGTTCTTCTTTGTATATTTGGTAGAATTTGCCTGTGAAACCATCTGATCCTAGACTTTTATTGATAGGGAGTTTTTTAAAATTACAGATTCGATTTCACTTTTAGTGATCAGTCTGTTCAAGCTATCTATTTCTTCTTGATTCACTTTTTGTTGGCTGTAAGAAAACAACATACATTTTTAGATTATGTTAGCACCTAAATATTTGCCATGTATTAGACCACAAGAAAGCAAAGAAAAAAGTAGTAAAATATTTTTTCATATAGAAAAAGTATTGAAATATTATTTGAGAAATTGGGATAATAATACTAATTATAATAATGACAAACTGTTCTGAACTTAAAGACTACTTTCTCTAAGATGCATACTATATGCTAATTGTTTTATTGTTTTTAAATCCATGGAATGTAGTCTCCTTTTTAATTTAATTCTTTTATTTTACCTGTATATTGTTAAAAACAATTTAGTTGCACATAATATAAAAAATTACACTTTAATAGGAGATATTAATCCATTTACATTTAGTATAGTACTGAAAATACTTAGGTTTAGAGTTACCATGTTATTGTGTGCTCTCTTTTATTTATTTAAATGATTTAATTTTGTTTTTTTTAAATAAATTATTTATTTATTTGTAATGTCTTTATTGGAGTGTAATTGCTGTACAATGGTGTGTTAGTTTCTGCTTTATAACAAAGTAAATCAGTTATACATATACATATATCCTCATATCTCCTCCCTCTTGCATCTCCCTCCCACCCTCCCTGTCCTACCTCTCTAGGTGGTGACAAAGCACCAAGCAGATCTCCCTGTGCTATGTGGCTGTTTCCCACTAGCTATCTGTTTTACATTTGGTAGTATATATAAGTCCATGCCACTCGCTCACTTCA
The DNA here is from genome assembly GCF_964374135.1 of Grampus griseus. Lineage (NCBI taxonomy): Eukaryota > Metazoa > Chordata > Mammalia > Artiodactyla > Delphinidae > Grampus > Grampus griseus. Next base: position 38,396,878 of record NC_138997.1, read on the forward strand.
TCCCAGCTTACCCTTCCCCCTCCCCGTGTCCTCAAGCCCATTCTCTATGTCTGCGTCTTTATTCCTGTCCTGCCGGTAGGTTCTTCACAACCGTTTTCTTTTCATTTTTTTAGATTCCATATAAATGTGTTAGCATACAGTATTTGTTTTTCTCTTTCTGACTTACTTCATTCTGTATGACAGACTCTAGGTCCATCCACCTCACTACAAATAACTCAATTTCATTTCTTTTTATGGCTGTAATGTTCCATTGTATATTGAAGATGTGCGACATCTTCTTTATCCATTCATTGGTTGATGGACACTTAGATGGCTTCCATGTCTGCGTTATTGTAAATAGAGCAGCAATGAACATTGTGGAACATGACTGTTTTTGAATTATGGTTTCTCAACGTATATGCCCAGTAGCAGGATATTTAGATTTTAGGGAACCTCCATACTGTTCTGCATAGTGGCTGTATCAATTTACATTCCCACCAACAGTGCAAGAGTGTTCCCTTTTCTCCACACCTCTGCAGCATTTATAGTTTGTAGATTTGTTTTGATGATGCCCATTCTTATCTGTGTAATGTGATACCTCATTGTAGTTTTGATTTGCATTGATCTAATGATTAGTGATGTTGAGCATTCTTTCATGCGTTTGTTGGCAATCTGTATATCTTCTTTGGAGACACCTCTATTTAGTTCTTCTGCCCATTTATGGATTGAGTTGTTTGTTTCTTTGATATTGAGCTGCATAAGCTGCTTGTAAAGTTTGGAGATTAATCCTTTGTCAGTTGCTTCATTGGCAAATACTTTCTCCTATTCTGAGTGTTGTCTTTTTGTCTTGTTTTTGTTTTCCTTTTGCTGTGCAAAAGCTTTTAAGTTTCATTAGTCCCATTTTTATTTATTTATTTATTTTCATAAAATGGATTTATTAGAGTATTATCTAACAAATTACATATACTTTACCTAGTAATACATAATAGAACATATGAGTAAAAACAGATGAACCAAAAAAAAGGAGATTATTAAAATGTTCTGTAAATGTTTTTCCTTCCTCTGACCTCGCACATTTTATTCACAGCATCTGTAGAGCACTAAACTCTCTTTGGGCCTATGAGCTTCTTAGTCACTAGCAGAGTGCCTGGCACACAGATGCTGATCCAAAGATTGCGGGAATTCCACTATAAGGCTACAAACATATGTATGTCTTTGTGTAGATGTACAAATATATGTATATCTTTATGTAAGTATCTGTAACAATGTAAGACATAATTACTTTGAGACACAGGAATCCTAGAAATAATGGAAATAGTGACCTCTAGTGGTAGGAAACTGCATTTCCCCAATCTTTAATCACATGAGATTAAAATTAAAAATTTCATTTTATTTGAAAAAAATGTAATATAATACTGTATTCTGCCCTTTAACTTATAGAAATGTAGTCTCTTCCTAGCAGGAAGGACATTGAGAGTAGGTATGAGTAGACCCAAACATGTTCACTTAGTTAATTAAATTCTTTTTTCTTTTGACCATACCACATGGCATGCGGGATCTTAGTTCCCTGACCAGGGATCGAACCTGCGCCCCCTGCAGTGGAAGCGCGGAGTCCTAACCACTGGATCTCCAGGGAAGTCCCAGTTCATTTAATTTCTATTTGGAACTTTACCTCCAAACCTATGATTTTCTTCATACAAACCACCAAAATTCAAGTCTAACAAAACCTTCTTGGCTGTCAGGGCCATATATAGATAAGCTCTAAATATCAGTGATTCTCAGTTGGGAGCAGAGAAAGGAGAGGCTAGAAACTCTGACACACTGGGGTGGGTTGGGGTTAGAGTGTAGGAGAACATGGCGGTGAGGGAGAGTGGGGAGTGCCACTTTTATGTTTATCAGAAGGGGGCCTAAGTTACACTTCATTGACAAACTTGCTTTTAAGTCATGAAAAATTCATCCCCAACATTATTATTTTGCGGTCGTACTGATGTAACAAAACACATGAGTATTTTCCAACTGTAATAACTACAGGTGATCTATTTGCAAAATTGAAAAACTGTTGAATTCCTAATTTTTATCTAGTATTTGCAAATACTTGGCTCAAAAGATTCTTTCTTATTGAATTTTTAAGCACAAGTACTATGTTTTTAGTGAGCTAGTATAGTCATGCACTCAAGCTAGAAGGGAGAGCAGCTCCTCATTTTACAGAAGAGGAAACAGAGTGAACTGGGAGGCACAATAACAGCTTTAAAATTCCCTGCCTGGTCCCTCCTCATTTCTCAAAGGGTGTTAAAATAAATTAATTAAATACATAAAGTATTTTGAGAGAGGTACAATTCATTTAGCCCATCATGGTAGTATCGTAGAACATTCAGGTTACTTAAACTAATCATCTATTTTTACCAGCAAAAACCAATTCATCATGCAGGCAACTTTTCTCTTGCTTGAGGCGAATGATCTCTTCTCGTTGTCCATTATTTTCTGTTGTCTTTTCATTTAGATCCTCTTTTAGCTTATTGACTTCAAGCTTAAGTGCCTTCAATTTCTGCTTATAATCTTGCTTTTCTTTCACAATACAGGTCTCCACCATCTTAGCATCGCGTAAGGCATGCTCTAACAATTTAAATTTACCCGAACAGTCAGCAATGTGATTGACTGCCTCGATAATATCTTTGTCCTTCAGCTTTATCATGGTGGTGAGAGCCTGTTCTCGAGCTTGCAATTGTCCCACTTGAGCAGAAAGTTCCACTAATGTGTTGCTGAGATTTTCGTTTCTAGCCTCAAGGTCTTCAGAGAGGAGAGTGGAATGGGTTGCCTTTTGGGCCATTTCTTGAAGCTGTAGTTGAGTCTTTTGAAGAGTACTCTGGCATTCAATTTGATTCGATTCAAGGGTTTTTACTTTCTTTGTGAGTGACCTGATTATTTCAGTTCTTTTATGTAGTTCACCTTCTAATTTGCTGCAACGTTCTTCCAAAGTCAACACTTTCTGCCGATCCTCTTCCCATGAAAGAAGTTGTCTTTGATGTACTGCAACCATATCATTGAGCTCTCTATCTCGATCTTTTAATTCTCCAATGAGAAGCTGTAGCTCTCTCCGTTGCTTCTCGATAGTGGAAATCTCAACTTCTGACCCAATGTTCTGGCGCCCGGCCAGGAAGGAGGCCGAAGGGTTCATAGGTGTTTCCTCTGTCCCCGGAGAGAGTCGGCGTGCGCAGCGTCACCCTAGAAATGCCATCGGCGCGCCTACCCGGAGTGGTGGGGGCGAGCCCCGAGCTCCGGAGCCCCGCACCCTCGCTGGCCCAAGCAACCTCGCCCAAACCGCCGGCCCCGTGGAACGCGCCCGGCCTCATTAGTCCCATTTTTAAATTTTTGTTTTTATTTCCATTTCTCTAGGAGGTGGGTCAAAAAGGATCTTGCTATGATTGATGTCATAGAGTGTTCTGCTTATGTTTTCCTCTAAGACTTTTATAGTGTCTGGCCTTACATTTAGGTTTTAGTCCATTTTGAGTTTATATTTGTGTATGGTGTTAGGGCATCTTCTAATTTCATTCTTTTTGTAGCTGCCCAGTTTTCCCAGCACCACTTATTGAAGAGGCTGTCTTTTCTCCATTGTATATTCTTGCCTCCTTTATCAAAAATGAGGTGACCATATGTGCGTGGGTTTATCTCTGGGCTTTCTATCCTGTTCCATTGATCTATATTTCTGTTTTTGTGCCAGTACCGTACTGTCTTGATTAATGCAGCTTTGTAGTATAGTCTGAAGTCAGGGAGCCTGATTCCTCCAGCTCTGTTTTTCTTCTCAAGATTGATTTGTCTATTCGGGGTCTTCTGTGTTTCCATACAAATTGTGAATTTTTTTGTTCTAGTTCTCTGAAAAATGCCATTGGTTGTTTGATAGGGATTGCATTGAATCTGTAGATTGCTTTGGGTAGTATAGTCATTTTCACAATGTTGATTCTTCCAATCCTATAACATGGTATATCTCTCCAGCTTTTTGTGTCATGTTTGATTTCTTCCATCAGTGTCTTATACTTTTCTGACTACAGGTCTTTTGTCTCCTTAGGTAGGCTTATTCCTAGGTATTTTATTTTTTTGTTGCAGTGGTAAGGGAGTGTTTCCATAAGTTCTGTTTCAAATTTTTCTTCTTTAGTGTATAGGAATGAAAGAGATATCTGTGCATTAATGTTGTATCCTGTACCAAATTCATTGATTAGCTCTAGTAGTTTTCTGGTAGCCTCTTTAGGATTCTCTATGTATAGTATCATGTCATCTGCAAACAGTGAGAGCTTCACTTCTTCTTTTCCGATTTGGATTCCTTTTTCTTCTCTGATTCTTGTGGCTAAAACTTCCAAAACTGTGTTAAATTTTAGTGGTGAGAGTGGGAAACCTTGTCTTGTTCCTGATCTTGGTGGAAATGGTTTCAAGTTTTCAGCACTGAGAACGATGTTGGCTGTGGGTTGGTCATATATGGCCTGTATTGTTTTGATGAAAGTTCCCTCTATGCCTACTTTCTGGAGGGTTTTTATCATAAATGGGTGTTTAATTTTGTCAAAAGCTTTCTGTCAAGAGCATTTAATCCATTTACATTTAAGGTAATTATCAATATGTATGTTCCTATTATCATTTTCTTACTTGTTTTGGGTTTGTTATTGTAGGTATTTTCCTTCTCTTGTGTTTTCTGCCTAGAGAAGTTCCTTTAGCATTTGTTGTATAACTGGTTTGTTGGTGCTGAATTCTCTTAGCTTTTGCTTGTCTGTAAAGTTTTTAATTTCTCCGTCAAATCTGAATGAGATCCTTGCTTGGTAGAGTAATCCTGGTTGTAGGTTTTTCCCTTTCATCACTTTAAATATGTCCCGCCAGTTCCTTCTGGCTTGCATAGTTTCTGTTGTAAGATCAGCTGTTAGCCTTATGGGGATTCCCTTGTATGTTATTTGTTGTTTTTCCCTTGCTGCTTTTATTAATTTTTCTTTGTATTTAATTTTTGATAGCTTGATTAATATGTGTCTTGGCATATTTCTCCTTGGATTTATCCTGTATGGGACTCTCTGAGTTTCCTGGACTTGAATAACTTTTTCCTTTCCCATATTAGCAATGTTTCCAATTATAATCTTTTCAAATACTTTCTCAGTCCCTTTCTTTTTCTCTTCTTCTTCTGGGACCCCTATAATTCGAATGTTGTTGTGTTTAATGTTGTCCCAGAGGTGTCTCAGATTGTCCTCAATTCTTTTCATTCTTTTTTCTTCATTCTGCTCTGCAATAGTTATTTCCACTATTTTATCTTCTGGGTCATTTATCCATTCTTCTGCTTCAGTTATTCTCGTATTGTTTCCTTCTGGAAAATTTTTAATTCCACTTATTGTGTTGTTCATCATTGTTTGCTTTTTCGTTCCTCTAGGTCCTTGTTAAATGCTTCTTGTATCTTCTCCATTCTAGTTCCAATTTTGGGATCATCTTTACTATCATTACTCTGAACTCTTTTTCAGGTAGACTGCCTATTTCCTCTTCATTTGTTTGGTATGGTGGGGTTTTACCTTGCTCCTTCATCTGCTGTGTGTTTCTCTGTTTTCTCATTTTGCTTAACTTCCTGTGTTTGGGGCCTCCTTTATGCAGGCTGCTGGTTCATAGTGTCCCGTTGTTTTTGGTGTCTTCCCCCAGTGGCAAAGTTTGGTTCAGTGGGTTATGTAAGCTTCCTGATGGAGGGTACTAGTGCCTGTGTTCTGGTGGGTTGGGCTGGATCTTTTCTTTCTGGTGGGCGGGTCTGCATCCGGTTGTGGGTTTTGGGGTGTCTGTGACCTTATTGTGATTTTAGGCAGCCTCTCTGATAATGAGTGGGGCTGTGTTCCTGTCTTGCTTGTTGTTTGCCATAGGGTGTCCACCACAGGAGCTTGCTGGTTTTTGAGGGGAGCTGGGTTTTAGCATTGAGATGGAGATCCCTGGGAGAGCATTCGCCTTTTGATATTTCATGGCGCCGGAAGTGTCTGGTACACCAGGGTCCTGAATTTAGCTGTCCCACCTCAGAGGCACAGGCTGACACCTGGCCGGAGCACCAAGACCCTTCAGCCACACAGCTGGAGGTGAGAGCAAGAGGTAACTTTCATACATCTCAAAGACCACCAATGGGATTCACTGACCATTTTCTCTCCAGATGTGAAGAAAACAAAATTCAGTCTTTGGCTAGTCAGCCACCTTGGTAGCCAGCCTCCAAGATGGCCCTAATCATCCCATAATTATCTCCCAATCTTCGTGCACCTGTATGACCCCTCGCACTTGAAAAGGGCTGAGTGTTTAACTATTAAGACATTGCAGAAATGACAAAGTGCAGCTTCCAACGGTGGGTCATAAAAGACATTGCAGCTTTTGATTTGTTTTCTCCTAGATCACCCATCCTGGGGTAAGCCAGCTGCCATGTCATGAGGACACTCAAGCAGCCCTAAGGAGAGATCCATGTGGCAAGAAACTGAGGCCTCCAACTGCAGCCATGTTAGTAAGTCATCTCATAAGTCAAAAGATTTAATTTTATTTATTTTTCATTGTGTTGGGTCTTCGTTGCTGCACAGGGTTTCTCTAGTTGTGTCAAGCGGGGGCTATTCATCATTGTGGTACACGGGCTTCTCCTTGTGGTGGTTTCTCTTCTTGTGGAGTATGGGCTCTAGGTGCATGGGCTTCAGTAGTTGTGTCATGCAGGCTCAATAGTTGTGGCCTGTGGGCTCTAGAGCACAGGGTCAGTAGTTATGGCACACAGGCTTAGTTGCTCTCTGGCATGTGGCATCTTCCCAGACCAGGGTTTGAACCCCTGTCCCCTGCATTGGCAGGCAAATTCTTATCCACTGTGCCACCAAGGAAGTCCAGTGTGCTCCTTTTTAAACCTAGTCTGTTTTCTTTATTTTCTATCTTAACTATTGCGTATTAAATTAAAAAAATAATACTCCTTTCTACCCCTCCTCTTTGAGTATTATATATGAAGTATGTCTTATTTATTAATCTCAAATATTCAGCTTGCTTTTAAGAAGTAATCACAATGTCAAGTGTTTAATATCTTTCACTTCCACCTTGAAAAGCATGGATATTAAAGTGCTAATATAATTACCTTTCCTAGTCTATATATTTTACTTTTTGTTATGTATAAAAAACAACTAAAAACATGCACGGTTTGTAAGAAAATGACAAATTTCAGAAAATTCAGAATCTGAATACACTCTATACCTAGCTTCTAGATAAAGACACGGAAAAATTCCAGACCCTCAGAGGCCCCCTGGTCCCATTCTAGTGGCTCCCCTTAAGGTTTACTATTGTTCTGGTATGTAACAAAAAGATCACTTTACCTGTATTTTGTATTTTTTATAAATGTTATGACACAGTATAACCACTTTTGGACAGGACTATTTTATTACTTATTACTTTATTACTTATGTTGTTTGTGAATATACTTATACGGTTGCCTGTTGTAACCATGTATTGACACTGTTGCATATTCCATAGTGTAAACATTTAACTACTAAGTAATTTATTCCAATGTGTATTAAAATATGAGTGATTTTTAGTTTGTGTCTGTTGAGAATAGCACTAGTATATAAATTCTAGAACTTGAGCTTTGGTGGTATGTGTATAAATTATTGTTCAGCATACATGTAGTAGTAAAATTTTCGAGTCATAGCTTTCTTGTGTTTATCTTTTTATGTACCTCTAAATATTTTCAAAACATTTGTATGAATTTTCATGCTCAGCAGCAGTGAATCAGATTCAAGGATTACACACATTCTTGTCAAACTTGATAATACCTGTCATTTTCATTTGAACTTTGTGGTTCGTGAGTGATAATTCCAAGGATTGCTTTTGTTTCACTTAATTGACTACTAAGAAGCCAAGCATCTTTTGATATGTTTACTTAACATTCTGTACTCTCTTTTTTGAAATATCTTTTGGTATATTTTCCCCATTTTTGCTCTTACATTATCTTCTTATTGAAGACTTTTTAAAAAAACATCTGAAGACTTCTTATTTAGAAGTTTTTTATATATGTTTGATATGAGTTCTTCTCTCTTTCTGTCACTCCTCTTTCTTTAGATGACTGTCAGTTCTTAATAACATCTAATTTTATATTTTCCTCTTTATTTACTTATTTAGTCATATTTCTATTTATTTATGAGCCTCCTTATCTGTAGCAAAGCACATTATTTATTCTAAACCACAAAGATGTTTTGGTTCCTTCAATAAATCTAATTATTAAGCTTTAAATTTAAGTTAACTTTGTAAACTAAATATGTTGCATCATAGTGAAAATTAATTTTTTCTAGGATACCTGAAAGGTTACATTTATTCATAAAATGTTGTATTCAGGGCTTCCCTGGTGGTGCAGTGGTTGAGAGTCCTCCTGCCGATGCAGGGGACACAGGTTCTTGACCTGGTCTGGGAAGATCCCACATGCCGCAGAGCGGCTAGGCCTGTGAGCCATGGCCGCTGAGCCTGCACGTCTGGAGCCTGTGCTCCACAATGGGAGAGGCCACAACAATGAGAGGTCCACGTACCGCAAAAAAAAAAATGTTGTATTCAACTTTATTTTCATTTGCTCCGACCTCTCATTGATTCACAGAGGTAAACATCACTTCATCCATGGATCTGACTTTTATCTGATGTCTCATGGTCATTCTCACCAATTCTTCTTACCTCCTGAAATCTTCAGCAATCCCATTTTTCGACAAAAGCAAAAACCTTTTTTGGGCCTTTTTCCTCAGAAGATTGATTATTCCCACATTTTAAATGGGACATTGCAATAAGTTAGGAGAAAATGCCAAAAGGGTCCCTCTCTTTTTGTTTTCACATCTTTTATCAGCCTCTGCTTGCACTCTCTGTTCAAAGATTTTTGTACAACACATTGATGGAAGTTGCCAGTTGTTTTTTTCCTTGGGGCAAAAGACAGATTAATTACCTGACAAAAATAATAAAGACAGTGTCTTGCTCTGTTCAAATGTTGGACAGGATTGCTTGCATCCTACTTTAAAAGTTTCAGATGACTGAAGCTTAAGATTCCTAAGCTTTAATCCATACTTACACATGCACAGTATCCAACAGGACTGCTTTACATCACCTCATGAGACTTTTGTGTGCAAGTGGAACAGATAAAAATATACAACTATTGCTCTCTGTTTGTTTCATAAAAATTATTTTTTGTCTCATTTAAAACATGTTTTTGTAAAATCCAAAAACGTGCCAGGCTAAAATATTGGAATTTCAAATATGGTAAAATCTAAGACCCTTCAAATTTCTTTCCAGTATTGGTGATGATGGGTGCCATGCGAGATATGACTTCATTAAACAGAATAAGTAAGATTCCCTCACAGGCCTGATTGGAGAATATGAAAATAATCCCTGGAAAAATTTGGACATTCTCTAGTTTTCCAGTATTGGGTAAGATGGTAGTAAGGACCTCTCATTGTCCTATATGTGAATGCAGATCAATTTTGAGAGGTGGGAATAAAACAAGCAGCCTAAATATCCTTTATATTTGTTTGTTGTACTACTAGTAGAAAGAGGAAGGGTCAACATATCACCATGGTTGATATAGGAAATAAGCTGCTTGAAACTACACAGAAATGTATCTGCTTGTATTTTCTGTGCAGTTACTCTCTTTTGGTGTGCCCTGATACCTCCCTCAACTTATGTATCAACTCCAGCAGCATTAATCAGAAATCCAAAAAATATATTCTTTGGAATTATGAGGAAGGGAAGAGTCGAAAACTTTATAGCATGTTTTATACAAATATACACGTCACCATCTTTTTCTATGTGATGCCATGCATGAAAGGTCAGGAGATTCAGGGGATTCTGGAAGCACCAAGGTCTGTGGGGTTCATCACGGGTGCATTCATGGGCAAGAAAAGAGAAGGGCCTTACCTTGCTCACTTTCTCAATGCCAGTAGCTACAAAAAGAAGAGGACAGCAGACATCTTAGAGAGAAGAGCCAACATTAAATGAAATGTCCTAATTACTCCAGGCAACCTCTCATGATAGCCTCCCACAGCTTCTTGAATCCCTATATACTTGCACAAGGGATCGTGTAATATTACTGGAGCATGTGACTCCAGGTTAACCTTATTGTTGAAAAAAATAAAAACATGTTCAAGTGACAGCGTTTGAAATGGTTTCACAGTGGGAGGGAAACTAATGTAACAATGTAGAAAGAACCCTTTGGATGATTTCGTCATGTTTTTATTTTTATTATTTTTGCCACTTCAGAATCTGTAGTAGTGATTGGTATGTTCCATGATGCAGTCCCGCTTCTTATAAGTTTTAGGTGGAATACCCCATTAGGAAGAAATGCACATAAGGAAGGTTAGTGAGTCAAACTCCTCTGCCCTCTGTCAGTAGTGGGTGCAAAATGATAGAGACCAAGTGCTGTCATCCTTTGATGTGCAAAGTTTTCACTATATGAATGATGGTTTTTTTGTTTGCAGGTCAGGAGCCTTTCTCAATACCCCTGTTTAAAAAGTATTATCACATGTCTGCCAGAAAGAATTGCTGATGAAACTGGAAAAAATTGAGAGTTATCCTTAACAATTAAGGGTTTCTCAGCAACATGGATGGACTTAGAGATTGTTATACTGAGTGAAGCAAGTCAGACACAGAAAGACAGACATCATATGATATTGCTTACATGTGGAATCTAAAAAAAATGGTAGAAAATAACTTATTTACAAAACAGAAATAGAGTCATGGATATAGAAAATAAACTTATGGTTACAAGGGGATAAATGGGGGAGTGATAAATTGGGAGAATGGGACTGACATATACACACTACTATATATAAAATAGATAAGTATTGGTATGGACCTGCTGTATAGCACAGGGAACTCTACTCAGTGCTCTGTACTGGCCTATATGGGAAAAGAATCTTAAAAAAAACAAGGGTTTCAGGATTATATAATAAATATATATGTGCAAAACTTTTAACATGAAAGGAAAAATAAATTAACCATGTGGTCCCTGTTATGGTATAAACATTTTGTGCCTCTAATTTTCAAATCTTGAAAACCAGCTCCCTTGTTGATGGTATTAGGAGGTGGAGCTTTTGGGAGATGATTAGGTCACGAGGCCAGAGACCTCAAATATGGGATTAGTGACCTAATAAATGTAGCACACAAAAGATATAATGCCCATTACATCATTTAATTGCAGAGCCAGAAGACCCACATTATGAACCAGAAATTTGGCCCTCACCAGGCACTGTCAGATGGCAACTTGTTTTTTAAATTAATTAATTGGCTGAGTTGGGTCTTGGTTGCGGTGCACAGGCTACTCATTTGGTGGCTTCTCTTGTTGCAGAACATGGGCACTGGTGTGTGGGCTTCAGTAGTTGTGGCACGTGGGCTCAGTAGTTGTGGCTTGCCAGCTGGAGAATGCTGGTTCAGTATTTCTGGCGCACAGGTGTAGTGGTTTTGCGGCATGTGGGATCTTTTCGGGCCAGAGCTCGAACCTGTTTCCCCTGATTGGCTGGTGAATTCTTAACCACTGCACCACCAGGGAAGCCCTAAATGTGTGACTCCGTTTCTCTTCTTTAATTAGTTCATGTGTAGCCATTTTTAGATTCCACCTCTAAGTGATATCTTATGATGTCTCTTTCTGTCTGACTTATGTCACTGACAATGATCGCCCCTAAGTCCACCCGAGTTGCTGCAACTGGCCTTATTTCATTGATTTCATGGCTCATTAACATTCCACTGTACATAAGTACCACATCTTCTTTATCCGTTTTTCCTTCCAAGTACATTTAGGTTGTATCCAAGTCGAGGCTCTTGTAAACAGAGATGCACTAAAAGTTGGGTTCTCTGTGTCCTGTCGAATTTTGTTTTTCCCAAGACATACGTCCATGAGTGGAAGTGCCATATGCTCTGTAGCTCTGTTTTTTAGATTTTTTAGGAAACACATTTCTCCAGAGTTGCCGTTGGCAATTTACGTTCTTAGCGTCAGCGAAACAGGGCTCCCTTTTCTCCACGCCCTGTCCTGCTTTTCTGATTTTAACACTTTGTGATGATGGCTGATCTGACTGATGCGAAGTGTTGATTTTCATTGCCCGCCTGTTTGGTTGGCAAAAAAGGGAGTATGCATTTTTCCTGAATATACTCAGAAAAAATGCATACGCCCTTTTTGGCCAAATGGATCATTGGTGTAGTTCAGCTGCTTTTCATGTGCTTTAACTGCGAGTCCAATCTACCTCTTGAAATCCCTCTCCTGCAGTTCTGCCTTGCTTTCAAGTCCTTTTCGATGACTTACCTCACGACATTTTTCGATGATAGATATCCTTTACAACCCTGCCGGTTTGAAAATTGCAGGGCCCTGAGGTGGAGTTTTCATATTTTGTGGGGAACAGGCCACAAAACAGCAGCATTGCTTCAAACCCTATTCTGATTCCAGGGGCAAGGTGAGCCTTTGGTCAAATCCTCTTCCTTATTGGAATTAGAGTGGCATGTGCCTGTTGAAAAACCTAGGGCTTGTCTCTTATTGGTTCCCCTCATTGGGCTTCATTCACAAGACAAATTCCAAACTGTGTGAAACAGGATGTTGAAGGTGCTAATTTCCCCAAGTGGAGAGATTGTTAGAAAGAGGCTCGAGGGGGGAAGCCGACCACCAAGAGATGAGGAGATGAGGTGCCTTTTCTAAACTCTTCCTGGTCACACAGTGTTCCATACTCTGGGTGTCCAATGCATCTTTTAGTTGTAGGATGAGTCCCCTGCCCCTGGAAATTTGGGACCTATGGAAGGGGGACAAAGCGTATTACTGTAAAGAGGCTGCATTTGCAGACCCATCCTCACCAAGCCTCTCAGCCCCACGAGTGTCCAGCCTTAGGTCCCATCCAAACTCTTGGTCTAGATGTGTTCATTTGAGGTTGCATCACAGCCCCTGAACGAATTCTGTAAGAACTTGTAGGAATTTATCTCTCACTCACTGTCTTTGTTTTTGTGTGTGGGGGGTTTTTTTTGGAATTTATTTTTATAATGAGGTGTAGCTGATTTTCAGTGCTGTTTCTTGCTGCTGTACATCCACTTGATTCACTTACAGAGAGACATCAATAAATTCTTTTTCTGATTCTGACCAGTCATATATAATCTTTTCCAGTGTGTTGTGTGCTGAGTCCAGTCCTTTGAGCTTTAGAGTAAGTCTTGTTGATTGCCTATTTGGTCTATGGAACGATATCTGTGCTCATTTCAAACTCCTGGCTTATGCCTCACCTCAACCGACCTTTGCCCTCTAGCAGTCATAATTGTGTTTTCTAAATGTGTGATTCTGTGTCTCTTTTGACATTTAGGTCATGTGTCGCAATTTTGATATTCCACCTATAACATATCTGATGATAAGTCTCAATTTTATGTCTGACTTATGTCACTGAGAATGATTGTACCTAAGTACACCCGAGTTGCTGCAACTGGCCTTATTTCATTGATTTCATGGTTGAGTTATATTCCATTGTACATAAGTATCACATCTTCTTTATCCATGTTTTCCTTCCAAGGAGATTTTGGTTGTATCCAAGTCGTTGAAGAAGTTCTGTCCCTTTCCATGTGCTTTTGAGGTGAGACCAATCTCCCTCTTGAAATCCCGTTCCTGCAACTCTGCCTTGCTTTCAAGTCCTTTTTCGTGACTTACCTCCAGGCATTTTTCCACGTTAGGTATCTTTTACAATGCTGCAGGATTGTGAATTGAAGAACCCCTGTGCTCCACTTTTCAACTTGTTTCTTTGGGAACTGGCCACCAAACAGCAGGATTGCTTCAAGCCCTATTCTGGTTCTGAGGGCAAGCTGAGCCTTTGGTCAATTCCTCTTCCTCATTGGAAATTAGAGTGGCATGTGCCTGTTCAAAAACCTAGGCGTTCTCTCATTGTTCCCCCCGTTCCAGTTCATCCTCCGGACAAATTCCAAAGTGTGCGAAAGAGGGTGTTGAAGGTGCTGACTTCCCCAAGTGGGGCAATTGCTAGGAAAGAGGCTGGAGGTGGGAACCTGATCACCAGGAGATGAGGAGATGAGGTGGTTTTCTCAAACTCTTCCCTATCTGATGGTGTACCATCCTCTGGGTGTCCCATGCATGTTTTAGCTGTACGAAGGGTGGCCTGCATCTGGAGATTTGGGACCCATGGAATCAGGACCAGGCAGTATTACTCTAAAGGGGCTGCATTTGCTGACTCATGCTCACCAAGCCTCTCAGCCCCACGAGTGTCCTGCCTTAGGTCCCATCCAAACTCTTGGTCTAGATGTGTTCATTTGAGGTTGCATCACAGCCCCTGAACGAATTCTGTAAGAACTTGTAGGAATTTATCTCTCACTCACTGTCTTTGTTTTTGTGTGTGTGGGGTTTTTTTTGGAATTTATTTTTATAATGAGGTGTAGCTGATTTTCAGTGCTGTGTTTCTTGCTGCTGTACATCCACTTGATTCACTTACAGAGAGACATCGATAAATTCTTTTTCAGATACTTACCAGTCGTATATAATCATTTCCAGTGTGTAGATTCTGCTGAGTCCAGTCCTTTGAGCTTTAGAGTAAGTCTTGTTGATTCCCTATTTGGTCTATGGAACGGCATCTGCTCATTTCAAACTCCTGGTTTATACCTCACTTCAACTGACCTTTGCACTCTAACAATCATAAGTGTGTTTTCTAAATGTGTGTTTCTGTGTCTCTTTTGTCATTTAGTTCATGTGTAGCAATGTTGATATTCCACCTATAACTGATATCTTATGATAAGTCTCTTTTTCTGTCTGACTTATGTCACTGAGAATGATCGTACCTAAGTACACCTGAGTTGCTGCAACTGGCCTTATTTCATTGATTTCATGGTTGAGTTATATTCCATTGTACATAAGTATCACATCTTCTTTATCCATGTTTTCCTTCCAAGGAGATTTCGGTTGTATCCTAGTTGAGGCTCTTGTAAACAGACCAGCACTAAACGTTGTGGTGCCTGTGTCCTGTCGAGTGTTGCTTTTCCCAAGATATACACCCATGAGTGGAAGTGCCGAATGCTCTGTAGCTTTGTTTCTGAGATTTTGGGGGGAAACACAATACACTTCTCCAGAGTGCCGTTGGCAATTTACCTTCCCACAATCACTGTAAAAAGGCTCCCTTTCTCCATGCCCTATGCTGCATTTCTGGTTTTTACACTTTGTGAGGATGGCCTTCGGAATGCTGTGAAGTGATATCTCTTTGTAGTGTTGATTTGCACTGCTCGCCTCTTTGGTTGTCGAAAAGGCACATATGTGTTTTTCCTGAATATGTTCAGGAAAAACACATACGCCATTTTTGGCCAATGGCATCGTTGAAGAAGTTCTATCCCTTTCCATTTGCTTTCATGGCGAGTCCAATCTACCTCTTGAAAACCCCTTCCTGCAATTCTGCCTTGTTTTCTTGTCCTTTTTCATGACTTACCTCAAGGCATTTTTCCAGGATTGCTTCCAGCCCTATTCTGGTTTTGGTGGTGAGCTGAGCCTTTGGTCAATTCCTCTTCCTGATTGGAAATTAGAGTGGCATGTCCCTGTTCAGACACCTCGGGCTTGTCTCTCATGGTTCCCCCTCTTCCCCTTCATCCTCCAGACAAATTCCAAACTGTGTGAAACAGGATGTTGAAGGTGCTGACTTCCCCTGGTGAGTAGATTGTTAGAAAAGAGGCTGGAGCACCCGAGCACCAGGAGATGAGGAGATGAGGTACCTTCTCCAAACTCTTCCTGATCAGACAGTGTATCATCCTCTGTGTGTCCCCTACATAATTTAGTGCTAGGAAGGTTCCCCTACACCTGGAGATTTGGGACCCTTGGAATGGGCCAGGCAGTATTATTCTAAAGGTGCTGCATTTGCTGGCCCATCCTCACCAATTTTCTCACTCCACGAGTGTCATCCTTAAGTCCCTTCTATCTATGGGTCTAGATGTGGTCAATCCAGGGTGCAACAGAGACCCTGAAGGAATTCTGTAGGAATTTCTCTCTCTCACTGCCTTTTTAAATTTTTTTTTGTAATTTATTTTTATAATGGGGTACAGCTGGTTTTCAATGTTGTGTTTCTTGTTGCTGTACATCTTCTTGATTCACTTACAGAGAGATCTCAATAAATTCTTTTTTAGATCCTTACCAGTCGTATATATTCTTTTCCAGTGACTAGAGTGTTGTGAGTCCAGTTCTTTGAGCTATAGAGTAGGTCTTGTCAATTAGCTATTTGGTTTGGAACCGTATCTGTGCTAATTTCAACCTCATGGTTTATGCCTCACCCCACCCCACCTTTCACCTTTAGCAGCCATAAGTGTGGTTTCTAAATGTGTGATTCTGTCTCTGTTTTGTAATTTAGTTCATGTGTAGCCACTTTTAGATTCCACTTATAAGTGATATTTCATGATAAGTCTCTTTTTCTGTCTGACTTATGTCACTTAGAATGATCGTACCTAAGTCCACACGAGTTGCTCCAACTGGCCTTATTTCATTGATTTCCTGGCTGAGGTACATTCCATTGTCTGTAAGTACCACATCTTCTTTATCCATTTTTTTCCCCAAGGACATTTACATTGTCTCCAATTCGAGGGTCTTGTAAACAGAGCAACACTAAACTTTGGGGTGCTTGTGTCCTGTAGATTTTTGGTTTTCACAGGATATACGCACATGAGTGCAAGTGTTGTATGCTCTGTATCTCTGTTTTTAAAATTTTTTAGGAAACACAATACACTTCTGCAGCCTGGCCGTTGGCAATTTACATTCCCACCATCAGCGTAGCAGGGTTCCATTTTCTCCAAGCCCTGTCCTGCAATTTCTGGTTTTTACATTTTGTGAGGATAGCCCTTCTGACTGATTCGAATTGATACCTCTTTGTAGTGTTGATTTGCATTGCCAGCCTGTTTTGTTGGCCAAATAGGGCGTATGTGTTTTTCCTGAATATGTTCAGGAAAAATGCATACGCCCTTATTGGCCAACTGCATTATTGGTGAAGTTCAACCACTTTTTCATGTGCTTTAATGGCTAGTTCAATCTACCTCTTGAAATTCCTTTCCTGCAGTTCTGCCTTTCGTTAAAATCCTTTTCCATGACTTACCTCAAGACATTTTTCGATGATAGGTATCATTTTAAACACTGCAGTGAATTGCAGTGCTCCTGACCTCCATTTTTCAACTTGTTTCTTTGAGATCTAGCAACAAAACAGCAGGATTGCTTCAAGCCCAATTCTGGTTCCAGGGCAAGGTGAACCTTTGGTTAATTCCTCTTACTAAATGGAAATTAAAGTGGCATTTTCCTGTCCAAACACCTAGGGCTTGTCTCTCATGGTTCTCCCCCTTCCCCTTCATCCTCCAGAAAAATTCCAAACTGTGCGAAACTGGATGTTGAAGGTGCTGACTTCGTTAAGTAGGGAGATTGTTCGGAAAGAGGCTGGTGGGGGGAACCTAAGCACTTGGAGATAAGGAGATGAGGTACCTTTTCCAAACTCTTCCTGATCAGACGGTGTACCATCCTCTGGGTGTGACAGGCATGTTTCAGCAGTAGGAAGGGTCCCCTGCAAGCAAGGGGAACACCAGGGATCTTTCCAAATCAGTGTCTCCCAGAAGCCCAAAACTGGGGAAATTTTAAGCTATGGGTACATTCATGTATGTTCATGAAGGGCCTTGGGCAGTAGGCAGAGTCCAAGTTTTAGATGATTGAGGGTCAGAAGCGGTCACCATCGGCCTCCCTTAAGTTACATTTTATCTGGACTTGGTAGATGATGTAGATATAGATATCTGTTTTTTCAGATTCTTTCCCTTTATAGGTTATAACAAAATATTGACTGTAGTTCCCTGTGCTATACAGTAGGCCCTTGTTAATTATCCATTTTATACATAGCATTGTGTATGTGTTAATCCCCAAATCTTAAATTATCCCTCCCCGCACCTTTCCCCTTTGGTAACAGTAAGTTTCAAGATTTTATATTCCTCAGAAATGGGGGAGCTGAAAGAATGGTATCATTTTCAAAGGAAAAGCGTTCAAAAGAAGATTGAAGCTTCAGCCAAGATCATTAGATGTACATCCTTGGAAAACAATCACTTAATTTCTCTAAACTTGACCTGACAAATAAGACAATAACCCTCCACTGACCTTGCTTGTAATAAAGTGATGGAAATATCAAATGGAAGTGTTAGAAACATCTTATTTTACATGAGCCTTAGACACTGCTCTGCATTCCTTACAGTTTGGTTCACACATCTGTTCACTGAAGTTACAATGTTCTCAAATTCTGTTACTGATCCTCCAGAGTGGGCCCCAACAAGGGTCCCCCTGCCCAGTGTCATTGGAGTCAACAGATCAAGACTGAGTTCGGTTCAGAAGCAAAGGAAACTTTATATTTTGATCAGAGAATGGAGAGGTGAGAGTGTGCGCTGGCCTGCAGGCACCAAGTCGGCCTGCATGCTGTCACTGGTGTGGCTCCATGGCCCTTCCTCTAGCCTTTCAAGTCCTTGCACACATTCAGGTGTTTTACCTGGGAAGGGTGGGAAAAGTTCAGCAGCAGCTGGCCTGGAGCTCAGCTCACATTTACTCAGATATGCCTTGGCACGGTCCGCCAGCTTTGCAAAGAGGACGCTCCTTGTGGGGGGTGCTGCTGGCTTCATGGGAGACGATTCCCCACCTCTGACCAACTTCAGAATTGTTTACCACTGGAGCAAGTGCCCTGATAGGGTTTTCCTCTGTATAACTGGTGGGTTCTGGTATTTTTTCTTTTTCCTTTTTTGGTTCAAGGTAGATTTTATTCCTCTTTTTTGTATTTATAGGTATAAGCATGGTAATAATTCATTCATATAAATACATCTATGCGAAGGGAAGAACTTTTTTTCTGTTTTATTTTTTATAATTTTATTTATTTTAATTTTTGAATTTTATTTTTTATACAGCACGTTCTTATTGGTTATGTATTTTAAACTTATATGTGTATACATGTCAATCCCAGTCTCCCAATTCATCCCACCCCCACCCCCACCATGGCTTTCCCCCCTTGGTGTCCATACGTTTGTTCTGTACATCTGTGTCTCTATTTCTGCCCTGCAAACCAGTTCATCTGTACCATTTTTCTAGGTTCCACATATATGCATTAATATACAATATTTGTTTTTCTCTTTCTGACTTACTTCACTCTGTATGACAGTCTCTAGATCCACCGACGTCTCTACAAACGACCCAATTTCATTCCTTCTTATGGCTGAGTAATATTCCATTTTATATATGTACCACATCTTTATCCATTTGTCTGTCTGTGGGCATTTAGGTTGCTTCCATGACCTGGCTATTGTAAATAGTGCTGCAATGAACATTGTGGTGAACGTGTTTTTTTGATTTATGGTTCTCTCTGGGTATATGCTCAGTAGTGGGATTGCTGGATCATATGGTAATTCTATTTTTAGTTCTTTAAGGAACCTCCGTACTGTTCTCCATAGTAACTGTATCAATTTACATTCCCACCAATAGTGGAAGAGGGTTCCTTTTCTCCACACCCTCTCCAGCATTTGTTGTTTGTAGATTTTCTGATGATGCCCGTTCTAACAGGTGTGAGGTGATACCTCATTGTAGTTTTGATTTGCATTTCTCTAATAATTAGTGATGTTGAGCAGCTTTTCATGTGCTTCTTGGCCATCTGTCTTCTTGGAAGAAATGTCTATTTAGATCTTCTGCCCATTTTTGTATTGGGTCATTTTTTTTTAATATTGAGCTGCATGAGCTGTTTGTATATATTGGAGATTAATCCTTTGTCCATTGATTCATTTGCAAGTATTTTCTCCCATTCTGAGGGTTGTCTTTTCATCTTGTTTGTAGTTTCCTTTGTTTTGCAAAAGTTTTTATGTTTCATTAGGTCCAATTTGTTTATTTTTCTTTTTTATTGCATTACTCTAGGAGGTGGATCAAGAAAGATCTTGCTGTGATTTATGTCAGAGTATTCTTCCTATGTTTTCCTCTAAGAGTTTTACGCTGTCCGGTCTTACATTAAGGTCTCTAATTCATTTTGAATTTATTTTTGTGTATGGTGTTAGGGAGTGTTCTAATTTCATTCTTTTACAAGTAGCTGTACATTTTCCCCAGCACCACTGATTGAAGAGACTGTCTTTTCTCCATTGTATAGTCTTGTCTGGTTTGTCATAGATTAGTTGACCATAGGTGTGTAGGTTTATCTCTGTGCTTTCTTTTTTTCTTTTTCCTTTTACATCTTTATTGGAGTATAATTGCTTTACAATGGAGTGTTAGTTTCTGCTGTATAACAAAATGAATCAGCTATACATATACATATATCACCATATCCCCTCCCTCTTGCATCTCCCTCTCACTCTCTGTATCCCACCCCTTTAGGTGGTCACAAAGCACTGAGCTGATCTCCCTGTGCTATGTGGCTGCTTCCCAGTAGCTATTGATGTTACATTTGGTAATGTCTATATGTCTATGGCACTCTCTCACTTCGTCCCAGCTTACCCTTCCGCCTCCCCGTGTCCTCAAGTCGTTTCTCTACGTCTGTGTCCTTAATCCTGTCCTGCCCCTAGGTTCTTCTTAAACGTTTTTTTTCTTTAGATTCCATATGTCTATGTTAGCATATGGTATTTGTTTTTCTCTTTCTGACTTACTTCACTGTGTAGGACAGACTGTAAGTCCATCCACCTCACTACAAATAACTCAGTTTTGTTTCTTTTTATGGTTGAGTAATATTTCATTGTATATATGTGCCAGATCTTCTTTATCCATTCATCTGTCGATGGACACTTAGGTTGCTTCCATGTCCTGGCTATTGTAAATAGAGCTGCAATGAACACTGTGGTACATGACTCTTTTTGAATTATGGTTTTCTCAGGGTAAATGCCCAGTAGTTGGATTGCTGGGTCGTATGGTAGTTCTATTTTTAGTTTTTTAAGGAACCTCCATACTGTTCTCCCTAGTGGCTATATCAATTTACATTCCCACCAATAGTGCAAGAGGGTTCCATTTTCTCCAATAAATGCCTCTCTAGCACTTATTGTTTGTAGATTTTTTGATGATTGCCATTCTGACTGCTGTGAGGTGATATCTCACTGTAGTTTTGATTTGCATTTCTCTAATGATTAGTGATGTTCAGCATCCTTTCATGTGTTTGTTGGCAATCTGTATATCTTCTTTGGAGAAATGTCTATTTAGGTGTTCTGCCCATTTTTGGATTGGGTTGTTTGTTTTTGTGATATTAAGCTACACGAGCAGCTTGTAAATTTTGGAGATTAATCCTTTGTCATTTGCTTCATTTGAAAATATTTTCTCCCATTCTGAGGGTTGTCTTTTCATCTTGTTTATGTTTTCTTTTGCTGTGCAAAAGCTTTTAAATTTCATTAGGTCCCATTTGTTTATTTTGGTTTTTATTTCCATTTCTCTAGGAGGTGGGTCAAAAAGGATCTTGCTGTGATTTATGTCATAGTGTTCTGCCTATGTTTTCCTCTAAGAGTTTGATAGTGTCTGGTCTTACATTTAGGTCTCTAATCCATTTTGAGTTTATTTTTGTTGTTATGGAGTATTCTAATTTCATTCTTTTACATGTACCTGTCCCGTTTTCCCAGCACCACTTACTGAAGAGACTGTCTTTTCTCCATTGTATATCCTTGCCTCCTTTGTCATAGATGAGTTAGCTGTAGGTACGTAGGTTTATCTCTGGGCTTTCTATCCTGTTCCATTGATCTATATTTCTGTTTTTGTGCCAGTACCATATAGTCTTGATTACTGTAGCTTTGTAGTATAGTCTGAAGTCAGGAAGTCTGATTCCTCCAGCTCTTTTATTTCCCTCAAGACTGCTTTGGCTATTCGGGGTCTTTTCTCTCTCCATACAAATTTTAAGATTTTTTTGTTTTAGTTCTGTAGAAAATGCCACTGGTAATTTGATAGGGATTGCATTGAATCTGTAAATTGCTTTGGGTAGTATAGTCATTTTCACAATATTGATTCTTCGAATCCAAGGACATGGTTTATACCTCCATCTGTTTATATCATCTTTGATTTCTTTCAGCAGTGTCTTATAGTTTACTGAGTACAGGTCTTTTACCTCCTTAGGTAGGTTCATTCCTACGTATTTTATTTTCTTTTTTTGCAGTGGTGAATGTGATTGTTTCCTTAATTTCTCTTTCTGATCTTTCATTGTTAGTGTATAGGAATGCAAGAGGTTTCTGTGCATTAATTTTGTATCCTGCAACTTTACCAAATTCATTGATTAGCTCTAGTAGTTTTCTGGTGGCATCTTTAGGTTTCACTATGTATAGTATCGTGTCATTTGCAAACAGTGACAATTTTACTTCTTCTTTTCCAATTTGTATTCCTTTTATTTCTTTTTCTTCTGATTGCTGTGTCTAGGACTTCCAAAACTATGTTGAATAATAGTGGTGAGAGTGGACATCCTTGTCTTGTTCCTGATCTTAGAGGAAATGCTTTTAGTTTTTCATCATTGAGAATGATGTTTGCTGTGGATTTGTCATGTATGGCCTTTATTATGTTGAGGTAGATACCCTCTATACCCACTTTTTGGAGACTTTTTATCATAAATTGGTGTTGAATTTTGTCCAAAGCTTTTCCTGCTTCTATTGGGATGATCATATTTTTATTCTACAATTTGTTAATATGGTGTATCACATTGATTGATTTGTGTATATTGAAGAATCCTTGCATCCCTGGGGTAAACCCCACCTGATCATGGTGTATGATCCTTTTAATGTGTTGTTCAATTCTGTTTCCTAGTATTTTGTTGAGGATTTTTACATCTATATTCATCAGTGATACTGGTCTCTAATTTTCTTTTTCTGTAGTATCTTTGTCTGGTTTTGATATCAGGGTGATGGTGGCCTCATAGAATGAGTTTGGGAGTGTTCCTTCCCCTGCAAATTTATGAAGAGTTTGAGAAGGTTGGGTCTTCGGTCTTCTCTAAATGTTTCACAGAATTCACCTCTGATGCCCTCTGGTTCTGGAGTTTTGTTTGTTGGAAGATATTTAATCACAATTTCAATTTCATTACTTGTGATTGGTCTGTTCATATTTTCTATTTCTTCCTGGTTCAGTCTTGGAAGGTTATATATTTCTAAGAATTTGCCCATTTCTTCCAGGTTGTCCATTTTATTGGCATAGAGTTGCTTGTAGTAATCTCTTAGGATGCTTTATATTTCTGTGGTGTCTGGTGCAACTTCTCCTTTTTCATGTCTAATTTTATTGATTTGAGTCCTCTCCCTCCTTTTCTTTTCTTTTTTTTTCTTTGGTGGTACGCGGGCCTCTCACTGTTTTGGCCTCTCGCATTGATCAGCACAGGCTCTGGATGCGTAGGCTCAGCAGCCATGGCTCATGGGCCCAGCCGCTCCGCAGCATGTGGTATCTTCCCAGACTGGGGCACGAACCCGTGTCCCCTGTATCGGCAGGTGCACTCTCAACCACTGTGCCACCAGGGAAGCCCTCTCTGTCTTTTTCTTGAGTCTGGCTAAAGGTTTATCATTTCTGTTTATCTTCTCAAAGAACAACCTTTTAGTTTTATTGATCTTTGCTATTGTTTTCTTTGTTTCTATTTCATTTATTTCTGCTCTGATTTTTATTTCTTTCCTTCTACTAATTTTGGGTTTTGTTCTTCTTTCTCTAGTTCCTTTAGCTGTAAGGTTAGATTGTTTATTTGAGATTTTTCTTGTTTCTTGAGGTAGGCTTGTATTGCTATAATCTTCCCTCTTGTACTGCTTTTGCTGCATCCCATGGGTTCTGGATCATCATGTTTTTGTTGTCATTTATCTCTAGGTATTTTTTGATTTCCTCTTTTATTTCTTCAGTGATCTCTTGGTTATTTAATAACGTATTGTTTAGCCTCCATGTGTTTGTGTTTTTTAGTTTTTTTCCCTGTAATTGATTTCTAGTTTCATAGCCTTGTGGTCGGAACAGATGCTTGATATGATTTCAGTTTTCTTAAATTTACTGAGGCTTTATTCATGACCCAAGATGTGATCTATCCTGGAGAATGTTCTGTGTGCAGTTGAGAAGAACATGTAATCTGCTGTTTTAGGATGGAATGTCCTATAAATATCAATTAAAACTATTTGGTCTATTCTGTCATTTAAAGCTTGTGTTTCTTTATTAATTTTCTGTCTGGATGATCTCCATTGGTGTAAGTAAAGTGTTAAAGTCCCCTGCTATTATTGTGTTACTGTTGATTTCCTCTTTTCCAGCTGTTAGCAGTTGCCTTATGTATTGAGGTGCTCCTATGTTCGGTACATATATATTTGTAATTGTTATATCTTCTTCTTGGATTGATCCCTTGATCATTATGTAGTGTCTTTCCTTGTCTCTTGTAACATTCTTTATTTTAAAGTCTGCTTCATCTGATATGAGTATTGCTACTCCAGCTTTCTTTTGATTTCCATTTGCATGGAATATCCTTTTCTATCCCTTCATTTTTAGTCTGTATGTGTCCTTAGGTCAGAAATGGGTCTCTTATAGACAGCATATATATGGATCTTGTTTTTGTGTCCATTCAGCAAACCTGTGTCTTTTGGTGGAGCATTTAATCCATTCACATTTAAGGTAAATATCGATATGTATGCTCTTATTACTATTTTCTTAATTGTTATGGGTTTGTTTTTGTAGATCCTTTTCTTGTATTTCCGACTTAGAGAGGTTCCTTTAGCATTTGTTGTAGAGCTGGTTTGGTGGCGCCGAGTTCTCTTAGGTTTTGCTTGTCTGTAAAGGTTTTAATTTCTCCATCGAATCTGAATGAGATCCTTGCTGGGTAGTGTTCTCTTGGTTGTAGGTTCTTCCCTTTCATCACTTTAAATATATCATGCCACTCCCTTCTGGATTGTAGAGTTTCTGCTGAGAAATCAGCTGTTAACCTTATGGGAGTTCCGTTGTATGTTATTTGTCATTTTTCCCTTGTTGCTTTCAATAATTTTTCTTTGTCTTTAATTTTTGTCAACTTGATTAGTATGTGTCTCAGCATTTTTCTCCTTGGGTTTATCCTGCCTGGGACTCTCTGTGCTTCCTGGACTTGGGTGGCTATTTCCTTTCCCATGCTTGGGAAGTTTTTGACTATAATCTCTTCAAATATTTTCTCGGGTCCTTTCTCTCTCTTCTCCTTCTGGGACCCCTATAATGCAAATGTTATTGCATTTAATGTTATCCCAGAGGTCTCTTAGGCTGTCTTCATTTCTTTTCATTCTTTTTTCTTTATTCTCTTCTGCAGAGCAGTGAATCCCACCTTTGTGTCTTCCAGGTCACTTATCCATTCTTCTGCCTCAGTTATCCTGCTATTGATTCCTTCTAGTGTATTATTTATTTATTTATTTTTGCGGTACACAGGCCTCTAACTGTTGTGACCTCTCCTGTTGTGGAGAACAGGCTCCAGATGCACAGGCTCAGCGGCCATGGCTCATGGGCCCAGCTGCTCCATGGCACGTGGGATCTTCCCAGACTGGGGCACGAACCCGTGTCCCCTGCATCAGCTGGTGGACTCTCAACCACTGCACCACCAGGGAAGCCCTCTAGTGTATTTTTCATTTCAGTTATTGTATTGTTCATCTCTGTTTGTTTGTTCTTTAATTCTTCTAGGTCTTTGTTAAGCATTTCTTGCGTCTTCTTGATCTTTGCCTCCGTTCTTTTTCCAAGGTCTTGGATCATCTTCACTATCATTATTCTGAATTCTTTTTCTGGAAGGTTGCTTATCTCCACCTCATTTAGTTGTTTTTCTGGGGTTTTATCTTGTTCCTTCATCTGGTACAAAGTCCTCTGCCTTTTCATTTTGTTTGTCTTTCTGTGAATGTGGTTTTCTTTCCACAGGCTGCAGAATTGTAGTTCTTCTTGCTTCTGCTGTCTGCCCTCTGGTGGATGAGTCTATCTTAGAGGCTTATGCAACCTTCCTGATATGAGAGACTGGTGGTGGTTAGAGCTGGGTGTTGCTCTGGTGGGCAGAGCTCAGTAAAACTTTAATCTGCTTGTCTGCTGATACATGGGGCTGAGTTCCCTCTCTGTTGGTTGTTTGGCCTGAGGCGACCCAGCACTGGAGCCTACCTGGGTATTTGGTGGGGCTAATGGTGGACTCTGGGAGGGCTCATGTCAAGGAAGACTTCCCAGAACTTCTGCTGCCAGTGTCCTTGTCCCCACGGTGAACCACAGCCACCCCCCGCCTCTGCAGGAGACCCTCTAAAACTAGCAGGTAGGTCTGCTCAAGTCTCCTATGGGGTCACTGCTCCTTCCCTCGGGTCCTGATGTGCACACTACTATTGTGTGCCCTCCAAGAGTGGAGTCTCTGTTGTGACTCTATGTCTCTGAGTGGAGTTGAGACTCTGAGACTCTGAGTGGAGTCTCATAGACTCTGGTCCTGTGAAGCTTTGATGCTTTGTGGTTGTGGAAATACTATAGGAGATGGTCCACAGCAGGTGTAGCTAATGCTGTCACTGGAGGTGGTGAAGCCAAAGATCTGCAGTTCAGACTAAAGGTGCTGATGTATATACAGGACAAAACCATCTCATGTGAATGTAGTTCAGGCACGTTTAACATAAATAGAGTCATGTTAATGCCTATCATCTTCTATCTTGTGTCTCCCCTCAGGGACCCCCTCCTCAGTTCCTGAGGCTCCTGTAACTCATGTACAGGCGAACGGAGAGTGGGCTCTGTCCAGTCTGAGCCCTGAGTTACCCTGTGTGTATCTTAGGATACTTTGTATTTCTGTGGTGTCTGTTGTAACATCATCATTTTCATTTCTGATTTATTTGGGCCCTCTCTTTTTAAAAAAACATACTACTATTGTCTTTTATTCTTTACAGAAGCTTAATAAATGTTTGATCTACTACCCTTACTCTATGTATACTTTTTGCAGTGAGATTTTTACTTTTGTTTGTTTTCTTGTTACTATCAATAATTACTGAGACTTCTTTTAAGCTTAAGTAAATTCCTTCAACATTGCATATAAGGCTGGTTTATTAGTGATGAACTCTTTTAGATTTTGCTAGTCTGGGAAACTGTTGATCTCTCCTTCAATTCTTCTTTTTTTTCCCCATAAATTTATTTATTTTTGGCTGCGTTAGGTCTTCATTGCCGTGTGTGGGGTTTTCTCTAGTTGTGGCAAGTGGAGGCTACTCTTCGTTGTGGTGCACGGGCTTCTTATTGCGGTGGCTCTTCTTCTTGTGGAACATGGGCTCTAGGTGCTCAGGCTTCAGTAGTTGTGGCTCGCAGGCTCAGTAGTTGTGGCTCATGGGCTCTAGAGCACAGGTTCAGTAGTTGTGGCACACAGGCTTAGTTGCTCTGTGGCATGTGGGATCTTCCTGGATCAGGGCTCGAACCTGTGTCCCGTGCATTGGCAGGCAGATTCTCAACCACTGTGCCATCAGGGAAACCCTCTCCTTCAATTCTGAATCATAATCTTGCTAGTAGAGTATTCCTATTGTAAACTTTTTCTTTTTAGCCCATTGAATATATCCTATCATTCCTTCCTAGTCTGCAAATTCTGCTGAGAAGTCATCTGACAGTCTTATGGGAATACCTTGAACATAACTAGACCCTTTTATTTCACTGATTCTGTGATCCCTCTTTAAATTTTTAAATTTTTGGCACTTTATAATATGTCTTGGTGTGGACCTGTTTGTCTTCATCTTGTTTGGGACTCTGTGTTTCCTGGACCTGGATGTGTGTTTCCTTCCCTAGGTTAGGAAAATTACCAGTTACTATATTCTCTAACAAATTTTCTGCCCATTTGTCTCTTCTCCTTGTTCTGGGACCCCTGTAATGCTCATGTTAATATTCTTGATGTTGTCTCAGAGGTCCCTTTACCTATGGTCTTAATTGTTTTTTCTTTGTGCTATTCAGTTTGGGTGATTTTCACTACTCTGTTTTCCATTTCACTGATCTGTTCTTCTGTATCATATAATATAATGTGGCTTCTCTCGTGTGTGTGTGTGTGTGTGTGTGTGTGTGTGTGTGTGTGTGTGTGTTTTAATCTCTTTTATTGTATTGTTCACTGTTTGGTTCTTTTTGACATGTAATTACTCTTTGTTGAAATTCTCACTATGTCCATCTATTCTCCTGACTTGGGTGAGCATCTTTATAATCATTACTGTGAACACTTTTTTTATTGGGTAGAATGCTTATCCCTGTTTTATTCAGTTCTTTTCCTGATGTCGTGTCTTGTTACTTCATTTGTAACATATTCCTCTATTTCCTTATGTTTCCTAATTCTCTGTGCATTTCTATTCATTAGGTTCAGGTTGTTACATTCCCGGGTCTCAGAGAAGTGGCTTTATATAGGAGATGACTCATAGGGTCCACCCAGGAGCACATTGTCCTCTGACAGCAGAGCCACATGCTCCAGGGGTGTCCCCTTGTGTGGGCTGCACACACCTTTCTCTTACGGCAGGGCCAACTGCTGTAGACAAGCTGGTAGGCGGTGTTGGACCCTGGCCTAAATGGCTGTGAGCCCCTGTATGTGATTGCCATGGGTGTGCTGATAGCCCAGGCAGCCCTCCATTATGGGTGGCTGTGTGGTGCTCCAGGTGCACAGGCGGACAAGGTAGGCCCCCAGTGTGTCTGGTTGTGAAGTCTTCTGGTGCAGGAGTGCTATGGGCATGGTGGTAAATGGGGAAGGCCCCTGATTCTAATCAGTTCCAGGGAAGACTCTAAAATGTTGCTTGCCGATGTCTCAGTTCCTAGTGGGAGTCCCAGCTGCCTCTTGCCTTTCCAAGAAGCTCTCTGAGATTAGCAAGTGGGTCTGATACACGTGTGTTTCACACTATTGGCTCTGCACAGGGGCTGAGAACATGTGAGATTTGTGTGTGCCCTATGAGAGCAAAGTCTCAGTTTTCTTTAGTCTCCAGCTTTCCTGAAAATAAGCCCTGCAGGTTTTCAAAGCCAGACCTGCTGTGTTCTTTTCTTCCAGTGCAGGAACCCTGGGCTGAGCAGCCTGATGCCAGGCTCAGACCCTTCCCTCCATGTGGAGGACCCATGCAATTGTGATATCTTCCAGCTGTGGGTCACTGTGCTCCACGTGTGGGTTCCAATTAGACTGTGTTTCCAGTCCTCCTACCTGCCTGTGATTTATCCTTCCTTATATCTTTAGTTGTGGAAAACCTTCCCTGCTAGTCTTCAGAGATAATTTCCCTGTAAGTTGTTGTAATTTGGGTGTGTTTGTGGCAGGAGGGGAGCTCAGTATCTTCCTACTCTATCATCTTGATCCCCTCTCAAGATTCTTTGAAAATATATACATTTATTACTGTAAACATAACTCTTTGAATTGCAGTCTTGTTCCTGTATTCCATAAATTTAGGTACTTTGTGTTTCCAATTTTGTTTGCTTTAAGATTTCTTTTAAATTTCCCTTTTGATTTATTTCTGTATGCATTGGCTATTCAGGAGCTTATTGTTCAATTTCTAAGTGTTCTTGAATTTTCAATTATTCTTTTTAATATTGAATTTCAGTTTCATACCATTGTGGTTGGAAATGATCCTTGATATGATTTCAATATTCTTGGATTTTTGAAGATTTGTTTTGTGGCTTAACATAGGATCTACCCTAGGCAATGTTCTATGTGTACTTAAGAACAATGGAAAGTTTGCTGCTGTTGAGTGGAATATATTGTAGATGTATGTTAGGTTCATTTGATATCAAGTGTGTGTTCAAGTTCAGTGTTTCCTGATTGATATTGGGTCCAGATGATCTATACAGTGTTGAAAGTTGGGTATTGATGTTTCTTACCATTATTTTACTTCTGCACATTTTCCCCTTCACGTGGGTTAATATATTCTTTATATGTTGAGAGGCTCCGAAGCTGGATACATACATATTTATAATTGTCATGATTTCTTGATGAATTAATCCATTTATCATTATATGATAACCTTCTTTCCTTTGAGAGGTTTGACTTCAAGTCTTTTTTACCTGATAATAGACTAGTCAGGCAAGTATCATTTTCATGGAGTATTTTTTTTCCAATCATTCAATTTTATGCTATATATGGATTACAAGTTAACATGAATCTTTTGTACACAGTATAATTGAACTTACTTTAATCCATTCAGCCACCCTATGGATTATTTAAATTGAAGTATAGTTGATTTACAATATTACATTAGTCTCAGGGGTACAACATATGGATTGAATATTTTTATAGATCGTGCTCCACTAAAGTGATTACAAAATAATGGCTATATTTCCCTGTGTTGTACTATATATCCTTGTTTGTTTATTTCATACAGAGGGGTATTGGATTTAGAGAAACAAACTACTGTCTTTCCCTCCCCGCTTCACTCGCCCCACCAGTAACCACTAATTTGTTCTCTGTGAGTCTATTTCTATATTGTTATATACATTCCTTTCTTGCATTTTTAGATTCTACAGAGAACATAGAGTATTTGTCTTTCTCTAACTTATTTAAGTAGGTATAAATATTCTAGGCCTATCCACATTGTTGCAAGTGGCAGAATTTGATCCTTTTTAATGGCTGAGCAATAGTCTGTTGTGTATACATACCACACCTTCTTTAACCGCTCATCTATTGATGGACATTTAGTTTACTTCCATATGTTGGCAATTGGAAATAATGCGGCTATGAACATTGGGATGCATGTATCTTGTCAAATTGGTGTCTTCATTTTCTTAGGACATATACCAAGCAGTGGAATTATTGGCTAATATGATAGTTCTACTTTTAGCTTTTCTCAGGACCTCCATATTCTTTTCATAGTGGATGTACCAATTTACAATCCCACCAACAGTGTACTAGGATTCCCTTCTCCATGTCATGAACAACATTTCATATTCGTAGACTTTGGAATAATAGCCACGTTGAGAGGTGTGAGGTGACATCTCATTATGGGTTTTCTTGTGGGTCATTCATTAAATTTAGTTTACAAAAGAAGGTGATAGGCTGGATGTGATCTCCAGGTTTAGTTTGCTAATGCCTGGTATAGGTTAATTTGAGGAGAATTAATATCTTTACAATGTTAGTTATTGCTTACATTTTTCAGGTTGACATTTAATGATTGGTAACAGATTTAAAAATTTTTCTCCCTGAAGGATATCTGAAGTCTGTTGGTTTGTTTCTGTTTTATAAATTTATTCATTTCTATCATTTTCTAGACTCCACTATAAGTGATATCATATGATATTTGTCTTTTTCTATCTGACTTACTTCACTTAGAATGAAATAATGCCATTTGCAGCAACAGGAATGGACCTAGAGATGATCATGCTTTTTCTTTTCTGAGTAATATTTGATTGTGTACATATACCACTTTTTCATTATCCATTCATCTGTTGATGGACATTTTGGTTGCCTCCATGTCTTGGCTATTGTAAATAGTGCTGCAGTGCATGTTTGGGTTTGGGTGCATTTGTCTTTTTGAATTCTGGCTTTTTGCAGATGTACGCCCAGAAGTAGGACTGCTGGATGATATGGTACCTCTATTTTTACTTTTTAAAGGCATCCCCATACTGTGCTTTATAGTGGCTGTTACCAGCTTACATCTCACCAACAGCATAGGAAGGTTCCCTTTTCTCCATGTCCTCTCCAGCATTTATGGTTTGTAAACTCTTTGATGATGGCCATTCTGACTGTGCGAGGTGATACCTTGTTTTAGTTTTGATTTGCATGTGTCTAATCATTTGAGGTGCTGAGCATCTTTGCGTGTGTTTTATTTAAACACTGTGAGAAAAAGTTACAGTTGACATTGGCTTTTTGAAAGTCTGACTATTTTGAATTTTTGTTTGATAACTACCACAGGACATTTGTTAAGGGCAGGTGTCATTTACACCCTGGCAGTCCTTGTGAATATTAAGTGCCCATAAGCACATGTTTTAAAGTTGCTGTTGTGGAAATGGGCACAGGCAGTAGGATTTCCTTCATGCTCCTCTCTGGTTACTTGGGTAACCAGACCCACTGTGGAAGACGGGCTCCTGGATTGTAAATTAGTGTGGGCTGTGGCAGAACAAACACCCAAAATCTTCTGTTTTGTTACTTCTTGTCTTTGTTTTAATTTAATTTTTCTTTTTTATTGGAGTAAAGTTGATTTAAAATATTCTGTTTGTGGTAGGCGTACAGAATCTTGTTCAGTTATGTATATTCATATGTCTATTCATCTTCAGATTCTTTTCCCATATAGGTTATTAGAGAGTGTTGAGCAGACTTCCCTTTGTTATACAGTAGGTCCTTGTTGATAATCTATTTTATATGTATTAGTGTGTAAATATTTTTCCCAGCCTCCTAATTTATTCCTTCCATCCACCTTTCTCATTGGGTAACTATAAGTTTGTTTTCTAAGTCTGTGAGTCTGTTTCTCTCTCTTTTATTTTTTTGGCTGTACTGTGAGGCATGCGTGATATTAGTTCTCCCAACACCAGGGATTGAACCCATGCCCCCTGAAGTGGAAGCTCGGATTCTTAACCATTGGACCACCTGGAAAGTCCCTGGTTCTCTCTTGTAAATTAGTTCATTGGTATCAATTTTTAAATTTCAGCTATAAGTAGTATCATATGATATTTGACTTTCTCTTTCTGACTTACTTCACTTAGTATAATTATCTCTAATTCTATCCATGATGCTGCAAATGGCATTCCTTCATTCTTTTTCATTTCTGAGTAATATTTCACTGTACCACTTCTTTATCTATCCATCTCCTGATGGATATTTTGGTTGCTTCCATGTCTTCGACATTGTAAATTGTGCTGCGGTACACATATGGGTGCATGTGTGTTTTCCAATTCTGGTTTTCTCCTGTTATACGCCTGGGAGTGGGACTGCTGGATCATATGGTACCTCTAATTTTACCTTGTAAAGGCACCTCCATACTGTTATTTATAGTGGCTGTTACCACGTTAGATCCCAACAGCAGCATAGGAGGGTTCCCTTTTTTCTACAACCTTTCAAGCATTTATTGTTTGTAGACTTTTCGATGATGGCTCTTCTTACTCATGTGAAGTGATCCCTTATTGTAGCTTTGATTTCCATGATGCTAATAATACAGGAATTAGAGCATCTTTTCAAGTGCTTTTCTTTTAAACAGTGTAAAATTTACCTATTGAAATAGGATCTTGAAAGTCTGTTCCTTTGGAATTTATTTTCCTTACCTACCCCTGGACATTTCCTGATTGTGGGTTTCATTTACAGCCCAACAGTCCTTGTGAATATTAAGTACCCATAAGCATTGTTTTTAAAGTTGCAGTTGCAGGAAAGGGCAACAAGGCAGCGGAATTTATTCATACTCAACTTGATTCCTAGGGAAAACATAGGCTTAGTGGAATTCCTCTTCCTAGGTTGTAAATTGGAGTGTAAAGTGCCAAGACAAATACCCAAAATCTTGTGTCACATTACTTCTTGTTTAATTTAATTTTTATTTCCTATCAGAGTAAATTTGATTACAATGTTGTGTTTGTTCTAGGTGTACAGAATCTGGTTCATTCATACGTATACATATATCTAATCAGGTTTAGATTCTTTCCCATGTTGGTTATTAGAGAGAGTTGAGTAGACCTCCCTTGGCATCCAGTAGGTCCTTCTTGATTATATATTTTATATGAATTATTAAATGCATGTTAACCCCAACATCCTAATTTTTTCCCATTCCTTTCACCTTTTTCAAAGTCTGTATGGGTCTTTCTTAGTGGAAATATGTTCATGGGTATCAATTTTTAGATAACACTAGTAAATGATATCATCGGATATTTGTCTTTCTTTTTGTGACTTACTTTACATAGTATGATTACCCCTAGGTTCATCAGTGGTGCTGCAAAAGGCATTGTTTCATCTTTTCCATGGCTAATATTCGATTGTGTACATGTACCACTTCTTTGTCCATTTATCTGTACTTGGACGTTTTGCTTGCATCCATGTCTGGCTATTGTAAGTATCACTGAAGAGCACTTTTGGGTACCTGTGTCTCTCTGAATTCTGGTGTTCTTGGGTTACAGGCCCATTAGTGGTTTGCCAGGATCACATATTAGCTCAATTGTTACCTTTTAAAGGCACCTTCATTCTGTTCTGATTAGTGGCTGTTACCAGTTTACATCCCAGCAACAGCATAGGAGTGTATCCATTCTCTGAAACCCATTCAGCATTTATTGTTTGCAGACATTTTTTTCTGATGGCCATTCAGACTATTGTGAGGTGATACCTTTTTGTAGTTTAAATTTGCATGTCCCTAATAATTCTTGATATTGAACATTTTTTCATGTCCTTTAAAAAAAACAACACTGTGAGGAAATTTACCTCTTGAAATTGTCTTCTCCAGATTTTCTACTGTTGTGCATATTAATGTCCATTCCTGACCGCAGGATATATTTGGAGGGCAGGTGTCATTTAATGCCCTGCAGTCTTTGTGAATATTAAGTGACAAATAGCACTGGGATTAAAGCTGCTGTTGTGGGAATTGGCCACAAATCGGCAGATTTCTACATTCCCAGCTTTGGTTACAAGGGCAGGAGAGCCTTCCGGGAAGTTGTGTTTCTAGGTTGCAAATTGTAGTGGAATGTTCCAGGACAAACTCCCAAAAGCTTATGTTTCCTACTTTGTTTTTTAAATTTATTTTATGTTTTTTTTTATCAGAGTAAAATTTTTAAAACTATACCCTTACTCTATCTACAATTTCCCCTTTCTTCTTTGCCTTTAATATTATTTATTTATTTATTTATTTATGGCTGTGTTGGGTCTTCATTTCTGTGTGAGGGCTTTCTCTAGTTGTGGCAAGTGGGGGCCACTCTTCATCGTGGTGCGCAGGCCTCTCACTATCGCGGCCTCTCTTGCTGCGGAGCACAGGCTCCAGACGTGCAGGATCAGTAGTTGTGGCTCACGGGCCAAGTTGCTCTGTGGCATATGGGATCCTCCAAGACCAGGGCTCGAACACGCGTCCCCTGCATTGGCAGGGAGATTCTCAACCACTGTGCCACCAGGGAAGCCCTATTGGAGTAAATTTTATTAAAGTGTTGTGATCATCTGGGTGTACCGATTCTGATCAATTTTTATACATATATCTGTTCATGTTTGGATCCTGTTACCAAGTAGGTTATTACAGAGTGTTGAGTAGACCTCCCTTGGTATTGGTAGGTGTTTGGTGATTATATAATTTATATGTATTAGTGATTATATAATTTATATATTTTATATGTTATAAGTTTATATACATATAACATACATTAGTGTATGTATGTTAACCCCATAATTCTAATTTATCCATCCTCCCACCTTTCATTTTGGTTAACCGTTAGTTTGTTTTATACGTCTCTGAGTGTCTTTTCCTTTGGAAATATGTTCATTGGTAGGAATCTTAAGATAACATCTATAAATTATATCATAGGATATATATCATACACCTTTTTTTTTGAGGTACGTGGGCCTCTCACTGTTGCGGTCTCTCCCATTGCGGAGCACAGGCTCTGGACGCACAGACTCAATGGCCATGGCTCACGGGCCCAGCCGCTCCGCAGCATGTGGGATCTTCCCGGACCAGGGCACGAACCCATGTCCCCTGCATCGGCAGGCAGACTCTCAATCACTGCACCACCAGGGGAGCCCTATATCATACACTTTTGACTTAACGTAATATGATTATTTCTAGACTCACCTGTAGTCATGAAAATGGCATTGTTCATTTTTTTCTAAAGCTAATCTTCCATTAGGTACATGTACCACTTATTATTTGTCCATTCATCTGTTGATTGACATTTTGGCTGCTTCCATGTCTTGGCTATTTTGAATATTGCTACAGTACAGCTTTGTCAGCCTGTGTCTTCTTGATTCGGCTCTTAGGTGATAAGGCTCAGTGGTGGGTATGCTGGATCAAATGGCATCTCAATTGTTACTTTTAGACGCAGCTCCTTTCTGTTCTCATTACTGGCTCTTACCATTTTACATCTCACCAGCAGCTAGAGGGTACACAGTTCTCTAAAACCCCTTCAGCACTTGTTGTTTGTAGACATTTTGCTGATGGTCATTCGACTGATGTTAGTCGAAACCTTTTCATAGATTAGATTTGCATGAGTCTAATAATTCCTGATGTTGAGCTTTTATCCATTTTCCTTTTTTAAAAAAAAGAGTGTGTAAAACTTACCTCTTCATACTATCTTTTTGAAAAATTGGCCAGTTGTGAACGTTTTTTGGCCATTCCCTACCTCAAGACATTTTTTTGAGTGCAGGTGTCCTTTACAGCCCTGAGTCCTTGTGAATGTTAAGTGACCGTTAGCTGTGGGTTTAAAGCCGCTCTTGCGGGAAACGGCCACAAGCTGGCACCATTTCTACATTTCCAACTCTGGGTTTTTGGGCAACAGAGCCTTCCTGGAAATCGTGTTAGTAGGCTGCAAGTTTGAGTGAAATGTGCCAGGGCAAACCCCCAAGAGCTTATATCTCCTTACTTCTTGTTTGTCTTTTAAATTTAATTTTTATTTATTATCAGAGCAAATTTGATAAAAATGTTTGTTTTAGGTGTACAGAATCTGATTCATTATATCTATGTATCTAACTATTCATCTTTGGGTCCTTTCCCATATAGGTTATTACAGAGTGTTGAGTACACCTCACTTGGTATTCCATAGGTATTCTGTGATATATATTTCATATGTATTAGTACATGTCTGTTAACCCCCATATCCTAATTCATCCATTCCATACACTTTTCCATTTGGTTAAACATAATTTTGTTTTCTTAATCCATGTGTGTCCTTCTCTTGGAAATAATTTCATGGGTATCAATTTTTAGGCAACACCTATAAGTGATGTCATAAGGATATCTGTTTTTTGGTTTCTTCCTTACTTCAAATTGGGTGTTTATCTGTAGGTCCTTCTATGGTGGTGCAAACGGCACTGTTTCATTCTTTTCAATGGCTAATATTCCATGTGTACATGGGCCACTTATTCGTTGTGCATTTTTCCGTTGATGGAAATTTTGATTTCTTCCAAGTCTTGGCTATGTTAAATGTTGATGCAGTGCAGGATTGCCAGCCTGTGGCTTTTTGATTCTGGTCTGCTCAGGTGATAGGCGCATCAAAGTGCCTACCAGATCACGTGGTAGCTCAATTTTTACCTTTAAACGAACCTCCATTATGTTCTCACTACTGGCTGTTAACAGTTTACATCCCTCCAGAAGCTAGAGGGTACACAGTTCTCTAAAAACGCTTCAGCATTTATTCTTTGTAGACTTTTTGCTGATGATCATTCTGACGGCTGTGAGGTGAATGTTTCTGTAGATTGGATTTGCAAGGCTTTATTAAGTGCTAATGTTCATCATTTTTTCACACCCTCTTTTTTAAAAAAAATAAAAACAAGAAGGAAAAGACAAACTGTGTGTAAAATGTGCCTCTTGAAATTGTGTTCTTGAAATGGGGAGGTCTTTTGAATTTCTTGGTCGATTTACAACCTCAGGATGTGTTTTGAGGGCATGTGTCATATACCGGCCTGCAATTGTTTTGAATATTAAGTGACCATTAGCGCTGGGTTTAAAGCTGCTGTTGTGTGAAACGGCCACAAGGCGGTAGCATTTCTCCTTAACAAATCTGGTTACTAGGGCAACAGAGCCTCAATGGAACTCCTGTTCTAGGTTGTAAATTAGAATGGAATGTGCCAGGAAAAAGCCCCTTAAGTTTATGTCTCACTACTTCTTGTGCATTTTAATTTAATTTTTATTTTTTATCAGAGCATGTTTGATTACAATGGTTTCTTTGTTCCGCCTGTGCAAGATGTGGTTCTTTTACACATATACATATATCTATTCTTCTTCAGATGCTTTTCCTATGTAGGTTATCAAACAATGTTGAGTAGCCTTCTCTTGGTATTCCGTAGGTCTTTGGTGAATATATATTTCACCTGTGTTTGTATATCTCTGTTAACCCCAATATCCTAATGTATCCAATCCTCACACCTTTCAATTGGTGAACCATAAGTTTGTTTAATGAATCTGTGATTGCCTTTCTCTGTGGAAATATCTTCACTGGTATCAGTTTTTAGGTAACACCTATAAGTGATATCATAGGATATGTGTCTTTCACTTTCTGACTTACTACCAGTTGCGTGATTACCTCTAGACTCATCTATGGTGCTGCAAATGGCATTGTTTCATTTTCTTCTTTGGCTAATATTCCATCTCTACATGTACCAGTTCTTCTTTGTCCACTCATCTGTTGATGGACTCTTCGGTTGCTTCCATGTCTTGGCTATTGTAATACTGCTGCAATGCAGATTTGCCTGCCAGTGTCTCTCCAATTCTGTCTTCTTATATTATAGGCCCAGGAGTGGGCCTGCTGGGTCATATGGTAGCAAAATGTTTACCTTGTAAAGGCACCTCCATTCTCTTCTTATTAGTGGCTCTTACCAGGTTACGTCCCACTTAAAGTAGAGGGTATGCACTTCTCCATAACCCCTTCAGCATTTATTGTTTGTAGTTTTTTTGCTGATGGTTATTCTGACTGGTTTGAGCTGATACCTCTTTGTGGTTGGATTTGCATGCGTCTCATAATCCCTTGAAATTGAGATTTCAGGTATGTCCTTTTGTTCTTCAAACTGTGAGTACAGCTTACCTCTTCAAATTGTTTTCTTGAAGTATGTGCCACATTTTAAAATATTTTGGCCATTACCTCCCTGAAGACATTTTGAGGGCAGGTTTCATTTACAGCCCTCCAGTATTTCTGCATATGAAGTGACCCTTAGCACAGGTTTTAAAGCTGCTGTTGCAGGTAACGGCCAGAGGGTGGCAGCATTTCTGCTTTCCCCACTCTGGTAACTAGTGAAACAGACCTTCCTGCCAGTGGTGTTCCTCGCTTATAAATTAGAGTGGAATGTGCCCGGATAAACCCCCAAAAGCTGATGTCTCCTTACTTATGGTTGTTTTTTAAATTGAATTTATGTTTTTTATTGGAGTAATATTCCATTGTGTACATGGACCACTTCTTTGTGCATTCCTCTGTTGATGGACATTTTTGTTGCTTCCAAAGTGTTGGCTATGGTAAATATTGCTGGAGTGCAGGATTGCCAGACTGTGTCTTTTTGATTCTCATCCTCTCAGGCGATAGGCCTAGCAGTGGGTATGCTTGATTGAATGGTAGCTCAATATTTACTTTTTCAAGGCACCTCCATTGTGTTTTCATTAGTGGCTCTTACCACGTCCCACTTAGAACCGAGGGTATGCATTTCTCCATGACCACTTCAGCATTTATTGTTCGCAGAATTTTTGCTGATGGCCATTCTGATTGGTGTGAACTGATAGGTTTTTGTAATTTGGATTTGCATGTCTTCAATAATTCCTAATGTTCAGCATTTTTCCACACAGTTTTTTATTTCTGTTAAACAAAAACAGAAAAAGCCTGTGAGTACAATAAAGCTCTTGAAATTGTCTTCTTGGAAGGTTGCGCTCTTGTGAATTTTTCGTTCCATTTTCCACCCCAGGATTTTTTTTGAGGGCAGGTGTCATTTACATGCCTGCAATGAGTGAGAATATTTAGTGAACATTAGCACTGGGTTTAAAGCTGGTGTTGTGGGAAACGGCCACAAGGCAGCAACATTTCTCCATTCCCAAATCTGGTTACTAGGGCAGCAGAGCCTCTCTGGAAGTCGTGTTCCCAGGTTGTAAATTAGAATGGAATGTGCCAGGAAAAACGCCCATAAGTTTATGTCACATTACTTCTTGTTCATTGTTTCAATTTTTTTAATCGGGGTAATGATTAGAATATTGTTTGTCCTAGGTGTACACTATCTGGTTCATTTGTACATTACATATATATATATTCATGTACAGATCCTCTTCCCATGTAAGTTATTGCAGAGTGTTCCGTAGACCTACCTAGCTATATGGGCGGTCTTTTTGATATATCTATTTAATATGTATTTGTACACGTATGGTAACCCAGATCTTAATTTATCCATTCCCCCCACTTTTCCTTTTAGATAAGCATAGTTTGTTTTCTAAGTCTGTGAGTGTCTTTCTCTGTGGAAATATGTTCATTTGTGTCAGTTGTTAATTAACGCTTATAAGTGATATAATAGGATATGTCTTTTGCTTTCCAACTTACCTCATGTACTGTGATTATCTCTAGGCTCATCTATGGTGCCTCAAAGAGCAGTGCTTCATTGTTTTCCATGGCTAATATTCCATGGTGTTCATGGACCACTTCTTCTTTATCCATTCATCTGTTGATGGACATTTTGGTTGCTTCTGTGTCTTGGCTATTGTGAAAATGGCTACAGTGCAGCTGTTGCAGCATGTGTCTTCTCGACTTTGGTCTTCTCTGGTG
Source organism: Grampus griseus (assembly GCF_964374135.1). NCBI lineage: Eukaryota > Metazoa > Chordata > Mammalia > Artiodactyla > Delphinidae > Grampus > Grampus griseus. The sequence goes on from NC_138997.1 coordinate 38,437,049, forward strand.
AGAGGCTCAGCGGTGGGCCTGCTGGATGGAATGGTGGCTCAGTTTTTACTTTTAAATGCAGCTCCTTTCTGTTCTCATTATTGGCTGTTACCACTTTACATCTCACCAGCAGCCAGAGGGTACACAATTCTCTAAAACCCCTTCAGCATTTATTGTTTGTAGACATTTTGCTGATGGTAGTTGACTTTTGTGAGTTGAAACCTTTTTGTAGATTAGATTTGCATGAGTCTAATAATTCCTGATGTTGAGCTTTTATCCATTTTCCTTTTTTTGAAAAAGAGTGAGTAAAACTGAACTCTTGATACTATCTCCTTAAAACATTTGCCTGTTTTGAATTTTTTTGGCCACTCTCTAGCTCAGGACATTTTTGAGGGCAGGTGTCCTTTACAGCCCTGATTCCTTGTGAATGTTAAGTGACTGTTAGCTGTGGGTTTAAAGCCGCTCTTGCGGGAAACGGACACAAGGCGGCAGCATTTCTACATTTCCAACTCTGGGTTTTTGGGCAACAGAGCCTTCCTGGAAATCGTGTTAGTAGGCTGCAAATTAGAGTGGGATGTGCCAGGGCAAAACCGCAAGAGCTTATATCTCCTTACTTCTTGCTTGTTTTTTAAATTTAATTTTTATTTATTATCAGAGCAAATATGATAAAAATTTTGTGTGTGTTGTAGGTGTACAGATTCCAGTTCATTATATCTATGTATCAATCTATTCATCTTTGGATCCTTTCCCATTTAGGTTATTACACAGTTTTGAGTAGACCTCTCTAGGTATTCCATAGGTATTTTGTGATTATATATTTCATATGTATTAGTACATGTCTGTCAACACCCATAACCTAATTCATACATTCCTTACACCTTTCCATTTGGTTAAACATAATTTGGTTTCCTGAATCTACGCGTGTCCTTCTCTTGGAAATTATTTCATGGGTATCAATTTTTAGGTAACACCTATAAGTGAGGTCGTAAGATATCTGTCTTACGGTTTCTTTCTTACTTCAATTTGGGTGATTATCTGTAGATCCTTCTATGGTGGTGCCAACGGCACTGTTCCATGCTTTTCCATGGCTAATATTCCATTGTGTACATGGACCACTTCTTCTTGGTGCATTTTTCTGTTGATGGACATTTTGGTTTCTTCCAAGTCTTGGCTATGGTACATGTTGCTGCAGTGCAGGATTGTCAGCCTGTGTCATTTTGATTCTGGTCTACGCAGGTGCTAGGCCCATCAATGGGCCTATCAGATCACATGGTAGCTCAATTTTTACCTTTAAACGCACCTCCATTCTGTTCTCACTACTGGCTGTTACCAGGTTACATCCCACCAGCAGCTAGAAGTTACGCAGTTCTCTAAAACCCCTTCAGCATTTATCCTTTGTAGACTTTTTTGCTGATGATCATTCTGACGGCTGTGAGGTGAACATTTTTGTAGAGTGGATTTGCATGGCTTTATTAATTCCTGATGTTGAGCATTTCTCCATGCCCTTTCTTCTTAACAAAAAAGAAAGAAAAAGAGAAGACAAAATGTGCCCAAAATATGCCTCTTGAAATTGTCGTTTTAAAATGTGCACGTCTTTTGAGTTTTTTGCTCGATTTAAGACCCAAGGATTTGTTTTGAGGGCAGGTGTCATTTACAGGCCTGCAATTATTTTGAATATCAGGTGACCATTAGCACTGGTTTTAAAGATGCTGTTTTGAGAAACGGCCAAAAGGCGGCAGCAGTTCTCCTTTACCAAATCTGGTTACTAGAGCAACAGAGCCTCAATGGAAGTCGTGTTCTAGGTTGCAAATTAGAATGGAATGTGCAAGGAAAAAGACCCTTA